>NC_137904.1:17222897-17594482 GCF_963455335.1 Martes martes | reverse complement strand
CCAGGACCCTGGGATCATGACCTGAGCCCAAGGCAGAGGCCCAACCAACGGAGTCACCCAGGTGCCCCTAGCATGTTTTTCATATTTCAAAATTTTATTTCAATGGTATCATCCAGTGTGTATTCTTAAACTTACTTTTTTCACTCAGATTATGTTCTTGAGATTTGCTCATGTTGATACGCATACTCAACGTCATTATTTTTACCACTGTAATAGGTATATGCTACTATTTGTCTATTCTCCTGTTGAAGAACATTTATGTAATTTCTAGTTCTTCACCATTGTAAACAAAGTTGAAACAAACTTTCTTGTACATTTCTCTTTGGCTACATGAGTGAAAGTTCTCTAGAATATGCTGATAAGAACGAATTGCTGGAAGGCAGGCCAGGTGCACTTTAAGTGTTCCTAGTGTATGCTGTTGGTGTTTTTCACTGGTTAGGTCTTTATTACCCCCCAGCTGCTGTGAATGTTGGCTGCTAATGGCTTATGACCGCTCTTTCTCTAGCTGGAGAAGTTAGGCACTCTCTCTTTACTGCCTTGGGAAGTGGAGGGGCAGCCAGTGGCCAAGGGCTAACACTCGGTAGACAAAGCTGGTTCTTTACCTTTGGATACAATTGATTTGATGGATGCAATTCATGTTCTTGAGCTCCTTTCGAGACCAGGTTGAAGTTAATATGCTGAGTCCCTACTCCATCTTCTTCTGAGGGTATGGTTTCAATAAACTGCTCTCACACTTCCCATGAGCCATTCTGCCTCCAGGGAACCTGACCCCAGATAACAATAATGTATTGCTAAAGACTCTCCAAAATGGTTGTATTGATTTATACATTAAGCTAAAGCTCAAAGGCTGAGAAAGAGAAAGGCATTCAAAGAGTTGAGGGAAGAGTGTCCAGGCAGAAGGAAAACAAAGGCAAACACCCTGAGATGAAATAGCTCTGTGAATTCAAAGAACTGAGAGAAAACCAACATGGCTGAAGTTCTGGGAACAAAAGGAAGAGAATGATAGTGCTTGGGGTTGCAGATATATGTAGGAGTGAGACTAGATAGGGACTTATATTTTCAAATCTATATCTATATATATATACATATATGTAATATATATTATATTACTTAGCTTTTTTTCTTTTTTCTTAAAGATTTCATTTATTTGAGAGAGAGAGAGAATGAGGGGGAGGGCAGAGGGAGAGAAAGTCTCAAGCAGAGTCCCCGCTGAACATGGAGGCCAATGTGGGGCTTGATGCAAGGCTCGATGTAGGGCTCAATCCCAGGACCCTGGGATTATGACCTGAGCAGAAGTCAAAATTAACCGACTGAGCCACCCAGGCACCCCACATTTTTTTCTAATTGTAATAGGAAGTTCTTGAAATGAGTTAAGCAAGAAAGTGATAGGGGCCAAGTTAAGCTTTAAGCAAATTACTCTGGTGTATACAGAAAATGGATTGGAAAGAGGTAGCAGTAGCAGGGAGTTGGTGTCTGCTGAACAAGGAGAATGAATCATAAAAAATAGTGCAAAAATAAGAGACATGATGGGATCTATAACACAATACTATTTACGTATATAAAATACACTGACATGCAAAGACACGTATTCTTTCGGTTTACATGGGTACATTGAAGTGGTTGTCTATGTGGGGGAAGAGGGAGTGAGTGGAGATTGAAGCCTATAAAAGTCAATAAAGCCAGAGACACACCTGGAAAGGAATAGCGGTGATAATGGGCTATGAACCAAGGGTCTAAAATTTATTCAACTCTGGACTCAAAGGAAACAAAAATCAAGATTACAGCAACTGCACACTTCCCCACCACTCTTTTCAGTCTCCTTCTGAAGAGCCCTGTTTGGGATGTGAAAGAGCAAAGATGGTGCCCCTCTTTGCTTCAGAGAGTTGTAATAACTTGCTGTTCTGAGGTCTCCTGGACCAGGTTTCCAGAGAGACATTCAAATAATCCAACCTTTTACTTACTATGTGGACTTCACTGGGTTGCAGAGACCTTCCCTGATGATTGACTTCAGCATCGGGAGTCAGAACCTGAAGGCCAGAGGAAGCAGAAATTCCCTGGGGCCTCATTAGTGAGGAAACAGACGGAACCCTGAGGATTCTGGAGGGACGCTCCTGACGCAACCTTGGCAGGTTCCTCATTCCCCTGGGGGGTGTCCATGGAGCGGGTCCTGTCTCTGGGCTCCAAGAGAATCCAGGCTGGGATGTCTTATTATTTCCTCTTTGCACAAGTTTATATCCTGGTCCCAGGAGACTGAAAACCTAACTTCCACTATGTGTGCTATAGCTCTGTGCCTCAGTGCCCAGGGCAGGGAGCAGTGCCTACTAGGTACCAGCAAATGTCTGTGGATTAAAAGCACTTGCCTGAATGCTCGACTGAGGGCGAGGGCCTTGATGTTTTCCTTTAAGTGCTCGTGGAAGCGTACTGCATCCTCTGCAGATGTGCTTATCTATTCATGTTCAAAGAATTTGTCACAGTGGCTCTTTTGTTTCTCTGTGTAGCTTTGGGAGACTTAAAGTCCTGGAACCAGAAAGCGTGTTTCAGGAGGAGTGTATGTCCATTTTACCCAATGTCGAGCTGCTCTGAGGGGCTTCAGAGACACCTTCTCAGACGCTGTTCAAGAAACTTCCAAACCTAAATTTGTGGAACAAGCGTCTGTGGGCCCGAGTAGTGTCTTAGTAATTAACATCTGAGCTGAGGGGTATGGAGGGAGCCAAATCTTGCTGGATGGAGCCTTAACCAAGTAATCTCCCAATAGGCAAAGACCAGTAATGTCCTCTAGCCCCACGTCTTGGGCTGGGCCCTGGGGATATTGAGAGGAATGAATGATTCTTACCCAGAGAAGGCCTAGATCTTGGTCCAGTGGGAAACAAACATAAGTAAACATCACCTCTAACCCCATCACCCAGAGATGACTGCTTGTAACAGATTGGTATATTTACTTCTAATATTTTTTGTGTGCATGTAGAAAGAGTTTTCCTTTTGTCATCTTATCGCATAAGAAATTTCCCATGCCCATAAACATGCTGCTTAATATTTCACCTGTTATAGGTAGCATCATAGGCTTAAGCATTTCCTAACTGATGGGCATTTAAGCTCTTTTTATTTAAAAAAGTATAAATAATATTGTGATGGATATCTTTTTTTATAAAGCTGATTTCATTCTGGATGATTTATTAGGACATGTATCCATAGCAGGAGAATTATAGGGTCAAATTATATGTCTCTATGGCTCTAGGTATCTTGTATATTTATGCCATATCCAAATCCATGCCACCATCTAAGAGGTCTTCTACCTAAACATCTTCTTGTCATCTCCCTTGCTCAGCTCTCAGAAGTTCAAACTCTTCCCTATGTTAATTCATTATGCTTCTTCCTCAGGTCCTCCAAGTCAGAAATAAGAGATCATCCTTGATTTTACCCTTTCTTACTCTTTTTTCTTTTCAGTGATCTATTTATTTTTTGAGAGAGACAGAGAGAGAGAGAGAGAGAGCAAGCAAATTGGGGGTGAGGGAGGCGGGGAAGGACAGGCAGAAGCAGAGAGAGAAGTTCCCCACTGAGCTGGGAGCCTGATGTGGGGCTTGATCCCAGGAGCTTGGGATCATGACCTGAGCAGAAAGAAAGAGTGGGATGCTCAACGAACTGAGCCTCCCAGGTGCCCAGAGTTTATGCTTTCTTATATCTCTAGGACCCAGTCCACTATTGAGCTTCATGATTTCATCTCCAAAGGTAGCTAGATCATCTCTTCTCCTCTCTCTCCTACTCCCATCCCAGTGCAGTCCAGCTCCCCCTACTTGCCTGGGCCACTGCTGTTCCTGTCTGTCTCTAACCTTTTATCCTCATGGCAGCCAGAGTTATCCATTCAACCTAAATCCAACCAGCCCACTCCACCAGCTGAAAATGCGTTGCTGACTTCTTGTTGCAGTTAGACTAAAAGCAAGAATGACTCCCTGGTTTCATTTGCTCCTGTGTACCTCCCCACCCCACCCCAACCTGTGCCACTCACGGATTTGCTGACAGAGCACTGGCTTTCTCTCAGTCCTTGAATGCACATTTTTGTGCCTTTGCAGATGCTGTTCCCTCTCTCTGGAAAGCTCTTTCCCTGACTCCCTGAGGAGCTGGGACCCTCTCAGCCATCTGGTCTTGGCTTGAATGTCTCTCAGGGAGATGGTCCCTGACCAGCCAATCTGAGAAGGTGCCCATTCCTCCCCCAGTTATTCTCTATTTCAGATGACTGCTTCCTTGGGGCACTCATCGTTGTGATTGCTTTCTTCCCTGGGTGTCTGCTTTTAGAAGATCTCTCCTGTTTTGGTCTGTAAGCTCCATGAGGGGAGGCACCTGTGTCCATCCTGTTCACAGTGGTTTCCCCAGCACCTAACCCAATGTCTGCCATCAATAAATAATACAGGAATAAAGCTAGAAGGAAGGAAGGTAGAACCCCAGGCATAAGTGTAACTGAGGTTTTTTGATGAGAGGTGGGGAGGGTGTCCGTGCTGCTCCCAGAAGGGGGTCCAGCTTGTAAAGATTGAGTGCAGGGACTTCGGCAGCAGGAGAAAGGCCAATTATACAAACTGACTCCCTGGGGTGGCTGGGTGGAGGCACCGAGACTCCTGTGACCACCTCATAGTTTGATGAGTGGAGGGTTTGTTATTCTTAGATTTGAAAAGTGGGGAAACTGAGGCCTAGAACAATTCAATAAATTACCTGTGGCCCATTGAGTAGTGGAATCAGAAACAATCTGGATCATTCATCCTCTCCTCCAGCAGTGGGTCTGTGTCTCTGTCCCAGATGAGGACTGCAAATAGAGACATTTGTTTTACAACTACCCACTATGAGACTGGAAGCACTTTTCTTGAAAATTGTTTTAAGGTAGTGAGCTCGCCATCAAAGAGGAGATTCAAAGGCAAGACAAAGTGTTCTCTGGACAGGGATGTTAAAATTCCTGTTCCTCTATTTAGAGGGTGTGGAGGGGGTAGATAGACTTGTTTGAATCTGGAATCCTTTCATCTCTGAGTCAGTGGTGCTAGGAATTTGGTCAGAGAGAGGATAGGCTGAGGGGATCTGTGGCTTGGGACATCCAAATTCATCTTATCCACCTAAAATAGGGAGGGAGGGGGACGATGGGGGAAATGATAAAGTGAGAGAAGAGGGAAGGAGAATCTGGCTTACTCCTTGTAAACAAGACTCATTTCCCAAGATCCTTGTTCACTGGAGTGATTACCCATGTTTGTCAGAAGCAGCTGCCTTGGGATTGCTTCCCTGAGGCCTCCCCAAAATTAACAAATAGGCCTGAAAACAGTCCTGACTCAGCCACTTCCTTTCTGAACCCGGGGCTCAGGCAGCAGCTCTTGGGTCCCCCAGCCTCGCGGGGGTGCCCACAGACTTACAGTTTGTCTCCTCTGCTAGGGGATCAAAGATCCAGGTAGCAGCTCACCTGCTTTTCACCTTTACCCTGTTCCAGCCCCGAGTTCCACAGTCTTAAGATCCTTTATGTCCTGACTCTGAATTTTCGTTGAATGGAGGAGAGAAGTGGAGGCAACAGAACAGAGCGAGCTCTAAGAGCAGCACAGAGCAGTGAGTAGGGTTTGGACGTCATAGCCTCTCTCTTTCTTCCTTCCTTCTCTCATCTCTTCTCTCCTCCATTTGCTCAGTCACACAAACATACTCACGTTCTTTGAAAATTCTTCATATAATCTAAACCTCGTAATTTTTTAAAAAGATTTTATTTATTTATTTGGTAGAGGGAGACACAGCAAAAGAGGGAACACAAGCAGGGAGAGTGGGAGAGAGAGAAGCAAACTCCCTACTGAGCAGGGAGACCGATGCAGGGCTTGATCCCAGGACCCTGGGATCATGACCTGAGCTGAAGGCAGAGGCTTAACTGAGCCACCCAGGTGCCTCTAACCCTTTAGTATTTCAAGGTAAATAACAATCCCTCCAATCTTTCTGGTGCTCTCCAGTTTTCAAAGTGATTTCATGTGCTCTGTTGCACATGATTCTCAAACCAGCAAGAAAGGCTCCCCTGGTGGGATGAGCCTCCTCACAGTCCTGCAAATAGGGAGCAACACAAGAGGTACCAAAGGACACTTTTCCAACATCAAGTTTGGAACACTTTTCCATACCACCCTTATACTCTCTGCCTTCACTGCAGAAGGGTTTGTGTCTCTAAGGGCATCTGACCACACAAGTGTTCAGAACCCTTTGAGTCTTACAGACTCAGAACAGCATTTCTGCGAGAATCACCAGGTGACTTCTAAAAAGGACTTGGTCCTCAGTGCAGAGCCACTGAATCATCTCAAGGAAGGGGACCTGAATGTCTTTTTTTAAAATCTGCATCACAGGTGATTATGATGCACACTAAGATGTGGGGAACACTGGCCTTGAGGGCAAGAAAGCAGATGGGCCAATGTTCCTGAATGTCCTCTGGCTTTCCCCAGCCTTGTTACCTGCCTCCGACCCTCGTTCCAGTGGGGAGGAGTCCCAGAGGGCCCTGAGTCCAGGCACCAGGCACTCGGATGGCTGGGGAGGGGCCTGAGACACAGGCGAGCCCTGCCACGCCTTCCCGGTTCCTCCTCCTCATAGTCACAACACAGGGCCTGGCATTACTAGCTCAAGTCAGGGTAAACCGCACATTTTCTAGTTTATTGTGTAAGAGTAAACTGGAATTTTAATTAAGCAGTTATTATAAACATCTTTCTACATTATAAATGAGAAAAATTTTAACATCACTTATGGTCTTCCTATTCTCTGATTTAATGGATTATGCAATTTTTTAGAACAGCTTTATTTTTTATTTAATTTAATTTTTAAAAAGATTTTATTTATTTATTTGACAGAGAGACATCACAAGTAGGCAGAGAGGCAGGCAGAGAGAGAGGAGGAAGCAGGCTCCCTGCCCAGCAGAGAGCCTGAAGTGGGACTCCATCCCAGGGCCCTGAGATCATGACCTGAGCCGAAGGCAGAGGCTTAACCCACTGAGCCACCCAGGCACCCTAGAACCACTTTATTGAGATGTAACCATTAAGATTAACCCATTTAAAGTATACAACTCAGTGGTTTGAATATACTCACAGAATTGACAACTGTCACCACAATCAAATTTTAGGACATTTTGGTGACTCCCAACAGAAGTCTTGGCCAATTAACAGTCACTTCCATTTTGCCCTTCCCACAGCTCCTGGCAACCACCAGTCGATTTAATGTCTCTATGGATTTGCCTATTCTGTAATTTTTAAAGCAAAGTTTCTTTTTACTATTATTAACAAGGCTCTGATAAACATATATACATTTTTTACATTTTGCCTGATAACATCTTTCTTAAGATAAATTTCTAGAACTAAAAATTGCTTAATCAAAAGCGTGTCCTTTTTTTTTTGTTTCCAAATTCACAAAATAACATTGTTGAGTGTACATTTTTCTCCTTTTTGGTCTGTGTGGAAAATACCCAATGATGTGGAGAAAATATTTTTCGAGAGTAATTGTGTATGTGTTTCTGTGTATGAAAATGTACTTTAGAGCATACTTCTATGACTTTCAGGATATATAAAATTAAATTTACAAAAAAATGGGAAAACTGAGTATAAACAGTCTGGTGTTTGCGTCAGTGCCCAGCATGATCACAGTGATTTCTCACATAAAAGCAGGAAGTTCCCAGATCTCAAGTATCTTCAATGATTTAGCTCCAAAAAGTCCATTTTACTCTTTCCTTGAGGTATTGAGTTAACCTAAAAATTTCTTTCTCTTGATTTACCTGTAATGAAAGCTGTGAAAATTAAAACATGTTTCACAAATGAGATTGGCAAAGGATGAATGAGCCTAGGACACTCTGGCAATATGTATGAAAATGAAAAGTATGTGTCTTTTTTACTATAACTAAAAATATGTCCAAACTATATGTACAAAAGTATTCACTGGTATATTTTTGTAATGGGGAAAACAGGAAAAAAATCTAAATATCCATCTGTAGAATATTTACAAAAATATGTATAATATAATCATAAAATGCAATAGTATGCAACCACTAAAAAGGATGAAAATATTGATTTATAGAATGTTCTCCAGGATGTTGTTGAGTGAATAAAAATGATTTAGTGAAAAAACAAAACCAAAAGAATTCACCAAATGTTAACAGAATGTGGGGTAGTTTTCACTTTTGTTTACATTTTTCTTGTATTGCTTGAATTTTTCATAATGAATTTTTTGTTGAAATTTAATAGATTGCGATATAGTAAAAAGGTAATTTTATTTGGAAAAAAATCCATGGAATATCTTTAAAAATTTATATTTAAGCGTAGGGAAGACATTTCAACAAATTTCAAATAGAAGTTAACAATAAGTGAATACAAGTTTAAGACGGAAGTTAACACAGATGTCATGATAAACAGGAAGAAGATTGGCTCATACAATAAGAAGATAGAGACCAATCTTTCTTATAAATAAGAAAAGTATGGTTTAATGTCAGTGAATAGGCACTAAAAAAGCATCAGATCAAAAATGTCACACCCATATCTGATTATTAAAATAGTATCATGAAATACAAAAAAAAAGATAATTGCTAAATATATATATATGTTTCGCTATATATATATATATAATATATATATATATATATATATAATACACACACACACATACATATACCTTTTTTTACTTAAAATCCTTTAAGGCTTCCTAATTGCACTCATAGAATAAAGTTTTAAAACCTTAACAAGATTGACTGCTCAGGACCCTGCTGACCTGCATCTCACCCATACCCATACCCTTCTCATTCAACCACACTTGTCCTTATTCATTACATAAACATGGCAAACCCTTCCTCAGGGCCTTTGCACACACATCTCTACCTGCAAAGCTCTTTGCTTAGGACTTCATAAGACTGACTGCTTTTTTCCTTCATGTCTCAACTAAAAAGACATTGAAATGTAGAAAATGGCAAATTAAATCCAGTCTAGTTATATTCTCTCATTTTTAATTTTCAAAGTTTTCATTCCATGTATGGTAGATTTTCCAAAGGAAAGAAAGACACAATAAACTGTTTTAATCTTAAATACTTTAAAAATGTTGTTGGTCTAATGTTTTCCCCTAAATAGACAGTTATCCCAATACCATTTATTGAATAATGCAAACTTTTATATGCAACCCGTCATTTTAAAGTACTACCCTAATAATCCACTCAGTTCTGCTTGATTTGGCTCTGCTTCTAAAGGTCTACCCCTCACTCGAGCACCACTACCACACTGATTCAGAATCCTTTATAGTTGGTAGACAAAGTGTCCCATTCTTATACCTTTTCAAGAATTTTCCTGGTTTATTTTCTTTTCTTTTTTTTTTTAATTTTTTTAAAATTTATTTATTTGTTAGAGAGAGCGAGCGAGCACAGGCAGACAGAGTGGCAGGCAGAGGCAGAGGGAGAAGCAGGCTCCCTGCCGAGCAAGGAGCCCGATGTGGGACTCGATCCCAGGACGCTAGGATCATGACCTGAGCCGAAGGCAGCCGCTTAACCAACTGAGCCACCCAGGCGTCCCTCCTGGTTTATTTTCATATGAAATTTAGAATAGTCTTTGTTTCCCAAAAATCTTATGATTTTGACTTCAACTAGACTAACTGAACTTCAGATTAATTTAGGAGAATATGCACCTTTGCAATATTCCATCTTTCTATTTAGAAATGAGTAAGTCTGTCCACTTATTATTAAATGGAAAAAAGGATAATTGGAAGGTCCTGGCCGATTCTTAACATCTTAATGCTTAGAATATTGTATTGATAATGTGAATAGAATTGTTTCACATTGTATTTTTACCCCATGATTGTTTACATATATTTATTTATAGTAGTAATAGGCAATATGTATTGAGTGCCCACTAAATGCCAGCTCTTTGTGTTAAGCACTTTCTTGCTTAAATTCATCTTTGCCACCACTCACTTTTCACATGAAGAGAGCGAGTCTTGAGGAGCTCAGGTCACTGGCCTGAAGTTTCACAGCAAGTGGCGGAGCTCAAGCACAGATACCAGCATGTAATAGCCCAGTCTGAATCATGGAGTTATATGGCTTACTGGGCGCATTCTTGGTTTGGGGTCTTCTCCTTGTGTGACTGACCACTTTACAAAGGCTGCTTTGTATTTCTAATGGCATTTCAGTTGATTGTCATAGGTTCCCCAGATAGAACATCCTATCAGCAAATAATAATTTTACCTTCTCCTTTCCAATGTTTTTATTCTCTCCCTTTGTCCAACTGTATAATAGCCATTTCTTACAATATATACACTGGTTTTAGATATCCTTTAGGAATCTATTTGATATCATCACATAGAGATCTTTAAACATTTCTCAGGTATTATAAGATGATAGAATTTTAAATAAGACATAGGCATTATTCCTGTAATATTGAGTATGCCAGATTAGAAATTGCTGGAATGACAGAGTTGCATAAGGATTTTCCATGTTATATGTTTGTGTCTATTATTAGTTTGTTGTTAACTTAAAATATTATATTTTTAATTTTTGGAGGAGCCTCCATACTGTTTTCCACAGTGGCTACACCAGTTTAAATTCTCATAAGGGTTCCCTTTTCTCCACATTCTTGTAAACACTTCTTGTTTCTTGTCTTTAAAAAAAAAACACAGATTTATTTATATCTTTGAGAGAGAGAGAGAGAGTACAAGCAGGAGG
Source organism: Martes martes (assembly GCF_963455335.1). Classification (NCBI taxonomy): domain Eukaryota; kingdom Metazoa; phylum Chordata; class Mammalia; order Carnivora; family Mustelidae; genus Martes; species Martes martes. The sequence continues at coordinate 17,583,816 of NC_137904.1, read as the reverse complement.
GGCAGAGGGAGGGGGAGAAAGAATCTGAAGCCAACTCCACATTGAGAAACAAACAAAAACCAAACAGACCCTTAAATGCAGAGAACAACCTGGTGGTTGCCAGAGGGGATGCGGTTGGGACCTAGATTAAGAAATATCAACTTCCATTTACATAATAAGCCACAGATATGAAAAGTACAGCATAGGGAATATAGCCAATAATATTGTAATAATATTGTATAGTGACAGATGGTGACCGCATATACTGTGGTAAGCATTGCAGAACGCACAGAATTGCCCAATCACTACTGTACACCTGAAATAATACAACATTGTATATCAATTATACTTTGATAATAACATTTTTAAATTATAAAATTTAGTCAGGTATTTTAATGCTAGGAAAACAATTAATTTTGCTTACATGAATGTCTATGTTCAATTGAGGACACTTAATAAACAAACATTTATTGGTGCCTATGTTGCAGACAGTTGGGGAAATGGATGGAGTCAACAATAGTGGAGTCTCTGAGTTTCTGCTCCTGGGGATCTCAGATAGTCCTGAGCAGCAGCGGGTCCTGTTCTGGATGTTCCTGTCCATGTACCTGGTCACAGTGGTGGGAAATGTGCTCATCATCTTGGCCATCAGCTTTGATCCCCGCCTGCACACTCCCATGTACTTCTTCCTGGCCAACCTCTCCTTCACTGACCTCTTCTTCGTCACCAATACAATCCCCAAGATGCTGGTGAGCCTCCAGTCTCAGAACAAGACCATCTCCTATGCGGGGTGTCTGACACAGCTCTACTTCCTGGTCTCCTTGGTGGCCCTGGACAACCTCATCCTGGCCACAATGGCATATGACCGCTATGTGGCCATCTGCCGCCCCCTCCACTACACCACGGTCATGAGCCCTGGGCTCTGTATTTTGCTCCTCACCTTGTGTTGGACACTTTCTGTTTTCTATGGTCTCACCCACACCCTCCTCATGACCAGGGTGACATTCTGCGGTTCCCAGAAGATCCACTACATCTTCTGTGAGATGTATGTTCTGCTGAGGCTGGCATGTTCCAATATTGAAGTCAATCACATAGTATTGATTGCCACAGGCTGCTTTATTTTCCTCACCCCCTTAGGGTTCATGATCATGTCCTATGTCCAAATTGTCAGAGCCATCCTCCAAATACCCTCAGCCACTGGGAAGTACAAAGCCTTCTCCACCTGTGCTTCCCATTTGGCTGTGGTCTCCCTCTTCTATGGGACACTTGGTATGGTATATCTGCAGCCCCTCCAAACCTACTCCATGAAGGACTCAGTAGCCACAGTGATGTATGCTGTGGTGACCCCCATGATGAACCCTTTCATCTACAGCCTGAGGAACAAGGACATGCATGGGGCTCTGGGAAGACTCCTCCTAGGAAAAGCCTTCCAGAGGTTGACTTGAGATATTTTGGGTATGGAAGTGGAGACTAGGAATTTCCTCTACCATGTGCAAGGCATTATCCTATGGGAGACAGAAGAGTGATTAGGACATGTCTCCAGCTCAGAATGAGCTTACATATCTGTGATGAAGAAAAGACACTTCCATGTAACCCATTACTTGGCATATTTTGAAAAGCTGGGATGGTGGTCCTGTGATCAGGAAAGTTGAAAGAATGATCCTGTAAAATTCTAGTATGAGTGTTGGCATTGCCAAGGCTAGCAAGGTCTGGGGGACACTGGGTTACATGGAAGTGTCTCTACACACATCAATTCATGGTCCTGAGTTCTGGCCCTCTCTAAGGGGCCTGCTGCCTACAAGCCACCTGGAGAAGACAACTTGCCCTACTCCCATGGCAGGGGCACTGGGTGAGGTTGCCCATTTCCAGCTCTGCTGGGCACGGCCCCCACTGCTTTCATGCTAACCCATATTCCCTCTGAACACAGTCCCTGCTATTCAGGAAAGACTTGTAGACAAGCTCTTCTCCTTTGCTCTGGGCTGGTTTTCATCTCTTGGGCTTCAGGGCAATACTAACTGTGCTTTTCTCCTGCTTTCCTTTTCCCTGTGGGAAGACCTTAACCCTGGGCAGCCCATCCTGTCCTTCATTACTGTGGCTCCTCACTCCCTTGCCCTGTCTTTTCTGTTTGCTACCGCTCCATCCTTCACTCAAAACACACCTCCCCAGCCTATCAACACATGCTCGTGAATAGGAGTGGCGGTGGAGGTAGTAGAAGGCAGGAGGTCACTGTGAGACTCAGTCTCTCCTTAGGTTCAACCAGCCATGTACAATGCGATGAAGAGAAACTGGATAGCAACTGATGAGAAGGTTCATCACTGGGCTGTGGCATTTCCAAACAGGGAGCAGTCCTTTGCAGATCAATCCATGGAGCCAGACAAGAGTTTGACAGATGAAGAATTGAATTGATCTGAGGTTCAATTCAAGTAATTGATAAGGACTGAGTGCCTTTTAAGGGCCTCAAACTGGGTTAGAGACCTGAATCAGAAGCTCAAAATAGACAATGAAGAAGAGTATTTTAATGCAATGTCTGAAAGCAGTGGTTATGCTCTGGGCAGGAGGATTGGAGGGCACAAAGGAGGAAAGCCTAGCTTGGCTTGTTAGTGAGGGAGGATTCAGGGAAGGCTTCCTTAGGGTGGTGACAGCTGAGCTGAGTCTTACACAACACCCTGCCACATGAAGGGGCAGGGCAAAGTAAGGTCACTGCAAGAAAGAGGGACACGGTGTGGAGGAGAGTCTTCCTATCTGCAGTAGCCAGCCAGCATTCTCGTCCCAGGCCTACCTATCCCTTGTGTGGTCATGGTCATTCCTGGCTAGGCCTTGTGTTCTCATCTAAATGTTGAGTACAATAGCATCATGAATTGCTATTAGGTGATTACATGAGCTAGTCATTGGCCCATAGTCAGTGTGGTTTTTACTGAGCAGGGACAGGTGGACAAAGACCAGGAAACAGCCTGATAGGTGAGGGAGATGTCCTGCCTGAGTATACCTGGTGAGACAAGCAGCAGCCAGTGATGAAGCTGAAGGGGGAGGTGGGAGGGATCTCAAAAGGCCCCCAATACCTTGTAGAGGAGCTCCAAATAGAGTCTGTGGACAATGAGGTACCACGGGATGTTTATGAGTTTTAACTTCCATTGTTTTTAGTAAACCAACAATATGCATTTCTTGCAGAAATATTAAAATAAAAATAACCCCCCAAATACTCACCTGTATGTCTGCTACCCAAAGACAACTCCGGTATAAATTCTAAAACACTGGGTATAAATTCTAAACTTTGATCTCTGCTCTCCCTCTCTATTTCAGAATGAATTCAAATTGTTTTTAAACTTGCCTTTTCGATTAATAATGCCTTCCTATGTTAGCAAATATTCAGCCACATTACAACTTAATGCCTACACAGTATTTCAGTGTGCCATTTAATGAATACAGCAGAACTCATTTAACACACTTGTTCCATATTTTAGTTGCTTTCAGTTTTCCTACTGTTTGCAACATGGCTATAGTGTCTCCATATGTACATCTTTGATATTGTTTCCTTAGGGGAAATTGGTGAAATGGAATTAAGGAGCCAAATGTTTCCATTGTTCAGAGCCTTTGATACATTTCCTGAATCATGCTCCACAAAGCTCATGATGACCTAGACTTTAATAAGAGGGGTCACGAGATCCTGTTTCTGTATTGTTTGTGTTTATTAGCCTTGAGGGATGTGGGAAGGAGAGGAAGCTCTAGAACTTTTAAGTACAACAGGCAAAAGCAAAAGCAAAAGCAATTTTGTACTTCGTTAGCAACATTGTTCTACAAGGTTTCTGGTGAGCTCAGGTTCTGACCTGTCACTCTCCCCAAAACTGTGCCCCTGAGAAAAAAAGCCTCCCCCTCTTCAGTCCACAAGAAGGCACTAGAAGGCGGGCCCTGGAGTTTATCACTCCCTTTGGGGTAGGGTGGTGTCCCTCAGGAGCCAAGTTCTGCTCCACAACAATCACTTCTTCCTCAACCATCCAGAAGGATGACATCTAGAACATGGGAGTATCTTCCTTGGACACATTTGGACACAGGAGGCGGAAGGAGGGGGAATGGCGGCTGGTGCCTCTGTTCTCTTTTTTGTCTTCTTCATCCCAATAAATATCTTTTATTTAAAATCCTGAGTGTTAAAGGGGCTTAATTTGGCCTTTGGAGCTGTGGCAGATTGTGGGAAACTGTTGTAACTATGGGACATTTAGGCATTTTCCCCATACCTAGTTAATAGTTCTGGGACATAAGCTCTGATTATACAGTAGTCCGCCCTTAAGTGTGGTTTGGTTTACTGTAGTTTTGGTTATCTGTGGTCAACCACAGTCAGGAAGCAGACGGGTCTCCTGACACATCCTCAGAACGTCAAAAATGTCCTAAGGCTACATCACAGAGCCTATGTCATCCATCTCCTTCCATCTCCTCCCTCAGGCAGCCATTTTGTCATCCTCACACCATCACAAGAGAAGCTAAGATATTTTAAGAGAGAGAAAGAACACATTCACATTACAGTTCATTGTTATCATTGTTTTATTTTATTATTGTTGTTAATCTCTTACTGTACCTACTTCATAAGTTACACTTTATTCTAGCTATGTATGTGGAAAAAACATAGTATACATGCAGGGTTCATTACTACCCTATGGTTTCAGGCACATTGTTGATGAGGGTTGGCCTATTTCCTATTATGTGCTACTTCTAGAATGTAACATGTTGGAAGTCCCAGTTGAAAACTTGGAGTTTTCAACTCCTTCCCTCTGACAGGATTCTGCCTCCACTTTTTGTCTCCATAGGCCTGCTAACGTTTGCCTCACAACTCAGACTCTCACCTGCACCTTCTGCTCCCAGCCTCTCAGCCCCTGTCTTGGAATCAACAAATGGCTTGTGGGGAAAGCAGATCAGCTGTCAGCAGTGTCATTTGGGGGTTCCTTGTTTTTCTGCATTTTGCCCCCCCAGTTCACCTGGTAGCTCTTTGAGGCCTCCCACACTTCTGAGGGCAAGGACGTTTCTTTGCTTGACCAGGAGTGTTGACACAAAACGAACAAACCTTTTAAAATTTCTTTAAAAAAAGGAAGAGAGTTTTAAATTTTATTCGAGGCCAAGCAAGGACAGTTGCCTGGGATACACAGTCATTACAAAGAAGGGAGTGCTCTGGAGAAGGAATGTTTAATACAGGATCTTATATGTTTTTGTTACATCAAGAGTTACAAATCATCATGAGGAAGAGCATTTCAGAAAATTACAGACTTTATCATGTGCTTTTAGTAGGAGCAAGATTGCAGACTTCAGAGGTGTGGGAATAGAATGCCACCTGGGATTTTTACTCTTAAATCTGAAATGTTTCTTTTAGGTTATTTGCTAATGAAGGAGATGTACAATGTGTGCTCAGGGCAGAAAGAGCTTTTGCCCTTTGAAGTGTGGTGAAGTCATTATGACCTTGGTAAAAGTGTATCTTCTCTGGGAGCCCAGGAGCAGGGCCCACAAACATTAACAGTTGAAAGTTTCCTTTATGAGGAGCAGGTTTAGAGTGGCTCTTCTCAGCCAGTTCCAAAGGGAATTGAGTTCTAATAACTAAGGTAATTCTGTGCAGTGAGTTAACTTCTGTCCTGTGCATCTAGAATGTGCTGTGGAGCCTTGGGAGAATTGAGAACATCGTCATTCAGATAATTTTGTATAGGGCTTAATTCTGTCATGGAAACCCAGTTGTGAAAGGCTAGCATTGTGCCTGGATCGCAGGGTTCTCGTCTCACAGAGTCGAAGAATGAATCTCACGGACACTAGTGGGTGAAGTGAAGTGAAAGTTTATTAAGTGAAAGTGAAAGCAGAAAGCAAAGAAGAAGCTCTCTAGAGTGAGAGGGGTCCCAAAAGAGCTGCCACTGAGGCTTCTAGTGGCAGTCTTTTATTGCGAACTGACTGGGAAGCTTGTGGCCTTGAGATTCTTGTGCCATCTTGGTTTGAGCAAGGACCATTGATAACACCTTTAATGACTTAATTCTTTGAGGTTTGGCCATTTTCTATGATTACACTGTAGCCACCAAAGAAAAATATTCCCTGACATCAGAGGCCTGGGGATCTGTTTCGTTATCTCTGTTCACTCTGGCTTATCGGATTCTGCCTGCCACGAATACTTTCAGAGCCCAGCCAGGGGTCCCCTACCTCTTTCCTTACTCACTATGAAGAATTGTATTAAACTAGATTAGGCCCCGTGCCCACAGAGAACCATCATTCCCAGGAACAATCCGGATGCCAAATAGAAACTAATAGCTGTTAGAAAAGGGGAAATAGAAGTCGGAAAGACTGTAAGTGTTCACTACAAGCAATTATCAGGTAAAATACATTGTAGTTTTCTGGCTTCCTCTCTGACATCATTACTCTCATACTCAAAATAAGAAAGAAGATGAACAACAAAACAACAACCTTTCTAGAGCTATCAAATAATTGAGGTCACATAAATGAGAATTTAACATTTGCTGTAGAAAACCATGAAGATTTTAGAGGCTGTTTGTTAGCACAGTGTAACCTAGCCTATCTAATCTGATGGAGATGGAAAAAATCTTTTCCACTCAATGTGACACATAAAATCATAACATTATAAGGAAAGATTGCCAATCTGAAAATAAAGAGCCACAGCGAGAGGCAAGTGAGCATTGATTTAGGATCAAAGAATTGCATTTCTGAGAGCATGGAGTCTGGTAGACACCCAAGCAGTGCCCTGCTTACAGGATGAAACCAAGGGGCTTTTTATGAGGAAAAGGAAGGGGCAATTACATGAGTCGAAGAAGAAGTGTTTTCTATGGGGAGGGGAAAGGGTGTCTTTTAAACGTGGAGAGGTGGGGATTTATTGGCACCGACACACTTGAAGGTCATGCTTCTTCATGTGTCATATGTGTAATTAGCATGTTAAATATCCACCCCTGGGCATGATTTTCAGTATTCTAATGAGAGAGAAAGTTGGGGAAAGGTCAGCTCTGGCGTTGGTCTTGGCACAGACTGGTTTGGTTCCATCATGCCAGTCTTTGTTGTTGAGTTCCTTCTTTGGTAGATATCCTGCTTCTGCATTCCTACAAGATATGCTATTCAAGGGGCATAGAGTTTCAGCTATCAAGGAATGCTGGATTTTGCAGTTAGAGCTGAGAGGACCAGAGTCCAGTCCCTGCTCTGTCTCACCAAGGTCTGGGGATCTTTGATGGATAATAGATAAGATTAGTTGGGGCAGTGTAAAAGGCTCATAGGGTAGATGGAGTTGTGGAAATAGTGGTGATAATGTTCTCAAAAGGTTTTCTGGGTTCAGCCCTAGGAAAATGTTCATCCAGCCTATTGTAATAAAGGGTCATTTAATGTGAAGAGCTGTGGAGATGACCTTGTCCCAGTTCTTTATGGTGTAGGTGGGAACAAGCCCAGTCACAGAAAGGAAATTTCTAAGGTCTCAGAGCAGTGGTTATAGCCCACATTCCTGATTTTTACTCTTAAAAACTTTGCCCTTTGGGAGAAGCTCATTTTCTTTAACACTGAGGTATCTGGAGACTGAAAGATATCAGGAAAAAGACATACATAATTTCTGTACCTTAGACTGTATTGCCAGGCACTGTCCCCAAAGGGAGGGGGGCTGACAACTTGAGTGGGCCAGTGGGGTTGTGGGGGATGAACTCAGAGCAAACATCTACCTCCTTTTCCCTTATCAGCTCAACTCTCTCTTCTCCCAGGTATGGTTTCCAGCCAGAGGAAATGGAAGAGAGCACCTAGACCACTTTCATTATTATACCTTCAGCAAAACTTTTTTTTTTTCCTAGTTAGAAGGATGCGGGGTTGGGGGGAGCCTGACAATAACATTAAAGGTGCTGTTATCACATGGCCACACGCTGATGGGAACTGATTCCATAGTATGAATTTTATTCTCATCTCTTATCATCATTCATTTTTCATTTTCTCCATACTCATCTTCAAGCCCAACATTCCTGAGGCATCTTGTTTGGTAATTCTCAATTATCAAATTGATAACCTCAATTATCAATTTGATAATTCCCAATTATCCCATCCTCTCTTATCTCCTTTCCTTAATTTCTCCTTGTGTCCTTTCCCTCATTTCTAATCTTCCTTCTTACCCCTTCTGCTCACCATCGTCTCCTGTCCCTCCCTATATCCTCATATTATATCTTCGTTCCTCCACTCCCACTCCTGTCTACCGCCCACTCTTCTGTGTTTTCTTCCCATTCTCATCTCAACCTGGCCTCAGTTCTGTGGCTTCAAGAAGAGACAACAGGGAAGCCAAGGTCCAGGTGTAGCCATAGAACAGATTTAGGAATGATACAGTGGACGGGTAGTAGAATTGAGGGTAATTAGCCTTCCAAGAGAGGGTGAGGAAAAGATGCAAATCAGAAATGGATGAGCTGAAGGCTGAATGAACATCAAGATGAGAAAATTCTCTGGATTGGAGCTGTACTGATGTATTTATAAAGTTAGAAATAGGCATTAGTACCAGAAACCTCATGTATGGGGATTTTCAGAGCTAGGAGATTTGGGAGGAAAAAATAAGACTTTGAAGGAAAAGATTATATTTTACATTCCTCACCAAAAAAATCAAAAGACCTGGTTGGAGTATAAATGCTTATTCTTCCAAAAGCTTTATCATATATGTGAACAAGAGGATTCATCCAATAACAAAGACATGGCAGGGGTGAAGATGGAACATTCCTTTTTTGACATGAAGATATATCATGTATGCATTAATGCAGTTTTAATTTAGTGATCTGTTTCTCTCTGCAGACCTTGCGTGTCCACTAAACATCCTATTGGATTCTTGTGTGGTAGCGAAGAGAAGGAATTGATTTTTTTTGGAGGTGAAAGGTAAAGTATAGAATAGAATAAACTTGGCACTGGACCAATGGTTTAAAAGAGTTTTCTGCACTCTGATCTAAGTAGAATCTTATGTCCCCACCAGAAAAAAAAAAACCTTCACCGTGATATTCCTGGTTACTTAGGTTAATGGGTTACATATTAGCCAAATAGCCCTTCCATGTAGGATATTGATGTCCAGAGCTACCCAGCCCCTAAGGCTTCAACCTTACCCAGAAAATGAGCACAGCCACACACAGGCGGCAACTTACCCAAGGCACTTGCTCATATCCTCCTATCTTTGTTTTTCTTTATAGCCCTTATTGATATGTGATATTCCACATATGATACTTATTTATGTATTTTGTCTCTCTTAATTAGAACGTGACTTGCATAAGTCCAGAGACTTCTGTTTTGTTCACTAGTCCCCTAGGAGAGTGTCTGGATCATAGAAGCAATTTAATAAATATTTGCTGTATGAATCAGTTATGTAGGACTTCTTTGCTGGACAAATACGTCACACAGATCTTCAGGCAGTGAGAGATATGGTTTGGGACTGTTTCCCCAGGTTATTGCCTTCATGAGAATTTTCCCTTAAACCAGAAGAGGCAAGAAGGAAGGGATGCTATCAACCTTTAGGTCAGTGACTGCCTCCCCACAAGTACTCGCCACAGGGCACCCTGGACATCAGGGTTTCTAAGGCTGTAGATAAGTGGGTTCAGCATGGGATTGATAACAGTGTTAAAGACCCCAACCCCTTTATCCTTGTCTGAAGACTCCTCAGAACCAAGACGCATGTAGTTGAAGATACCAGTACCATAGAAGAGGCAAACCACAGTGAGGTGGGAGCCACATGTGGAAAAGGCCTTCTTCCTGCCTTCCACTGAGCGGATTTGTAGGACTGCAGCTGCCACGTGTGCGTAAGACACAGTGATGAGGACCAAGGGGGTTACAGCCATGAAAGCTGCTGCTACAAAGAGCAGCAGCTCGTTGAGTTGGGTGCTGGAGCAGGAGAGCTGGAAGAGCTGTGGGAGGTCACAGTAGAAGTGATTGACTGCATTGGGACCACAGAAGTTGAGGGTATTTAGGGCAATAGTGTGATTTAGTGCATTAGTGAAACCTAAAGCCCAGGACACAGCCACCAATATTCTCTGGACTGTCTGGCTCATTCTGGTGCTGTAGGTAAGGGGCTGACAGATGGCCAGGAATCGGTCATAGGCCATGACTGTCAACAGAAAGCAGTCCATTCCAGCAAGAAGGTGAAAAAAGAAAAGCTGTGTGAGACAGGCTCCATAGGGAATTGTACGCCTGTGGGACAGGAGACGAGCCAACATCGAGGGAACAGTGACGGTGATGCACCCAACATCCAGCACTGATAGGTTCCCCAGGAAGAAGTACATGGGGGTGTGGAGTTTAGGCTCCACCAAGATAGCAGCCAGGATGCTGAGGTTGCCTCCGACTGTGACCAGGTAGGCAAAGAGGAAGACTACAAAGACCACAGACTGCAGCTCTTCAGTTTCTACTAGGCCCAGTAGAATGAACTCAGTAACAGACGTCCTGTTTACTCCAACTTCTGGATCCATGAGTTTCTGTAAGGCAATGTTCCAGGAGGGGAGATAATCAGTCCATTCCAACAACCCACCTATGTTCAGAGCCAGTTCTCAGCTGTCTAGGGGATAATATTTTCAGTCCCCAGGCCATCTCTTACTCACTGACCTCCTCCTTCACCTCAATACCTTTACTCTGCTCTCAGCTGAGATACCCAAAACCATCACCACTTTGTCCCTCCCATCCTGTCCTACTTAGAAGGCTCAGAATACTTGGGAAAATGAATTAAGATAAAAGCAGACTTCCTGGGGCACCTGGGTGGCTCAGCCTGTTAAGTGGCTGCTTTTGGCTCAGGTCATGATCCCAGGGTCCTGGGATGGAGTCCTGCATCTGGCTCCCTGCTCAGTGGAGAGCCTGCTTCTTCCTCTCCCACTCCCCCTGCTTGTGCTCCTTCTCTCACTGTGTCTCTCTCTATCAAATAAATAAATAAATAAAATCTTTTTAAAAAAGCAGACTTCCTCTTTAAATGTAATGAGGTTAAGATGGATTTCTCTATTTCACTTTGAGGGATCAACCCAAACAATAAGCAGATTTCAAGATAGAAAAGCTAATATTTCCAGAGAAACCAGAAAGCATTTGAAAACCCAGGTTTCAAAGCTTTTAGAGATATTGAAGATCAAACAAATATATAGCAAGACTCAGACCCATGATTGTAGATACCAGGTAGTTCAGCCAAGCACATTTCTCCAAGGTGAGGGACATACTCTGAAGTATAAGTTCAAAATCCCTACGTCAACAAATTGCTGATGTTCTTGGTGCCAACTAAACCTTTACATTAGACTTTGAATAATTTACCTTAAATTTAATTTAAAGTTATTTATTCTTTTTTAAAAAGATTTTATTTATTTATTTATTTATTTATTTGTCAGAGAGAGCAAGAGAGATCTTGCACAATTAGGGGGAGAGGCAGGCAGATCGAGGAGAAGGCTTCCTGCTGAGCAAGGAGCCCGATGTGGGACTCAATCCCCAAACCCTGGAATCATGACCTGAGCTGAAGGCAGATGCTTTACCACTGAGCCACCCAGGTGCCCCTAAAGTTATTTATTCTTTTTATGGTATCTGTTGCTTGCCTCTGAAAACAAAACTGAAAGCATGACCTGTGGGTGGGCTGCAGCTGGGTGCAGCTGGGTTTGTGCATTTCACAGCCACCACTGTTTCACTTGTCCTTGACTCAGGCATAGTGTTTTGACCAACAGCTCTAAGGAGAGATCTTCAAATGAAGCAGGCACATATATAGAGAGCCAGACTGAGCCAAGTCTTACAGGATCTTATAATAAGATTCTGATGAAAAAAATATCAGTGTTTCTCTATGGCCCATGGAACAAGCAGAGCTAGAGCTTCCTAAGAGTATTGTTATTCCCTTGCAGAGAATACACCGGAATCAGAGGGAAGCAGTTGGAGTCTGGTGACTCTAACAGAAGGGAAAGGTTGATGGGCTCACATGGATGAAAACTTGGATGCGGTGATCTCTAAAATACCCTTAAAATTCTAGGACCATATGTCTGGTGAGATGGAGGACCATTCTCAGGCATACTTATCATCAATGAAATTCGTTCAGTGCTTTGCAAATGGACAAATCAATGGGTGGGTAGCACTCTATATATACTATATTAACTAACAATTAATTACTCTGCATTTCCCTTTTTGGGCCTTTTTGAATCTAAGTATTAGATTGTGACCCTGTGATTTTCTGCCTCTTTGCTCCTACTGTTTTCTCTACCTGCAATGGCTTCCTTCCAACTCCACCCCCCATTATTTCAGGACTTGACTTAAGCTGGTTTCCTGAAAGTTCCCTGTATCAAAAGCATCTTTGCCTGTCTGTCTCTGTCCCTGAAGCTCTTACTAAACATTATTTCATGTAACTTATTAGTGTTTATCTTCTTGCTAAGTCTTTTTCCTATAGAGCAAATCTCCCCTACTGCTCTGTAAGTGACGTGAGGACCCAACACATGTTTCATTCACTTTACATAACAATACTTATCATAATGCTTGGCACACAGTAGGTACTCAATATTTATTACATAAATAAACTAATGGTTGCAGTTTTCATAGGATTGCAGAGAAAAAGAGCATCAGCATGACCTAGAGTTGTCATGGAAGACTTCCTGGACAAATTGGAACTCGGGCTAGACTTTTGTAAATTACCATGATTTACTTGGCGGGGGGTGGGAGGGGGTGTGTAGAGGCAGATGCAGGGTGCAAGGTTGCTGCAGAGACTACTGCTTTCCTTGGTTTTATGGGACAAGCTGGTAATGTAGCTTAACACACACTAACATGTTTCTTTTCAGGGAAACCACTGAAAAGAATAAGGTCCTTAGAAGGGGCATACCCCACAGAGAAAGATGTGGTAGCCAGGGACCGAAGAGCAACAAGGGACAGAAGAGCAACAAGGCAGCTGCCACCAACTCGCAAATGGTGAGAGATGCAACTTCCTTGAAATCAGTGGGATTCTGGAAGACCTCTGATCATCCAGAGACATCCAGCGTGCCTAAGGGTCACCACATTGCCCATCATGAGGAGACTTCCTGCATCATGATTCTCAAATGTTTGTTATGAGTTCCAGGTTCTCTCTACTGAGCAATTACAGCTCCCCATCCTGGAACTCCAAATAATCCCTCCACGTTCCCTGTGATGAAAAGGCTCAACAAGACCTGGGATTGGAGTGAAGGTTCTAGGCTGCCTGATACAGTGGGTTCTGTGCAGTGAACCAGACTCAGTGAATCGCTTCCTACTCTCTCCTAGGAGTAAGAAAGAACAGGCTTCCAAGAAATGGGACCTTGGGCAAAAGGGCACAGAAAAGGAGCCAGGACCTTTGGGTTGTATCTTCTGATCTTCCCTTAGAACATTTTCTTTCCCCAGGGGCTTCAGTTGCACCACATGAGAAGTCAGGTTTGAGCTAATGGCAACAATGGAGGCTCCACCTCTGTTTTGTAAGGGCAGGTTAGGACCCCTGAGCATACTCACCTGGACATGGGCATAGAAACCAGTGAGGCTCTTCAGGAAGGAAGATGAGGAGCTATGCAGACCTCTTTATCCACCAGAAAGCAAGTTAATGAGGGAAACAAGCTGACATTCTCTCTAAGGTAGGGCTGTCTTCTTTACAGTGTGATCCCTCCCAGAACGGGGGAGACAGATGGGGAGAGAGATAAGTTGTTTTGTAAACAACCCTTCCTGAATATAGCAACCATGCTTTACACCTTCTGGTATTTAGAATTTCTTTAAAAAAGAAGGGGAAAAAAAGGCTTTCTCTCTAGCCCTAGCTTTATAGTAGGTAGTTAGGGAAGGTGATAAAGATTCCACTAAATCGTGGTGTCATTGAGGTTGACAGAACTTGTTCAAATCCTCAAAGCCACCCAGGAAGCTAGTGTAAGTGGGACTAGATATAGGTTTGCTAAGGGAGGAGTTCATTTCTCAGATGTCAACCCCAAGCAGAGCCTTTGAGCAGAGACAAGCTAATTTCCAGACTTGCCTTAGACCTAGGGATGAGGAGGAGGCCCCAGAAGAAAGGCAAGAGGGAGAAGCTTTCTTCAAACCCAGTTTCCTAATGAGTCCTAAAGAATGTGGTGCTTTCTCCCTCAGGGCCTTGTTAGTTGGGAGCCCCTGGGACTGTATCTTGGCTATGTTTAATGACTCTGAATGTGGGGGTAGAAGAGCTAGGAGAACTCCCGTGGAGCTGCCTGCCAATACGACTGTCTAGGCCAGGCTCTGAGGGATTGAGAGCCCTGGTAAGGCCTCTCAGAAGATATGGGAAGGTTGAGGGGTGTGTTCCTCTGACTCCTATACTCACCACTACCTACTCAACACCCTTCTCCCAAGAGGGGGTGCTCTATCTTCTCTCACCAGAGAACCAACCCTTCTACAGGAGGAAATGTACTGTAGACAGATGTGTTTTCTTGTTACTATTGGTTGACTTTGGACAAACTGCTGTACCCCTTTGAGCCTCAGTTTTCTCATCTGTGAAATGAGTGTATCCTCTATCATAGAGCATTTTTTCAGATTAAATAAAGTAAGATTCACTAAAATGCTAGTACAGGTTTGGCAGCACCTCACCATACCCACTGATAACATTTACAGGTGTTTGTTAGGTACTTGGTAATATGCTAAGCACTTTACGAGCCTGGAGTCTCCACGAATCCTCATACTTCTAGGAAGCATGTTGTGGTAGACATTTCAGATGTCTGAGTCACATCTCCCTCAGCCTATCTTCTGATTTCAGCTGTGGTCGGGTCAGACAGTTCCCTGCAGGCTTCTGCTTGTGGGTGGCTGGCAGACGGTAGCCTCTTCCTTGGGATCCTCTGATGCCATGAGTAATGGGGGTGGGGGTGGGGTGCTCACTAGGTGTAAGCACGTGTACTTAGAGTGCAAGGAGCACCTTGATGATATGAAAGGGGAGCCAATGAATAAACACCCCAACACTCCTTCTTCAGACAATTTCAGGAAGCATTCCATATGCTCATGCTCAGTCAAGTCACTGCGGGATGTCCATAGCAGAGACTTTTGTGCTGAACCCCTCAGTCATGTCCGCTTCTTCCTCCTTTGTCTCCTCATAACCTCAGTCTTCCTCCTTCAGGGACCCTTGCTCCCTGAAATGACTTCCCAGTTAGGCCACATAAGCATCTTGTCTCAAGCTCTGCTTTCGGGGGAACCCGACTAAGACAGCTGCTACTAGGAAGCATGGCCTCCAGATGGGATTCTGGAACTGGAACATTCACCACTGTTTAGGGTAAGTGGAGTTGGTGAAAACCATAATTTCATCACTGAGACTCAGCTGTGTTATGTTGGGATGAGGTACAGGTAAAAGGTGAACCCCTGGGTCCTGTGCTGGCACTAGCATATTAATATGGCACTAGCATATTAATTATAAGAATTATATTATAGAATTAATTATAAGAATTGTGGAAGTTTTAAGAATTAAGGGTGGGGGCACCTGGGTAGCTCAGTCATTAAGCATCTGCCTTCAGCTCCGATCATGATCCCAGGGTCCTGGGATCCAGCCCACATTGGGTTCCCTGCTCAGCTGGGAGCTTGCTTCTCCCTCTCCCGCTCCCCCTGCTTCTGTTTCCTCTTTTGCTGTGTCTCTCTCTGTCAAATAAATTTAAAAATCCTAAAAAAAAAAAAAAAAAAGAATTAAGGGTAGTTTCTGTTAATTTTCCTAGATGCCTGAAAAAACAATGATAGGCCCAGGTCAGGTAAGGATCAATTTAGGATTTATTGTCAAAGCCAGAAAACTTCTCTTACAATCTCCCACGAGGCAGGCAGCACTGAAAATCAGCTCTTGTACCTAATTTAAGAGTCTCAGAACTATAAAGGGGCTGAATATGCAGCTTAAAGGGAGGGGTGCCTCCTGTGCTAAAGCCAGGTCCCTGCTATGGAAGGAGTGAGACCCTGAGTCTTGGGATGGGGATATTTGAGAGGTTGAGCAGGAGAATTATGAAACCCCAGTCTTTCTTGTAGCCACTTGGCAAAAGCCTCCCTTTCTCTTTGCTGGTGGAAATCAACCTCCTTTGGTGTGGTGGCCACACAAAGACCTCCTAGGAAGCAGATGCCTTACGAGAAGACTCTTGTCCTCCTCAAGAACATTTCCCATGTCTCCTCTGTGCATACAGAATAACTGGGATTAGGTCTCAGGGTATTCTGAGAAAGGCAATCTCACCCATGATGCAAGAGAAATAAATAATTTGCTCACTGAAAAGAATCCCATCCCTGGCTGTGAGAAATTGAATAATGCCCTCTCCCCCTGCCATAGCCACATCCTAATCCCTGAAATCAACTTTATATGGAAAAATTAGGACCTTGTAAATGTGATTGCTGGAAGTCTTCATCTGGGGAGATGATCCTGTATCATTCACTGGGCCCTCTCCATCACCCCGAGAATGCTTACGAGAGAGAAGTTGAGGGATATTTGATTACAGAGGAGAAGGCAATGTGAAGATGAAAGCAGAGAGGGAGTGAGGGGACCACACGGCAAGGAAGGCCAGCCACCTCTGGAGGCTGGGGGGGACAAGGAATGCATTCTCCCCTGGAACCTCTGGAACAAACTTTCCTTGTTGACACTTGAAGGTAGCCTTGTATGGCTCATTTTGGACCTCTGGCCTCCAGAGCCATGACAGAATAAATTTCTGTTGTTTTAAGTCACTAAGTGTGTGGCGGTTAGTCACAGCAGCAATAGGAAGCTAATACATGTGCCAAATTACCCTGGCAGGAAATGGAAGTTCCTCTTGTTTATAGAGGAGCAATGTGGGAGTGGGTCATGGGGACCAAAGGAGTGGGTGGAATGTAAGGCTGAATAGGGAGAGTCAATTGAGAAGGAAGCCCTTTTCATGATTCATGATTTAACATCCTGGCAAGGATGCCTGGAGCTGGTCCTAATAAACTGGAGACATGTCCCTTTGAACCTGGATATTGGTTATAGGGCTTCTTCAAGGTTGGCAGGCCTACCTTTGGGAGTATATCTTCCTCCAGGTCCTTGGGGGCACAAGTGTTCCCTGCCTATCACTTCTAGGTTATGGGGTCACTTTAATCTACAGTTGGATGGAGGTCAGTGGGGGAACCTCTGGGGGCATAGAAGAATGTGTCTTCTGGTGGGGTCCCAAACAAGCAAGAGTATTCCTGGTCCATGACTATAAGGTTCAGGAGCCAAGTTATGGGCCTTTTCAGTGTCTTCAGTTGGACTGAGGTCAAAAGCCTGAGAGGTATGGATGAGCATGGGGTGTTTGTCCCTGGTGGGGCAGAACTGGCAGCTAAGAGGACTGGAGCTGGGTCATGGGCTGCTTCATTATCCACAGCCAGGGTCAAGGTTGGCAGGGCTATTAACTGGGGACACAAGTGGGCATGACTTCTGCTGGGTCTCTTGGCAGATGTTGCTGGTGACAGGACCAAGGCCAAATGGGGCTGAAGCTGAGTCCACACAGGGACCAAGCTACTTCTAGGTCTGTAACCAGACTACTGTTGGCACACTGCCACCTGGGGACAGGTCCTCCTTCTCAAAACAGCCCTCCCCATTCTTGGGTTCCACCAGGGTCTCACAGTCTCCTACCTAGAACCCCAAACTCCCACAACAGCATTTCTTGTCCAAAATATTTGTCACTGTAGGGAGAATGTGAGTGGGAGACCTCCTCTTCTGCCATTTTGCTTGCTGCTATTTTGTGTGTGTGTGTGTGTGTATATATATCATAGGTACTATACAAACAAGTTTACATTTTATAAGATTGGGGCAACTTTTATCAGCTGGGGGAAAAGTTAGAATATACGCAAAAATAAATTCTTTGTATTTTAAATATGTGACTTAAATATAAATGTAAATATACTAGAAAAACATCACTGACAAATATTTATACAACATTTAGATAGAAAAGTTATTTTTTTCTAAGCATGACAAAGCAAACAAGATAAACTTCATAAAAATGACAAACTTCATTTGCATGGGAGAAGCCTAAGCAACATAGAAGACAAGTGGGAAATTGGGAATGTATTTGCAACATACACGGCAAGGAGATACTACCCTAAAACTGAAGTGTTTCCACCAATTGTTAATATAAACTACCTCCAAGGTGCAAAAACATGAACTGGCAATTTTGAAAGTGCAAATACAAATAAGCAATAAATACATAAAAATCAATTGAGGGCACCTGGGTGGCTCAGTTGGTTAAGTGTCTGCCTTTGGCTGGGGTCATGAACCAGGATCCTGGGATTGAGTCCCACATCCGGCTCCCTGCTTAGTGGGAAGCCTGTTTCTCCCTATGCCTGTCATTCCCCCTGCTTGTGCTCTCTCTCTCTCAAGTAAATACATCAAATCTTTAAAAAAGATTTCATAAACAAAGAAATTCAAATATAATTTGAATGTAAATATATTTAAATATATAGTTGAGTAATTAATATATATTTAAATATATAATTAAATATAATGCAATATTTGATCTAATTATCAAAGATTAAAAATTCTATATATAACAACCAGTTACAGCAAGTGAGGTAAGTAGCATTCTCACAAATTGCCAATCAAGATGTAAAATGATTTTTGGCAAATAGGCAGAATATTTACCAATTTTTAACTTTTTAACTTTGCACTTCCATGTAAATGGATACACACATATACATACACAACTTTTATGAATCTAACCAGTGAAATAATTTCATTATATGGAAACATATACAAATTTATATTTATTTACAATAAACTATTATTATTACATATATAAATTTATATATATTTACCCCAGTATTATTAGCAATTGTGAAAAGATAGAAAAGAAATAAAATCAATAGGGATTTATTAAACAGATTATAGTTAACACATAAAGTGGAATATTATGCAGCCTTTAAAATGGATAAAATTGATTTGTAGGTTGATATAACGTATAATGCAGAGAGGAGAACAGCACATTGCAAAGCAGTACAGCGTTTCCACTTGCACGTGTGTGTGTTCATTTGTGTGGAAAGCTAAACACCAACTACTACCGCTAGTTCTTGTTTTAAAAAATTGGATTACTGAGGGAATGGAAGAGTGACAATGACATTCTGTATTGTCTGAACTTTTACAACATGATGTATTACATGTATGATAAACTTTTAAAGTAGCAAAAGATTGTAATAAAAAAAACTAGGCAAATTCCAAAGGGAAGGTGAACTCCCAAATTTTTAAAGAAACCCTATGATCCTGGAGAGTAGACAAAGGGCCAGAAATCAGTGTCTTGGGTCATCATTTATGATGTTCGAACAGTTGATCCATTTTATTCCAATGATTACACTTGAAATCAACCCTTGAGGCTTGAGATGAGTGTTCATATTGAAGAAAGGCCAGAGGCCCAGGGATTTTTGGAAGCAAATAAGCTCCTTTTTGCAGCAGTGCTAGATGCCGGTGGGTAGAAAAAGTGGTGGTGAAGTATATGTGCTGCCGAAGCAAGCCCAAAAGTGGTGGTGAAGGATGTGGTAACTCCAGGTAAACAGAGTGAGACAGACTATTCATTCTGGCTAGCAAAAGCAGAGGCATTACAAGTGGAAGAACGTTGATGGTTACCTTGTGCCTCTGTCAAATAGTCCCAGACAAGTTAAAGAACTTACCCAAGGTCAAGAAAGTTGCCCAGGAGTGGAGGTGATGAAGTCAAGACCATGTTATAGATCTTCCTCAACAGTTTTCTTGACCCTTCCAGGAAGCTCATTGTTTGTGTCCCTGAAGTTTATTTGGTGGCTAAGAAAGAATCAGGAAAGAGCTATCCTTTCCCCATGTCTTTTGATAGTCTTGGCAGGCATGACTCAAAAAGCAGAGAATAAGTCAATAAGTTGGATGGTTAGAAACAAATTCTAATGACATTTTAGAGATGCAAGTAGATAAAATACCCAGCACTCCCTTTCACTCTTTGCCATCTGGTAGGTCTCCTTAATATTCTAGGAGCACTTTCTGTTCAGAAAAATGGAAAGTGAGTCCTTGAATAATTTTTAGCACTTTCAGTGAAACTTAATTTTTTTAAAGATTTATTTATTTATTTGACAGAGAGAGAGAGAGCTCACAAGTAGGCAGAGAGGCAGGCAGAGAGAGAGGGGGAAGCAAGCTCCCTGCTGAACCAAGAGCCCGATTTGGGGCTCGATCCCAGGACCCTGGAATCATGACCTTAACCCACTGAGGGTTAACCCACTGAGCCACCCAGGCACCCCCAATTTTTTTTTTTTTTATCCTCCGTGGAGAGGATAGGCTACAATGATGATGTCAGGGTTGTATAAATGGGTTATTGCTGGACATACAGAACAAGAAGCTGCCCTGTACAGAAGCCCACATCTTTCATCCCTGACTCACTGATTTTTTTTTTTTTTAAGATTCCATTCATTTGACAGAGAGAGATCACAAGCAGGCAGACAGACAGGCAGAGAGAGAGAGAGGGAAGCAGGCTCCCCGCTGAACAGAGAGCCTGATGTGGGACTCAATTCCAGGACCCCAAGACCACAACCCGAGCCGAAGGCAGTGGCTGAACCCACTGAGCCACCCAGGCACCCCCTGACTCACTGATTTTATTGTCCCCTTCCTTCCTCTCACCTTTTAACTGTCTAAGGCATCTTATTTATCCTATTTCTCTCTCTTTCTCATATCCACTCTCTCTGTACCCCACTGGGTCCTCTCCAGTGCCTCAATCCTTTCTTCTTAGCCCATTTACTTGCAATTCTCTCCTGTTTCTCCCCAGTTCCCATCTTTCTTCTTTATTTCCCCACAAACTCTCCATCTCCATTCTTGTTCTGCTTCCTTCCTTCATGTCCTTTCTCTTCATCTTCATCTTACCTGATCCTTTCAATCTTTTCAATGCATGAAAACTCATGGAGAAGCCATGCCACGGGGGCAGCTCAAGGGATGTTTTAGAGAAACAAATCAGGAAACATCAGTGGTGTGGTAGAGATGCCCAGAATGGGCAATTCTTCTCAAAGAGAGGCTAGAAGGAAAATACAGCCAAATACAGACTGGACAAAGCCGGGGGAGCACCATGCAACATGAGAGAATATTCTAGACTGTTCTCCTACTGAGAAAGGAAATTTTAGGGCAGATATCACCATATCTTTATTTACAGATATGGATTATCTCAGCTGGAAGTTTTGGGGACTGAAAGTGAGGAGTTAGAGAGGAAGTTCATATTGAGTAATTTGGCAGTTTTTCATGTTTAAATAATATTTACATTACAAAAGATGATCTTTTCAAAAGATTTGAAGTACATCAGGAAAGTTAGATGAGGAACATTCATTTTATAAGATTTGTCATATGTGTTAACTGAGTGTTAAAAATTTGCACACAGGGATGATGTTCTTCAGAGTTACCAGACAACACATAACAACCAATATGACTTCTCCTCTGTTATATCCCATGTTACCTTTGTGTGATTGGAAAAGATAGAGGTGGCTTTTGTTGTTGTTGTTGTTTTGCTTTGTAGGAACCTGATGGGAAAAATAAAATGATTCTGATCTCTAGACCCATGTTTTATAACCAGACCACCCCTACCTGAACTTGAGGGAATCATATGACCTACTAGTGGGAGGGGTGGGGAAGACTTTTATTGGATATTTTTGGGAACCCAGACTATAACCTTCCTGTGGGATATGAACCTGTAATAGTCAAAGCTCTGAGGTTCCACTTCTACACAGAAAAGGTAGCATGTGGCAACTGAAGTTGTAATTTGTCAGAGGGGCTGCCCTTAGCAGAGCTTAACACACCTACTGTCTATAACTGGGGGATGGCCTCAGTTAACTATTATCCCTAACAAAAAAACCTCATGTTTTGCTGGGAGGCAGAAGCGATTAAGGACCATTTGTCTTAGTTACTGGCTTTAGAGTATTTCTTTTTCAGTTCAGAAAGAGAAAATGAGGGAGTGACATTCCGGAACTCAAGACCTTGTCAAGCTGGTGATGGCGTCCCCTTGAGCACCCGCCAGAGGGCACCCTGTACATCAGGGTTCCTGAGGCTGTAGATGATTGGATTCAGCATAGGGTTGATAACAGTGTTGAAGACCCCAACTCCTTTATCCTTGTCTGAAAGCTTGGCTGAACCCAGTCGCATGTAATTAAATATACCTGAACCATAGAATATGGCAACCACAGTGAGATGAGAGCCACATGTGGAGAAGGCTTTCTTCCTGCCCTCAGTAGAGCGAATTCGTAGGACTGCAGCTGCCACATGGGCATAGGAGGTGATGATGAGAGCCAAGGGGGTACCTGCCATTATGAAACCCACAGCAAAGAGCAGCAGCTCATTGAGTTGGGTGCTGGAGCAGGAGAGCTGAAAGAGCTGTGGGAGGTCACAATAGAAGTGATTGATCACATTGGGACCACAGAAGTTGAGTGTGGCTATGGCTACTGTGTGGGTCAGTGCATTGGTGAAGGCTAAAGCCCAGGACACAGCTACCAATATTCTCTGGACTGTCTGACTCATTCGGGTGCTGTAGGTAAGGGGCTGGCAGATGGCCAGGAATCGGTCATAGGCCATGGCTGTCAGCAGGAAGCAGTCTACCCCAACCAAGAGATGGAAGAAGAAAAGTTGTGTGACGCAGGCTTCATAGGGAATTGTACGCTTCTTGGACAGAAGACGAGCCAACATCGAGGGAACAGTGACGGTGATGCACCCAACATCCAGCACTGATAGGTTCCCCAGGAAGAAGTACATGGGAGTGTGGAGTTTAGGCTCCACCAAGATAGCAGCCAGGATGCTGAGGTTGCCTCCGACTGTGACCAGGTAGGCAAAGAAGAAGACTACAAAGACAACTGGTCGTAGCCCTGGTGTCTCCACCAAGCCCAGCAGAATGAACTCAGTAATGGCTGTTCTATTGGCCCTAAATTTTGACTGCATTAGTTCCTGTAAGGAAACATCCAAGGAGAAGAAGAATCATTCCTCTCAATATATTGATTCAAAACAAACAAACAAATGAAAAACAAACAAACAAACAAAAAAACCAGACTCTATAGGGCAGCAAAATTTGCCATCCCAAATGGCATGTAGATTATTTTAGGCTGATTACTTTTAAAAAACAGAAGTGTCAGGAAGAACTTTGCCTTCTCCCCATATAACTTAAAGAATTTACATAGAGGACTTGCTTCAAGAAGGGAGCTATCACCATTGACACAGTATCACTATGTACGGTAGACAGGGAGCATTATAGTGGCTTTCAGTCCACCATAGGATTAATTTGACAGAATAAAGTAAGGCTATAAAAGCTCTCAATATAATTATTCAGGAGATAAAGCTAATTGGTATATATGCCTTTCCCAAATGCCCATGAAACATTCATCCTCCAAACAAAGAGCATGTTTGGACACCAGGGTGTCTCAGTGAGTTAAGCATCTGACTCTTGATTTCAGCTCAGGTCATGATTTCAAGGTTGTGAGATTGAATCCCTTGTTGGGCTCTGCATTCAGCAAGGAGTCTGCTGGAGACTCTCCCTTTCCCTTTGCCCCTTCCCCTTCTTGCGCTCTCTATCTCTGAAATAAATAAATACAATTTTTTTAAAGATTTTATTTATTTATTTATTTGACAGAGAGATCACAAGTAGGCAGAGAGTCAGGCAGAGAGAGAGGGGGAAGCAGGCTCCCTGCTGAGCAGAGAGCCCGATGCGGGGCTTGATCCCAGGACCCTGAGATCATGACCTGAGCCGAAGGCAGAGGCTTTAACCCACTGAGCCACCCAGGTGCCCCAATAAATACAATTTTTAAAAAGAGCATGTATAAACCTGAAATTCAGAAAATTCCAAAAGAATAAAGAATACAGGTAATAATACTTAATTGCAATCCAATTTAAGGAAAAAAGATTTTTTAAAAATAAATCCCAATGTTTTAAATAATCTGTGAGAAAAAGTTGGATCAGAGGGAATCAAAACTAAAAGTAAAAAACATCAGAGAGAGGTGAAAAGGGGATAGTGAAACCAGCACACACTAGAACATGTGGATTATCTCTAAATCAGTGTTCATAAGCAAAATTATAGCCCTAAGAAAATACAATAGAAATAAAAAATAAAGAAAGTGATTAAATAATCAGATCAAGACATTAGAAAAAGAACTATAAGAAACGGGGAGAGGCTGGTTATGAGGTACAAACTTTCAGCCACAAAAGCAATAAGAACGTGAGGATCTAAGGTATAATGCAGTGACTATAGTTGACTGTACACTGTACTGTATAACTGAAATTTTCTAAGAGGGTAGAACTTCCATGTTTCACACACGAAAGAAAAGGTAAATATGTGAGGTGATGGATGTGTTCACTTGATCGTGGGAGTCCTTTCACAATGTGAACATATATGAAACCATCGTGTTGTATACTTCAAATATAATCTTATTTGTCAGTTATACCTCAATAAGGCTGAAAAAATATAAAATAAAAAAAATTTTTTAAGATTATTTATTTATTTATTTGTCACAGAGAGAGAGAAAGAGAGAGAGAGAGAGTGAGCACAGGCAGGCAGAGGCAGAGGGAGAAGACGGCTCCCTGCTGAGCAAGGAGCCCGATGAGGGGCTCAATCCCAGGATCATAACCTGAGCCGAAGGCAGACACTTAGCTGACTGAACCACACAGGCATCCCCAAATTTTATGAACTTTTAAAAGAAGAGAAATGAAATGTCCATTACTAATGTAATACAGGTATTTAGCACATGATATAAGTGGCATGAATGGGAAAATGAATGGGAAAATATACTATTAGATAAGTGCTATAAGGGCAGTAGTATAGCTATCTGGGAAAAATTTAGGTTGTATAAATACCTTATATATTTTGCAAAAATAAATTCTAAACAGATCAAAAATTTAAATGTAAAAATTAAACTGGGAAGTTTTAGGGGCAAATGGAAGAATTTTAATTGTGCAAGGATGATTCAAAATAGAGAAAAAAGTTTAAAATAACCAAAATTAATGATTCTGTTAAAATTCAAAAATTCTGGCAAATTACCTATGCTGGACCTGCATTTCCCCAAATCTCATTCCTTGCAGGTTAGGTTTGGCTATAAGAGAAATTTGTAGGATAGTTGTAAGACAGAAATGAAAAGTTTAAAAAAGACAGTTTGACTTTGTATTTCAAAATGACAAATGTGTTTTCTTTTTACTTGGAAATCCACTTCTGAGAATTTATCCAACAGATATACTGTCACATATAAAAGGTGAAATATGCATGAGGTCATTTGTTGAAGCATGGTTTGTAAGAGCAAATGATTGCTAATAACCTGTGTTCACCACAAAAGGGCTGAGTAAATTAATTTGGTATAGCCTTACAAAGGAATACTATGAAGCTGTAGGGAACAGTTCTGTCTGTGCTGACTCAAAAGATATCAAAGCCATATTATTAAATATAAAGCACAACTGGTAGAAGGAATATAGTATTCTTTGGTTTGCTTTAAAAAGAAGGGAAAGAGCACACACACAGTTGCACACACATATGATATAAATCTTCTAGTTATGGAATGACTAGGTCATGAGAATAAAAGACACAGTATAAGGAATATAGTCAGGGATACCGTAGTAGCAATGCAATAGGACAGATGGTAGCTTCACATTTTTTTTTTAAGATTTTATTTATTTATTTTTTTACTTTTTTTTCAAGAAATGTTTTTTTAAAAGATTTTATTCATTTATTTGAGAGAGAATGAGTGAGAGAGAGCATGAGAGAGGAGAAGGTTAGAGGGAGAAGCAGACTCCCCAAGGACCTGGGAGCCCGATGCAGGAGATCCTGGAAGTCTGGGATCTTGACCTGAGCCGAAGGCAGTTGCTCAAAACTGAGCCACCCAGGCGCCCAAGATTTTATTTATTTGTTTGAGAGAGAGAGAGACAGCACAAGCAGAGGGAGTGGCAGGCAGAGGGAGAAGTAGGCTCCCCATTGAGCAAGGATTGTAATGCGGAACTCGATCCCAGAATCCTGGAATCATGACCTAAGTCAAAGGCAGACACTTAACCAACTGAGCCACCAAGGCCTCCCTGTAGCTACACTTCTGCTAAACATAGCATAATGTATAAACTTGTTAAATCCCTAAGTCGTACATCTGAAACTAATTTAACATTGTGTATCAACTATACTCAAATTAAAAAATAATAAGAAAATGTAAGTCTATTTAAATAATCAGATAGATGGTCATCTGGGCAAGAATGAGCAAGAAGAAGAAGAATGAATACAAACAATTAAGAATTAGGAATGCATATTGGGGTGCTTGGGTAGTGCAGTTGGTTAAGCATCCAACTGTTGGTTTTTGCTCAGGTCATAATCTTGGGGTCATGAGATCGATCCCTGCTTTGGACTTTGTGCTCAGTGCAGCCTGCTTAAGTTTCTCTTTCCCTTTCCCACTGCTTCTCCCCCTTGCAAACTCTCACTCTCTCAAATAAATAAATAAATCTTAAAAAAAGAATTAGAAAGAATGATAGCCAGAGGTACACAAAGAAAAAATTAAATTTTAAGAGAATACTCCCTATATTATTTAAATGGAAATTTTCAATAAAATTGATATAATTGTAGGAAAATATAAATTAAAATACATTCTAGAACAGTCTCAATACCCAAGTAAACCAGAAACAGGGAACAAAGTCAAGAAAATTGTCAAAGAAATAATTACCCTAGTAGCAATCTCCAGCCTCATAAAACTATTGAGAGAAGTTTAATTTAACTTCAATGAATAGAATACTCTCATGCTATGTAAACTTCCTGCAGCACCAGAAAGAAATTTAAGCTTCCCAGTGTCTTTGTAAAACAATTGTAGTTGACAATGTTACATAAGTTTCAGATGTACAGCATAGTGATTGGACAAGTCTATATATTATGCTCTGCTCACCGGAAGTGTAGCTCCCGTCTGTCACCACACAACGCTATACAATACCATTGACTATATTTTCTTTACCTTTCATCCCTGTGACTTACTCATTCCGTAATTGGAAGCCTGTACATCCCACTCCCCTTTACTATTTTGCCCATTCTCCCAACCCCCATTCTCTCTGGCAACCATCAATTTGTTCTCTGTATTTATGGGCTCTTTGTTTTGTCTTGATTTTTAGATTCTACATGTAAGTAAAATCATATAGTATTTGTCTAACTTGTTTTATTTAACATCATACTCTCTAGGTCCTATAGACTTTTTATGAAGTTAGCATACATTTGATACTAAAAATATCACATTTTTGGGAGAAATATATGAAATATCACTAGAGAGTAACTTTGGTTGTGACTATAGAAGCAAAATGCCAAATATAACTGTAAGGAATTTTAAGTATCAGAATATTTAAAAGAATATATCATGATTGAGAGACCTCTTATAAAGAATTGAAGAAGATTTAATATAAGTAAATGTATGTATATAATATATCATATCAAGTGCCTAAAAAGTACTTTTTACAGGTTACAATCCATTCTTGATTTAAAAGAAAAAACATCCATGTGTAGCCATCTAGGAATAGATAGATATTGCATGATCATTTCCAAACAAACAGGAATAAGAGAGGGATCCCCACCGTTACATCTGTTTTTATCATTGTCCTATGAAATTAACATCAAGAAATAGAAAAATCAAGTTCATATACTGAAAAGGAAGACAAAGCAAGTTTTTTGATTGTCCATTAAAAAATGAAGAATTATTAGAAAAAAGTAGCAAAATAAAAATCAGATATACAAAAATCTATGTGTTCCTTATATACCATCAATATATATTGATGGGAAACATAATGCAAAAAAACAAATTAAAAAATGAAATTCTTATGACATGTTAAGTGACTCAAGCAGGATGCAAAACTGCACAATGTGGTATTATTTCAATATCAACACAAATACACACACTCATACTCTCGCACTCTCACACACAGAAACAAGACTGGAAAGAAATACCAAAATTTATTAGTGGTTCAAGTAATAAAATGGTTTTTATCATCTTTCTTCTACTCATCTCTACCTTCTGGTTTGTCTACAATGAATGCAGATTATTTTTATAATATTTGATGACATATCATCTCCTGGGAATGATCATGAAATTCTTACAAGGTCCCCATCACCATGAACTAACTGCACAGAAGACAAACAGAAATCCCTTTCCCTGTGATATGTACAGTTCAGGTTGTCCCAATATCTTTGATACTGACAAAATTTCCTCAGGGCAGTCCCTGACAACAATTGCAGCTAACAGCTGTTAGGGGAATTTCCCTGGGTGAGGTACTATGCACAGTTCTAAGTGCTTTCTATTGTATTTCTATTTCTATAGTCCTTTATTCCTCCCAACCCTCACTATGAGATGGATATATTTTATAATCCAAATTTTATAGAAAGAACATGAGTCACATAAAGTGGTAGAGGCAGGATTTTAACTCAGATCACAAGCAGGCAGAGAGGCAGGTAGAGAGAGAGAGGGGAAGCAGGCTCCCTGCTGAGCAGAGAGCCCAATGCAGGGCTTGATCCCAGGACCCTGAGACCAGGACCTGAGCCAAAGGCAGAGGCTTAACCCATTGAGCCACCCTCAGTCTCTGGTGATAGTCCCAGCTCTTCCACTCACCTGATATGTCATCCTGAGCACGTCTCTTATTTTTGCTTTTGAGACTTTGGTTGCTGCACCTGTAAAACAAGGAGATTTGACTTGTTCAGTAACAAGTAAATTCCCTTCCATTTTATGTAAGAGCAGAGGAACGACCATGAGAACACTCACCTGTAACCACACGTAAGCCAGTGAGGTTGCATGGGAAGGGATGTAAGAGGGGGTAAGAATCTGCACAAGCTTGGTCAGCTATTCCAGGGGGTCAAGAGGAGGTATATATATGGAAATTAGATTTTTTAAAAAGAGGTGGAGATCATTTCTGTCATGGGACTTCACCACAGGGCAATCCTCTTGTGTCCTTAAAATTGCCCAAGAGCAAGGAGGAGGAGGAGAGGAGAGCTAACTAAATAATACAAGTCCTAATAAATAGAGCAGTAGTAAAACAGTGGTGCCTCATACCTCCGAGGTGATTTAGAATTTCTCCAAATCTTTATCTCCATCCCCCATATTGATCTATAAGGATAAATGGGGCAGTTATCCTAATAACTCCATTTAACAGAAGGGAACAAAAGGGGGATCTTTGCTTTCCCAAGGTCATTCAGGGAATTCCATGCAGTCAGCACTGAATCTGGGTCCCCAGCCTAGGTCTTGATCTCCCAGATGTCTGGTCCAAACAGGATTTGGGGGCAGAAACAAGCTGACTCCTAAACTGGGGATGAGGAGGAAATCTGCCTTGGATCTGGGGATGAGGAAGAAACCCAAGAGAAGAGGCAAAAACTGGAGATGCCCTTTCCAACTTGAAATTCTTTTTTTTTTTTTTTAAAGATTTTATTTATTTATTTGACAGAGATCACAGGTAGGCAGAGAGGTAGGCGGGGGGGTGGGGAGAGGGGGGAGCAGGCTCCCTGCTGAGCAGAGAACCAGATGCGGGGCTCGATCCCAGACCCTGAGATCACAACCTGAGCCGAAGGCAGAGACGCAACCCACTGAGCCACCCAGGCACCCCCCAACTTGAAATTCTTTTTTTTTTTTTTGAAAGATTTTATTTATTTATTTGACAGACAGAGATCACAAGTAGGCAGAGAGGCAGGCAGAGAGAGAGGAGGAAGCAGACTCCCTGCTGAGCAGAGAGCCCGATGCAGGGCTCAATCCCAGGACCCTGAGATCATGACCTGAGCTGAAGGCAGAGGCCTTAGCCCACTGAGCCACCCAGGCGCCCCCCAACTTGAAATTCTTAATGAATCCCCAGGAACAAAATACTTTCCCCACTAGGGCCTTGTTAATGAGGGCCTCAGGCACTGTGTCTTGGGAGTCCCAAAATGATCCTGAGAGAGTTGGCTGAAGCTCTGTGCTGTGCTGGGAGGGGCAAGGGGAACCCCTGGGAAGTTGTCCCCACCATGATTATCTGGGCCAGGCCCTTAGAAAATAAGAATTTAGTGATAGAGATGATGAGAGAGGAAATCTCTCTCATCTCATAGTGTAACCCTTGGACTCTTATGTCTTCCTCATTAATAATTCACCTAAGCCCATGTGATAGCATACTCTCCAGGGAAGCCTCCTGGACCTTGTAGATGGATACACCTGCTCTTCCAGCTATTAGTAACTACGAAACCCTTTGAACCCCAGTTTCCTTATTTGTGGAATGAGAGAAATATCCTCTTGAAAGGTTATTGGGTGGATTAAATGAAATAACACATGTAGAGTTCCTAGTAGAAGACTACCAATATTATTAACATGACAATAATTGATAACGTGTACATGACCCCACACTGTAAGATTTATATGTACCAAACCCCAATCAACCCTTACAACAATTCTGTGAAGTAGGTATCTTTACTACTCCCATTTTAGAGATGAATGACTGAGGTTCAGAATGACTCAATAATTTGCCTAAGGCCGTATACTTAAGGGTTTTGAGGAGTTGGGGTTCAGACTTCGTCTGATTCCAAGGTATATGATATCAACAATTATGCTATGTGATTGAGTCTTCCACCCCTGTCCAATTAACCCCTGTCCCCCAAACAATATACTTGTTTATGCCATTGTTTGTGACCAATATTGCTTCTAATATGCTATGGACTATGCTCCAGGATGAGCCTAAGGCATCCTACTCTCCATAATAGCAGCCTCTCACCACCCCAATAGCTTAGTCCACAGCACTGATATTGACTTCCAGCTGCTGCCTCCAGTGTAACCATCTTGCTCTCCAAATAACTGCTTATTTTCACTGCAGAGTATTATGACCTTGACTCAGTGCACTTATGCCTCAGGTCCTGAGTCAGAGTTCTCACCCCGCATCACCAGGATCAAACTGCTCCTGCACATTGCAACATAGGCCCAAGCCACCATTGCCCCTTGTTATTTCTGGGCTAGCCACTGCAACATTTCCCTTCCCTCTCTGAGCCTGAGTCACGTGAGCCCCAGAAACCCAAACCCTAGTTCTATGGGAGAGCTGCACATGTTCATATGTCAGGCCTCAGCACTATCACCAAAACAAGTGCACTTGATCCCAGGACCCTGGCCCTGTGGCCACCATGACTGCCAGCCCACCAGACCTGGTGCCAAGAGGGATCCTCTCAGCTACAGCTTACCCCCATGGGCAAATCAGAGAGCGGGAGAATGCCGGTAGGCTTTACCACCAAGGACCCCAATAACGTTTGGGCCACTAAAGACTCCTGTGGTCTTTGCCAATATCGAACTAAAAAGCATTTGCATAACAAATGAAGCCATTAATAAATTGAAAAGGCAACCTATGACATGGGAGAAAATATTTGCAAGCCTTATATTTGATAAGGGGTTAATATAAAAAATATATAAAGAACTCATTCAACACAATAAGTAAAACAAATAACCCAATTTTAAAAATGGGCAAAGGATCTGAGACGTCCAAATGGGCAACAGGAAACTTGAAAATGTGCTCAACATCACCAATCATCAGCACATTAAAACTATCATGAGCCATTACCTCACACTTGTCAGGATGGCCATTATCAAAAAGGAAAAAGATAGTAAGTGTTCATGAGATGTGAAGAAAAAACAAACCTTGTGCTCCCTTTATGGCAGTGTAAATTGGTAGAGTCACTAATGGAAAACAGTATGGGATTTCCTCTAAAGATTAAAAATAGAACTACTGTATGATCCAGCAATCCAACTTCTGGCTATAGACATGAAGTAAATGAAATTACTATCTGAAAAGAATATTTGTACTTCCAAGTTCACTGCAGTGTTATTCACAGTCGCCAAGACATGGAAATGACTTAATATCCTTTGACAGATGAGTACATAAAGAAAATATGATATATAGGTAGATATTGATATACATGCACACACACACATAGTGCTAAAAACACACACAAATGGAACTCCTGACACTTCTTACAATGAGGATGGAGTTTGATAGTATTACACTAAGTGAAATAAGCCAGAAAGAGAAAGACAAATTTAGTATGGTATCACGTTTACATGAAATCTTTTTTTTTTTTAAGATTTTATTTATTTATTCAACAGACAGAGATCACAAGTAGACAGAGAGGCAGACAGAGAGAGAGAGGGGGAAGCAGGCTCTCCGCTGAGCAGAGAGCCTGATGCGGGGCTCGATCCCAGGACCCTGAGATCATGACCTGAGCAGAAGGCAGAGGCTTTAACCCACTGAGCCACCCAGGCACCCCTACATGAAATCTTAAAAGCAGAAAAAGCAAGCTTCATAGATACGGAGAGTAGAATGGTGGTTGCCAGGGACTGGCAAGTAGGCAGGGCAACATGGAGAGAGTAGGACATAGGGCACAAGCTTTCAGTTATAAGATGAATAAGTTCTGGGGATCTAATGTACAACATGGTGATTACAGTTGATAATTCAAGTATACTTGAAATTTGAGTAGATATTAAGCATTCTTACCACACATACACATACACAATACATGAGTTAACTATGTGAAGTAGAGGGTGTATTAATTATCTTGTTCTTGGTAATCATTTCATGTGTGTGTATATGTATCATCATGTTGTACACTTTAATATATACAATTATATTTATCAATTATTCCACAATAAACTTGGGAAAAATTAATTCCCAGTGAAGAAGTACTAATGAATTGTATTGGTTAGCTCAAGCCTCCATAACAAAATAACATAGACTGGGGTTAAAAAAAAAAAAAAAGATGGTTTAAATTAAACAACAGAAATTTATTTTTTCACAGTTCTGGGGGCTAGAAGTCCAAGGTCAGGTGCCAGCATGGTCAGGTTCTGGTGGGGGCTCTCTTCCTGGCTTGCAGGTGGCTGCCTTCCCACTGTGTCCTCACATGGCATGTTTCTTCCTCTCTTATAGGGTTAGGGCCACAACCTAATTTAGCCTTAATTACTTCCTAAAATACCTCATTAATACTTCCTAATTAATCTCATTTAGCCATAATTATTTCCTAAACACCCTATTCCATATATAGTCACACTGGGGGTTAAAGTTTCAACATAGGAATTTTGGTGGGACACAGTTTACTTCACATCATGGACAATAAACATTTGAAAATATATTCAACCTTATGTGATGTCAAAGATACACATATTGAAATAATAATTAGTTTTTTTCAATCATTACAATTTCAAAATTAGGAGAATTTATTTTAATAGTTACTGTTTACAAAGCTGTGGGGAGCAAGAAGTTTTACTTACCATTATAACAATAAAAGAGTGAATTTTTGTGTGGGATCAGGGGAAATATATATAAAATATAATTACATATTAATAATATATAATATATTGTATATAATATATTATATACTATATATATAATATAAAAATCTGTTTTATTTTTTCAGCTCAGGAATCTTACTAATTAGAACTTATAGAAATGCTTGCAAGATAATAAAAAACACATCTTTGAAGAATATTATTTCTATTATTGATCATAATTATACTAAATCGAGAAACAATATAAACTATCAGAAGAAATATGGCTTAGTAAATTGTGGTTAACTCATAAATTAACACTAGGCAGTTATTAAAATAGATAAGGTAAGTTTTTTAAATATTTTGATAGAGAATAAAGTCTACCAAGTAATGTATAAACAAAAAAGACATGGCATAACATGCCCCTGTAAATATGACATACACATATATATTTTTATATTGATACAAAAATGAGTAAATGTATTTATATATGTATAAACAGCTAGATCGGAGGCACCAAATTCTTTTTTTTTTTTATTTGACAGAGAGAGAGAGATCACAAGTAGGCAGAGCAGTAGGCAGAGAGAGAGAGGGAAGCAGGCTCCCTGCTGAACAGACAGCCTGATGTGGGGCTCGATCCCAGGACCGTGAGATCATGACCCGAGCTGAAGGCAGAGGCCCAACCCACTGAGCCACCCAGGTGCCTCCAAATTCTTCTTCTTCTTTTTTTTTTTGTACCAAATTCTTAATAGCGGCTTCTTCTGGAAATTGAATTATGAAGGGCTTGGGTAGAGAGGGTGAAGATTTGACTTTCATTTTCTACTGGTAAAATTTTGTTTTGTTTTCATTTTTATAAACATAATTTCTAATGGGAAATTAAAATCAATGAACAGTGTTTCCATTTTAGGAAAAAAAAAAAAGTCCCAAAGGAAGTATAAACTGTTGAATACCCTAGAATCTTGCAATGTAGACAGAGTACTCAATGTCTCAAATTATACTGTACTAGGTCTAGAATCTTGTGTGGGACCCTGGTGTCAAAGCAAGTTGGGGAAGCTGTTTCAGGGAAACCCAGACAGGTGGATGTACTAACACTTGGTACCAAGCTGTGACTTTTCATATCCCAGTTTGGAGAGAATCTTTGCTGGAGTCTTTTTGGGGTCTTCAGCAGAAAATAAACAAAGGTTCTTCCTGTAGGACCATAAGTCTCCCAGCTTTCAGAGCTTCCTGGGTCCCACCTCCATCTGGAGTGGAAAGGGTATTTAGGACCAAAAGGCAACTAGCCAAGGATTCTGGTCAACAGAACCTGCACACATATTATTAGGTAGAGCCTCCCTGGGGAACAAGAAGTCTTACTTCCTAACAAAAGTCATTTTGCTCAAGGAGCTAGGAGAGAAGGAAAACACTTGCTGCAGTTCTGCCCTCCTGAATCACTCCTCATACAAGGGCTCGCTTCCCTGTGAGCACCTGCCGCAGAGCCCCCTGCACATCAGGGTTCCGGAGGCTGTAAATGAGTGGGTTCAGCATGGGGCTAATGACGGTGTTGAGGATGCCGATCCCTTTGTCCTTGTCTGAGGCCTCCACTGAGCCCAGCCTCATGTAGCTGAAGACACCTGTCCCATAGAATATGCCCACCACAGTGAGGTGGGAGCCACATGTAGAGAAAGCTTTCCTTCTGCCCTCAGCAGAGCGAATTCGTAGGACTGCAGCTGCCACATGGATATAGGAGGTGACAATGAGAATCACAGGTGCACCTGCCATGAGGATGCCCAGACCAAAGAGCAGCAGCTCGTTGAGTTGGGTACTGGAGCAGGAGAGCTGAAAGAGCTGTGGGAGGTCACAATAGAAGTGATTGATCACATTGGGACCACAGAAGTTGAGTGTGGCTATGGCTACTGTGTGGGTCAGTGCATTGGTGAAGGCTAAAGCCCAGGACACAGCTACCAATATTCTCTGGACTGTCTGGCTCATTCGGGTGCTGTAGGTAAGGGGCTGGCAGATGGCCAGGAATCGGTCATAGGCCATGGCTGTCAGTAAGAAGCAGTCCACACCAGCCAACTGATGAAAGAAGAAAAGTTGTGTGAGGCAGGCTCCATAGGGAATCATACGCTTATTGGACAGGAGACGAGCCAACATCGAGGGAACAGTGACGGTGATGCACCCAACATCCAGCACTGATAGGTTCCCCAGGAAGAAGTACATGGGAGTGTGGAGTTTAGGCTCCACCAAGATAGCAGCCAGGATGCTGAGGTTGCCTCCAACTGTGACCAGGTAGGCAAAGAAGAAGACTACAAAGACAACTGGTTGTAGCACTTGTGTCTCCACCAAGCCAAGCAGGATAAACTCAGTAACAGCTGTTCCATTGGTCCTGGATTCTAGGTCCATGGGTCTCTGAAAGAGATCAGTGTTCTCAACTTAGTTATTCAAGAAAAATATATCAACTCCCTCTCAAATGCCTAGCCCCAGGGTAAATTCCCAAGTGTCCCTAGTGAGTATTTTCCCACTCCTTAGGCCATACCTCACTCATTATCCCTCTGTGTTCACCTCAGTGTCCTCACTCAAGTTCCAGGTGAGTTACACTATTACTACCTTGGTACTCCCCCTTCTTGTGAAAGATATATAAATCCTGTCTTCCAGTGTTCCCTAGAATCAAGGAATGAGGTCCTCCCACCAACAACCTGTATGAAGAGATTTGGAGAAATATGATGCTAAAAGTAAAAGTGAATAGTTAGTAAATAGGAACAACAGAAGAATGTATCATAAGTCCTTGCAAGTATATTGCAAAGGAATAAATATATGGCAAATAAGTAAGAAAAATATCAAGATAAACAAAATTAAGAAGTGAAAGGCAGCAGGTCAAAAATAAATCAAATAACTTTGGTATACTATCTGCTCCTAAGTCTGAACAACCAATTCAAGAACAGTCCCCAAACCAAATAAACCAAATACAACTGAAAAAATAAAAAGGAACAGGGGATAGTCAATAATGTACTTCCTGGTGTAGGCTCTAGGCTCATAGAATTCTTATACAAATTATTTTAAACTGTCAGTGTAAATATAGCTTTCATGTAATATAAACTTTCCTTAACTTAGGGGAAAAATTGTGATTTTTGCCTTCCAATTGATTTTAAAAATGTTAAACTTATTTTAATTTTTATTTTATATTATTAAATAATATTGTTAATATTATATTATAATTTTTATTTTATATTACTTTTGAAAGCAAGAGAGAGAGTACACTGTCCTTCACAGAGGAAGAGGGAGAGAGAGGGGCAGTGGGAGAGGAAAAGAGAGAATCCTAAACGTAGCATGGAGCCGGATGCAGGGCTCAATTCCTGGGATGATGACCTGAGCCAAAATCAAGTCAGATGCTTAACCAACTAAACCATCCGGGTGCCCCACCAATTCACTTTGCAAAAAAAGGAATTATTCTACACTACCCCCATTTGATAATATGTGTGCAAAAATCCTAAGTACAAAAAAATGAAGTCCGTTATCTTTTTTTAAAACTAACATATAATGTATTATTTGTTTCAAGGGTAAAGGTCTATGATTCATCAGTCTTACACAATTCACAGTGCTCACCATAGCACATACCCTCCCCAGTGTCCATCACCCACCCACCCATCCCTCCCACCTGCCTCCACTCCAGCAACCCTTAGTTTGTTTCCAGGGATGTCCCCTATCACCACTGATGTTCAGCATAGTACTAGAAGTCCTAGACTCAGCAATCAGACAACAAAAAGAGATAAAAGGCATCCGAATTGGCAAAGAAGTCAAACTCTCACTCTCTGCAGATGGTATGATACTTTATGTGGAAAATCCAAAAGGCTTCACCCCAAAACTGCTGGAACTTATACAGGAATTCAGTAAAGTGTCAGGATATAAAATCAATGGAAAGAAATCAGTTGCATTTCTTTACACCAACAAGACAGGAGAAAGAGAAATTAAGGAGTCGATCCCATTTACAATCACACCCAAAACCATAAGATAGCTAGGAATAAACCTAAGCAAAGAGACAAAGAATCTGTATGCAGAAAACTATAGAATACTTATGAAAGAAATTGAGGAAGACACAAAGAAATGGAAGAATATTCCATGCTCATGGATTGGAAAAACAAATATTGTGAAAATCTCTATGCTACCTAGAACAATCTAGACATTGAATGCAATCCCTATTAAAATACCATCAACTTTTTTCAAAGAAATGGAACAAATAATCCTAAAATTTGTATGGAATTTGTATGGAGCCAGAAAAGACCCCACATAGTGAGAGGAATGTTGAAAAAGAAAACCAAAGATTTTCTTCATCATAATTCCAGACTTCAAGCTCTATTAAAAGCTATAATCACCAAGAGAGTGTGGTACTGGCACAAAAACAGACACATAGATCAATGGAACAGAATAGAGACTCCAGAAATGGACCCTCAACTCTATGGTCAACTAATCTTAGACAAAGCAAGAAAGAGTGTCCAATGGAAAAAAGACAGTGTCTTCAATAAATGATGTTGGGAAAATTGGAATGCCACATGCAGAAAAATGAAACTGGACCATTTCCTTACACCACACACAAAAATAGACTCCAAATGGATGGAGGACCTCAATGTGAGAAAGGAATCTATCAAAATCCTTGAGGAGAACACAGGCAGCAACCTCTTCGACCTCAGCCGCAGCAACTTCTTCCTGGAAACATCGCCAAAGGCAAGGGAAGCAGGGCAAAAATGAACTATTGGGACTTTATCAAGATCAAAAGCTTTTGCACAGCAAAAGAATCAGTCAACAAAACTAAAAGGCAACAGGCAGAATGGGAGAAGATATTTACAAGTGACATAGCAGCATCCAAATCTAGTATCCAAAATCTATAAAGAACTTATCAAACTCAACACCCAAAGAACAAATAATCCAATCAAGAAATGGGCAGAAGACATGAACAGATGTTTCTTCAAAGAAGACATGCAAATGGCCAACAGACATATGAAAAAGTGCTCAACATCACTCAGCATCAGGGAAATACACTTCAAAACCACAATAAGATACCACCTCACACCAGTGAGAATGGCTAAAATTAACAAGTCAGGAAACAACAGGTGTCGGTGAGGATGTAGAGGGTCCTGCAGGTTGTTGGTGAGGATCCTACACTGTTGGGAATGCAAGTTGGTGCAGCCACTCTGGAAAACAGTATGGAGGTTCCTCAAAAAGTAGAAAATAGAGCTACCCTATGACCCAACTATTTCACACCTGGGTATTTATTTACCCAAAAGAAACAAATGTCATGATCCGAAGGGGCACATGCACCCCAATGTTTATAGCAGCAATGTCCATGATAGCCAAACTATGGAAAGAGCCCAGATGTCCATCAATAGATGAATGGATAAAGAAGATGTGGTATATATACACAATGTAATATTATGCAATCATCAAAAAGAATGAAATCTTGCCATTTGCAATGGCATGGATAGAACTAGAGGATATTATGTTAAGTGAAATAAGTCAATAAGGGAAAGACAATTATCTTATGATCTCACTATATGTAGAATTTGAGAAATAAGGCAGAGGATCATAGGGGAAGAGAGGAAAAAATGAAACAAGATGAAATCCACTATCTAATAAATTTTATATAGGAGAGGATGATTTAACATTAGTAAATCTATTAATATACTTAGTATATTTGTTGGCTTAAAATGGAGAAAATTTTCTAAAGGATAGTTCGTAAATGTCTACATCGCTTCTTTTTCTCATGGCAATTAATTTCTTTTTTTTAATTATGTTTAATTTGCCAACATATAGTACATCATTAGTTTTTGATGTAGTGTTCACTAGGTATTATATGCAACTAATCTACATACATTCTTGAGAAAAAGGAAAAAAGAAAAAAACTGCTTGTAGTCACTTAAAATGGAAGTAAACCACTTTATGTGAGAGGTCATATCCACTGCAATTCTGTATCATTCATAATGTTGAAGTAGTAGTGATATTTCTATCAAAATCAGGCACAGGAAAGCAATGGTCTTTGTTACTTCAAGTGTTTGTCATTACTCTAAAAAGTTTTAGGCAAAGAGAAACAAAATGCTTAGATAATAGAAACAAGAAAGAAAAGAATAAATTGAAAACAATTAAATTGAAAACTCAAGAAAGGAGAAAAAACTGGGAAACTGAGAATTATTTAGGTAAAATATTAGGTAAAAAAAAGATGAGGTAAAAAATAGTTAAGCACAAATCAATAGATTCCTTATATGCCAACGACAATCAGCTATAAAATCCAAAAGTCCCAACAGTAAGGTGAAATCTTACAAAATGAAGAATGAAGCAGGAAGTGAATTTATACCTGAATCATATATGTAGGCACCTAGAAAAAAGACCCCAAATAAACATCTCTCGGTTCCACTGACTGGTAGGAATATGGAAGAATTTTAATTCCTTTTTTCCCGCTTTTCTTTGCTTTTAAGTGATCTACAAAGTCTCTGATTATTTTTATAATACTAAATATATTTTTAATAGATTTAAATGATCTGTTTCCTCCAGATCACAGAGCTCTTTAAAGGCCATCAATAGCAGCTCAAGGGCTCCTCCTCTCTGTCATGTTTCTAGATGGTTCAGGGAGCTGCTACCCAGCAGATTAAAGGTTGAGTATGGTACACCCACCCATCTTGATTTGCCTCACTGCTCCATGAAGTAATGAAATAACATTTGCTCCATTGTACTTCCTTTACAATTACAACCCACTTGTAATGAAACAGCCAACTTGCTTACCAGTTTCTGCCCACATTAATTTATGTGGCATCCATCAGTGGAAGTTCATGGCCTCTTTATTCTTTATAT
Organism: Martes martes; assembly: GCF_963455335.1. Lineage (NCBI taxonomy): Eukaryota > Metazoa > Chordata > Mammalia > Carnivora > Mustelidae > Martes > Martes martes. The sequence goes on along the minus strand of NC_137904.1, from coordinate 17,543,973 downwards.
GCATGTTTTAGCAGAAAATGAATGTTTTAAGACTATATTTACCTTCTCCTTATTAAACTAATTCCTTTGACTTTTTTCTGTCTTTTGCTGGACCTTTTAAAACATAGTAACCTGGTAACCATGGTACCTGGAAATATGTAGGGATTTTTAAAATTATAATTAAACACATCATAGATAATTATAGAAGCTGTGATTTCTGCAACTGTATTCTGATATAGGAATTATGAAGATAAGTCCCTAAATACCAGGGAACACTTTAAAATTCAAGACACAGTGTCACTTTTCCATCAGTAATGTAGACCCTGAGTCATGGTGGGAGCCCCACATCCAGAGTAATATTCAGCTGGAACCCACTGGTAGAGGTTACCATTCTGGTACTCGCTAAATATTTTGACAATAACCCTCATCCACACCGTGGCCTCAACAGTGCACGAAGCTGTATCCAGTATACTCTGTATATAGCATCATTGAGTCAAAGAAGTACCAAGTTGGCTGACATCTTGTAGAGTATCTACTTCCTCATTTTATTAAAGAGGAAATGATGGCAGAGCATTGTGGGGCTGGAGTTGTTGGGATTAGAGTGAATACTGAATATACTTATAAACATTTTTTTTTTAAATTTTAAAAAAGTAACTCATCCTGGGCCAGGCCACTCACTGTATGCTTGCTACACCAAATAACGGAGGCTATCAGAGAAAGGATTTGTATGAGGACACAAGAAATTTGTCCACTGGTTTGACCAGCCCAAATTGGCTGCTTCCAACCAAGCCCCCAATGGGCATTTCTTGACACTTACTGAGGGATGAAAGAATCCATGTCTCCAGGGCTGCTCTGGATGCACTCTTCTTTTTATTTATTTTTAATATTGTACTTCTTTATTTGAGAGAGAGCAGAAACAAAAACAAGAAGGGATGCAGAGGGGGGAGGGCAGGCTCCCCACTGAGGAGGGAGCCCAATGTGGGGCTCAATCCTAGGACCCTGAGATCATGACCTGAAGCAGAAGGCAGACACTTAACCAACTGAGGCACCCAGGCACCCTTGGGTGCATAGTTCTGAGAAACCTATTCTCTAGCCCAGCTGTGCCTTGTGGCCCTTATGCTTTCAGGTGCACACACCTGTGGTAAGTGGCTCGCTGACAAGCAGGCTCTGTGGTCATGGTTACAGTCAGCACCTGCCTCACTTCATTCTGCATCCTACTAACCACAGAATTCATTCTGGAGCTCTCCTCCCTCACTTATCTTATGAGGGTCTTTTCTCTGGTATGTCTTCCTGATTCAGATTTTCTGAATCTCTCAACAAATGTAACAGAATCTCAGGTCTCTCATGAGTGCAGGTTTGCGAGGGCCCTTCTCAGTCACCAACAGTCTGCCTCCCAGCCCTCTGCTTTCCATTTCATCCAAAGACAGCACATTTTGCCCAGAGGAAAACAGCCTGCTTTCCATGCCTCTTCAATGCTGTATCTTATGGTCTTCCTCTAGCTGATGGCAGGTTACCATTCATCCCAACCCCAGCCTCCCCTCTGTCATCACCCATTATTCCTATTCTCTCAAAATAAGAACTTGGTTCCTTCTCATGTTGAGAGTTTTCCTGATAATTATAGGTAGTATGTAAAGACAATGACAAATATAGGAAAATTACCAGAGTTTAGAATATCTTGCAACATCCTTGTCACGCATGTCCTCTTGCCCTGTCTGAACAGTCCCTGGAAACCACAAAAAAAAAGAGAGTGCCTAATGCCATTAGGGTGCCTAATGGCCTCTCACTCTCTTTCCATCTCAGGCTCTCTTGACCACTTTAGATCCTGCAGAAATCCTCTTTTCTATACAGGTTCATTTTATATGTGCAATTAAGGCAGAGCAGCACCTGCAGACATGCAAGGATAGTTGGTAAAAACCTGAATTCAAGAATTCAAATTAGATCTCTATATTGGTGGCTGTCAGTTTTAGGGGATGCTATAAAGAAAATTGCATGTGGGTGAGAAATTTGATGCAGTGTCTCCTAAGTGATGTGGTTTTGGAATATTGGTGAGGTTCAGTGGGGTGAGATTGGGAGCTGATAACCAAGAAAGAATTCTTGAGATATCTTTGGTACAAAATTGCAGTTCATTAAAGCCAGGGGACAGTACCAAGGGCAGAAAGAGCTGCTGCCCCAGCGTTGTGAGGGGTGGTTGATTATAAACTATGGGGTTGGAGGTAAGGAAAAGGGAGATTTCAAAAGGATTTTCATATGTTAAAGAAGACTCACAGGATACCTGAGGCCTTGCCTTTGTCAAGTTAAGGTTGTTTTCCCCTGTAGAAAGGCATTAACATGAAGATAGTTGGGAGCTTCCTGGAGGAACATTACACTTTGCCTGCTTCAGGTATCTGTCATTGGGTTGCAGATTATAAGGACTTTTCATTGTATTTACATTCCCTTCTGGAAGCTAGACCATTGTTAGAAATGCTTTGTCCCTGTAAACTGCTAAGGCTCCTGTAAACTGAGGGAGACTTAAGTCCAGCAGGACAGTGATTTCCATAAGTTAACTATTTGTTTTTCCTTTTAGGGCAGCCAGGAGTGCCTGAGGAAGGTCACCTGTATCACTTGGTGGGGTGTGGTATTGTGGGGTGTCCGCTTCTTCCTGTCCTTAGCTAGCCTTCTACTCTCTCATCACTAAGGTATTTTGGAAACTCAGAAATCCATGATTCCTGTTGAGTCACCTTATGGGTCTAATTATAAGCCTAGACTCATTCTGTGATTGTGTGATTTGACATCAAAAGGAGCAATACAGCTCTCCACACATATTACATAGTTAAAGAATAATTAAACTGCCTCCCAATTGTTCCCTTGAATCTACTTGAACTTGTGTTATAAGGTGTCACATTCTTTGATCTCCTTCTTCCCTATATTTGCTCAAACTGTTTATTTTCACTGGAATGTCCTCTTGCTAACTCCAAGTGCTCAAATTCTTTACCACTCAACTAAAATATTTCTGTTCTGTTAAAGTTTTCTTGATCCCCCATCTGAAGCTCCTCAGCTAATCTCATGCAGCATTTTAACTGCATACTTCACAGAATTTCTCTCTGTGACCTTCTTGCATAGTAATTTCTCTCTAGAAACTCCACCACTTTTCTGCCTACAGTAAGTGGCTTCAGGACAGATTATGCTTAATTCAGCTTTGCATTCTCGATGCCCATCATCGCACTTGCATACAACTGGTGCTCAATATTTCTGAAATACATACATACATACATACATACATTTGGAAACTATGACCAAAAGACCAAAACTTTTTGGCGAAATGGGGCATGGGATTGGGCTGTAGTAGTTGGGAAAGATTTTTCTGGATAAGCTGGAATTTATGCAAGACCAGGAACAATTAACAGAATTGGAAAGAAGTCTAAGTGTGAGTAAAAGACACAGAACTATTGCTGTGAGAATCTCTGCTACCTTTAGGTGGGTCATTGGGAACAGTTAAGATAGAAGTTAAAATAATTGCTTCACTGACATAATGTCTTTTCTTGAGAACAGCTCCAAAGATTTTGGGAATCGGGGTTGAGGGATAGAGCCTATGAATAAATTAGTCCAGACAAGAAGGGCACACCCTGCAGAAATGTCATATTGATGAGGGAGCAGGAGGCTGGCTGAGGACAAAGCAAAAGCTGGCATCTTGCACCCCCTCTCCATCCGCTCCCCTCGGTGATGTGTGTGGCATTCCTCAGGTACCCCTGACTGCCAAAACAAATAGTTAACTCACAATCCTGCAAGACAGGAGTCTCCCTTGGTTTACAAATGTCCTAGAGATCTATGAACAAAGAAGTTACATTATCAATAGAACAAATTCCAGAGGCAAATGACTCAGTTCCTCAAGCCTTAATATCACCCTCCCCTCCATAAACAAAACTGGGGGAGGCTGGGGTAGAAGGAAATGTAAGTGAAGATAAGTTTCTCACTAACAGAGACAGCTTGATAGCAGGATTGTGACATTTCACCAGGAATCTCCCAACCCTCTTGATGTTAATGGCTCGCCAAAAGACAGCATTGATCAAGCCTCCGGTATCCCTGCACCTCGGAGGCCTTCTTTAACATATGAAAGCGCCGTTCAAACCTCCATTTCCCTCACCTTCCCCCAACCGCAGGGTACATAACCTGCCATCCCTCACAACCCGGGGCAGCAGCAGCTCTTCCTGCCCACGGGTCCTGTCCCCGTGCTTTAATAAACCACCATTTTGCACCAAAGATGTCTCAAGAATTCTTTCTTGGTCATCGGCTCCGGACCTCAGCCCACTGAACCTCACCTAGGTTCTAGAACTTCATCATATGGCGCCCAACGTGGGGCTGTGAGTCTTTACATTTGGACTCTGAGCTTCGGTGCAAAATTGGTGAGTACTTTCTCTTTTCTTCCTTTACTCTCATTTCAGGGGCTTTTCAAGGAGTATGGTCTTATTGGAACACTTGCGTGTCAGTTGCTCAGGCTGTAATCCTCTAGCCCGTGGCTGCTCTACGGGGAGGAGAGCGTCTGCCTTTTGGCTGCAAGTTAGTACCCCGGCCGGAATGGCAATAAGACCCAGAAACTTGATGCCCTCTCTTTATTCCTGTTCTTATATAAAGTTGTCTCTCTTGGGCATGGGACAGCCACCTAAGTCACCAGGACGGCTGCCAATCTTAAGACTCCCGTGTGAGGTTTCCTCCTGATTGATCTAATGTGATCCCCTCCACATCCCTGGTCTAGCCACTTCTGGCCGCGGGACCTCCACTGGGAGCCGGCCGAAACCAGTACCTGATTGAATTAAAATGCAACCGGGGACCGTTTCCTTGGGAAGTTGGCTGTAAGGACCACATGTGTTGGAATGTCGCATAGACCATGATGGATTTCAGTCTTTACTATTTCTTGTCAGTGTCTTCTACAGACTACTTAAAGCTATGAAATTGGCTAATTTCCCCTTGCCAAACTTTTCTAGTATTTCCATGGGTTAAAATGGCAAAACAGTATGCAGTTTTCAGTACAGACAATGGCATGGCATGGCACAGTATTTTGGTTCATTCACCAGGCACCCATCAGCAGCCTAGGATGCGATGGGGAAGGGGAGGGACGCCGGCAACCCTCCAGGGCCTTTAAGGGCAGGAATGCCTTCCCGGGGAAGGCAGGATGGTGATTAATAGCGATATCTTGAGGGACGCCTCTGGTCGCTTTTGACACACGAGAACCTCTGACATAGCCTGCGTGGGACGCCACCCAGGAGTCAGAGGGATTTGGTAATGGACCTTATTTACTTTTCTGGGAGCATGGCCTCAGTAGGCTTCTTCAGTTCCCAAGGACTCTACCTTGGGGTGCCTTTTAACCCACTGGAAATAATTTGGATTGCAAAACTTGGAAAAGGACTGAGCTCCTGTAACACTGCATGGCCTCAATGGGAACAGGGCAAATGGACCTAGGATACCTTCATTGCTCATACCTAGGCCTTCATTGCTCTGCACCAGGACCCCTAACTAAGGGGCTTTTCTGAATGTGTTTGCCCGAATGAGTCAGCTAGTAAACTTCCTCCTGACATATTGGATGATAATTCTGTTAATAAGCCTCCTTCTAGTAAACCCAGGTTGCTGGGTCATCCCTAGCAAAGGGGACTCTGACTTTCTCTCTCTCTGTTTCTCCTAATAGATGTGGGGGCTTCTCCCTCACTCATTTCCCGTGTTAATGGCTATAACTGGAGCCAACTGGGGTTAGTCTTAACTCGAGACAGAGACCTTAAGGAATATTCCCAAGCAGCTGCCGAAACTCCCTTTGTTTCGGGGAAATTCCCTGTTTTCTCTGGCCTGACTTGGACTGCTTAACCCCTCCCCCCTGCTGGTGGGAAAACATGGCGTCTGCTCCTCTGTTGTGGCTGATGAGCTCTAAAACCGGGAATCCTTTCTCTGCCTCCTGGCAGCACTTTATTTCCTCTGTTTCCCCCTTCTCATGTTTGTGCACCAATGTGCGTGCAGCCTGCATGACTAGCCTCTAGATCATGCACCACGGCTCCTTCTCTCCTCACTGTCAAGGAGCAAGAAGAGCACCCCCTGGACCTAACACCCCCCACTCCAGATCTCCCCACTCGTGTCTCAGGTAAACATTCAAAGTGGAGTGGGCCCAGGTGGAATGTAAATCAGTATTGGAACTAAGTTAAGTTTGTTGGTTTAATTAAGATAGACGTCTTTTAAGTTATCAGCAGTAAACGTGAAACTTAGAAGTTTACTGAAGATCAAATGAGCTTGTGTTATTTGTTTAAATTTGTTAGCAAAGAAATGACTAAACTGATGGTTAATTGTCTGTCTCAAAGTTTTAATGGTTAATTGCTGAAATAGCTTTCAAAGTCTTTGATAACCTGAAACTTTAAAGTTTTGGTTGGATGACAAATGGAATTAAATTATGGACATCTAGGTCTTAACCAAACAGGATAAAATGCTAAGTCAGTAATTACTGGATGTAGGTTTGTGCTTTTGACTTCTTACTGCAAAGAAACTAAGAGTACTTAAATCTGTTGGTAACTGATTAAGGTGTTTTGAAGAGTACAAAATGCTAAGTGTAACTGAGACTGATGGAAAATAAGGGAAACAACTCTGGAAAAGTAGATGATATGTAAGAAAGATTTAAGGAATGGAAATGCATTTTATTAAAGGTAAAAGGTAAATTTGTCCTAAATAAGATGGTTGTTTGGAAGGAAATGACTTGGGACAAAACCTGAATGCAAAGGAAAGTTGTAGAAGGTTTGTGAAGGGAAATCGTGAGAAAAGGAATTTTAGCTATGGTCAGGACAGACTAAGATTGAAATGAATGTGTTTTATTAAAGGTACATTGGTGTAAGACTGAAATTCTCTCTGTTCAAAAGGACAAAGTTTTCTTAGATTAATTGATCTGCTGTTAAGAAAATGTAAATGGTTTTCTCTTTGCCTGCCCAGAAAACCCAGTTTCTATGTTTTGTCTTATCAGGTGTTTAACATCCCTAATTATATTTAGGCATGTGCTTTAAAACTTTATAAGATTTTAGCAAATGTTGACAAGATTTAAGTTGTAAATCTCTTTAACTCAGGCTTTTCCTTGGTATGCTAAGTTACTCATGAAGTACTGCTAAACCAATGATAAACCTTGGGTCACATTGGGAAAGTGCTATAACTATCCTAGAGATTCTATGCATTTCCTAAAGTTTTAATGTTTTGAGAAATCATTGCTTGATATTGTAATTATGGAAATGTTATGTGTCACAGAAATAACCTGATTTCCTTGCCAGCTAAAGTGTAAACTCTCGTCTCATCAGGTCTAACCATATCCATTCTGAGTTTTTGTCATTTATAATTGTTTTATTTCTCTTGTAAAATGAGTTTTATCTTAAAGGAGATTCATATAAAGGACTTTCAGGACAAATACAGATATTTGATATATTTGAAAATCCTAAAACTGAAATGGGTAAGGTTTTCCAAAACTAACTAAAGCTGCATTCACCAGATTTAGTAACATGGGACTAAATGAACTAAAAGATTATAGTGTTGTGTCTCTTAATGTTTTGTCTTGTTTTAGACATTGCTGGTTTTTTAATGTTTGCTCTTCCAGACTAAGGAAACTTTTTTCTTAAGTTATCTGATCTGTAACTTACAGAGCTGTAAAAGTACTCATTTGTAAAGGAATCAAAGCTTTCAACTTTTTCTCTCTATCTGAACCCTCTGAAACCAAAAGGTCTCAATAAGTATTCTTTCTTCCATGGCAATCAGTCATTTGCATAAGTTCAATAAGAATCTGTTCTCCTTGTAACAGGACAGCATTGGAAACTGGTTATTTTACCAAGGCTTTGACTGGAATGTCATATTTGAAAAGCCTCAGATATGACCAGGCAGCTTAAAGGAACTAAGGTTGACTTTGTGAAACCTGGAGCCGTAAAGCCCCTTGGAACTGTTGGCCTGATACCTTGCTTACAGAGTTCCCAGCAGCCTCACCAGGTGAGTAAAGAATGTCACTCCCTGGTAGGATACTTTGGGGAGCTCAGAAGAGGCATTTGCCCAAATCAACAGGTATTGCAGGCATGGCTTGGCTTCTGGCCCAGAGAGGCTACTAAAAGTTCAACCTAGAGATTCCTTATAAGAAGTTCCAGCAAAGCAGATTCTAAAAGATCTATATGATCACACTCACTGTTCTTGCTGAGCTTATGTAAATAATTAGGCCAAGTTTGTTACTTGTTTCTCAAATTAGTCCTGATTTGGCTATCCCTGGAGATGAGGGTTATTTTAGAGAGAAAAATTATGTTTCAATAACCCACCTTTATGGATGTTAAATTCTAGATCTAATTGTCCTTAAATGTTTGTTTATCTAAGCTAGACAATTTGAGGTAAACTTCAGAGAATTTGCACAATAGCTCATTTAGACTATCTTCTTGTTTTTTTATTCTGTGGGGATAAAAACAAGACCCCATGGCATGTGATTAAACAACTAGAAAATGGGATTGATTCCCTAACAATTGTATAACTTAACTATCACCCTGTGTGTGGCTGGAATAATGAAATTGCCTAAAAGCCATCATACTGCACTCCATAGGATTAACTATGGACTTGTGGAGATAATGGATGAACCCACTTTCTTTATGATTAAATTGGAAGTTTTCTCCCACTTGCCAGTGATCCTTTGTAATTAGGATATTGTTAAGGCTGGACCACTCAAAGGGCTTCTTAATGGTTTCATCCCTTAGTCATATTTATTCTAGAAGCCACTTCTGTTGAGGTACAATAGAACAACCCTCCTCATAAAAAGCCTCAAAGCTCTCTATGGGACAGTCCCTGACTGTAATGACTTCACATCAGGTCCACATTTGTCTTAGAAATCAAAGGCCACCAATGGATGATGGAGGCCGACTTATTAAATACTGGGCTATACTTACAGATATGCCAAAAATAATACTTAAAACTTGTCAAACTTTAAACCTAGTTACCTGTATGCCTGAACCTGACCATTGTACTTCTCTATAGAGCAAAACTGTTCAGAGGTTATTGATCTTGCTTACTCTATTTGGCCAGATTTAAGATGCTCCTATTAAAAATACAAATGACAGTTGGTTTACTGATGACAATACTTTTCATAGAAAGAATAAGAAAAGCTAGGTATGTCATAGTGCTCACTAGCACTTTGCAATTGCCAAAGCCTAAAAATAAACAACACTGACTCCAAATATGCCTTCCTGGTACTACATGCCCATGGAGCTATTTGGAAGGAAAGGGGATTGCTGTCAAGCCATAACTCCCCAATCAAATATGGGCCCAAGTTACAAAACCCTCCTTTTTGCTATACTAAGGATGGTATATATCAAATCTGGGATATGTATTTATGACTCACACCCACTATTGGACAGCTCAGTCAAAAGGCAGTTTAATGCTGGGAACAGAGAAATCATACATATGATACTTGGGCAAATAACACACAGCATCTAGAATGGCTATCATTAGAAATGTGTTCCCAAGTGATAGTACTCCAGGCTACTGACTGGTTTGCTACTGATTGGGCAAGGCGACCTGGCACTAGATGGTCAGCTCCAAATGGAGCCCACTGGATATGTGGAACTAACCTGTGGCCCTGGCTTCCTCCAGGGTGGATAGGTCGCTATACTTTAGGATTTGCCTGGATTCATGGGCGCATTACTAAAACCATCACCACTCTAGCTAGTCTCCTCAATTTAAAGCAAAGATCCACACGATCTGTTTTTAAATGGTATGATCACTTAGCATCCATTTTTGTTCCATCTGTGGAACTAGAGGATGTCATGTGCCATATAGATGCCCTTAATAAATATACTACAAAGGCACTCAACGATTCACTACATAGCATCTCCCTACTTAATACTGAAGTCTCACAGATACGCAAGGCAGTCCTACAAAATAGGATGGCCTTAGATGTCCTGACAGCAGCACAGGGTGGCACTTGCGCAATTATCAAAACAGAATGTTGCGTATACATCCCAGACTATCACAAAAATGTCTCAGGACTAATAAAAGATATGAATGCCCAGATTAAGGCTCTATAAGATCCTTCTCTCTCTCTCAGTGATTGGTTAAGTTCCTGGTTTGACGGAGGACTATGGCCAACATTTAAAAATCTCCTTTTCGGGCTTCTCATTCTTACCACCTTATTAATCTTATTATGTTGCTTTGTTCAATGTTTCTCTACTTGGTGCCAAGACTCCATTACTGCAATAACTTCACGACGACAGATGATCCTTACCACGCACAAAGACACTTCTTAACTGTCAGCGCTGGATTCAGCTGCCTCCGCCTTTTGTAACTCCCTTATACGTTCCTTCACTGATCAATATTGACCCGAGTAGGTAGGGACAGCTCTACGCCCCTGTTCAGCAGGAAGAAGTTACAGAAGATGAGATCTTCCACCTTAAAGATTTAAGGGTCAAAATTGTTCAGGGGGGAATGATGAGGGAGCAGGAGGCTGGCTGAGGACAAAGCAAAAGCTGGCATCTTGCACCCCCTCTCCATCCGCTCCCCTCGGTGATGTGTGTGGCATTCCTCAGGTACCCCTGACTGCCAAAACAAATAGTTAACTCACAATCCTGCAAGACAGGAGTCTCCCTTGGTTTACAAATGTCCTAGAGATCTATGAACAAAGAAGTTACATTATCAATAGAACAAATTCCAGAGGCAAATGACTCAGTTCCTCAAGCCTTAATGTCACCCTCCCCTCCATAAACAAAACTGGAGGAGGCTGGGGTAGAAGGAAATGTAAGTGAAGATAAGTTTCTCACTAACAGAGACAGCTTGATAGCAGGATTGTGACATTTCACCAGGAATCTCCCAACCCTCTTGATGTTAATGGCTCGCCAAAAGACAGCATTGATCAAGCCTCCAGTATCCCTGCACCTCGGAGGCCTTCTTTAACATATGAAAGCGCCGTTCAAACCTCCATTTCCCTCACCTTCCCCCAACCGCAGGGTACATAACCTGCCATCCCTCACAACCCGGGGCAGCAGCAGCTCTTCCTGCCCACGGGTCCTGTCCCCGTGCTTTAAATAAACCACCATTTTGCACCAAAGATGTCTCAAGAATTCTTTCTTGGTCATCAGCTCCGGACCTCAGCCCACCGAACCTCACCTAGGTTCTAGAACTTCATCAATATAACCCTCACTCTGTAGAGGTGAAACATCACCCCCCAAGATTTTGATGAGGGAGCAGGAGACTGACTGAGGACAAAGCAAAAGCTGGCACCTTGCAACCCCTCTCCATCCGCTCCCCTCGGTAATATGTGAAGCATTCCTCAGGCACCCCTGACTGCCATAAATGAGAAACAAATAGTTAACTTGCAGAGATCACAATCCTGCAAGACAGGAATCTCCAAACTATCTTGATGTTAATGGCTTGCAAAAGGCAACATTAATCAAGCTGGGAGACCTCCGGTATCCTGCACCTTGTAGGCCTCCTTTAGCATATGAAAACTCCATTCAAACCTCCCTTTCCCTCACCTTCCCCCAACCGCAGGGTACATAACCTGCCATCCCTCACAACCCGGGGCAGCAGCTCTTCCTGCCCACGGGTCCTGTCCCCGTGCTTTAATAAACCACCATTTTGCACCAAAGATGTCTCAAGAATTCTTTCTTGGTCATCGGCTCCAGACCTCACCCCACCGAATCTCACCTAGGTTCTAGAACTTCATCAATTTTATGACTGTAACAGCACTCCAGCTGATCTTAAGAATTAACTTACTCCCAGATAACACACTTCTTACTTGCTGACCTGAGGCTCTTGAATTGTAACAGAGCTAATTTACTTTCTGTGAGATTTGCCAAGAACTGGCCTTTAGGAATGAAGAACCAGAACTTTCCTAGGCCACAGAAGCCAGCAAGTCTCTTTGAAGCTGCCTCAGCTTTCTGATTAGCTTAACAATTTTATTAGCAAAATACTTTCTTTTTCGAGTCACACAAATGATTTTACTAAACTCCTTTCATGTGTTTGTAGACCTGGCCTTCCTTTGTAGAAAGAACACAGGACTCCTGCACATCACAAAACAAGAACCCAGTCCCCTCTCACAGCCCCCAAGCACTGAGATAACATTTGTAGCTGGTTTACCATGGAGTCTGCATGGGATCAAGAAACCCTGCAGGCCAACTGTACTGCCTTTGCCAATTAACTACCCTAAATCCCTTTAAAAACTGCTGAGCCAGGCAGAAATCTCAGAATTGGCCTTTGGACAAGCGTCTGCCTTCTCCTCATGTGGCTGGCCTCCTGAGTAAAGCTCAAATGGCTTTCCAAGCATTTGGATCTTTCATGTTACTGATTTGGGTTCAGTAACATGATGACTACTGATCTATGCATCTAGGAAGTCCATCTTAAACAAGATCACCATGGTCACCTCAACTGAAGAGGTCCTCCTAGACAACCATTCTTGGGTGAGCCCCAAGCTATCCTCACTGGGTGTTCACTGCTCCCTGCTCTGATATTCCAGCTAAAAGTTTTATGCACCTGACAATGAAGATAAACTCTGACCATCTGATGTAGGGGTCTAGCCAAAGGTTACTTCCTAAGGAATGGGTCCAACAGGAGACTGGATAAGATGAATGCCCTCAGACTCCAATAAACACAGAAGGTAGGCTTTGTCCAAGAATGACAAGGTGTTGGCAAAATGCCTTGGCATAGGAGGGTGTCAACCCTTTCCCCTCACTTGATGTGTTACCCCAAACAAGACTCTCTTTACTGAAACCTTTGTGAAATAGGAGGGTTGACTTGCTTGGTAACAACTTAAGTGTTTTATCTATTATCAGAGAGCAGAAAGAGGACCCTAGAAAATACTCACCTTGTTGCAGGTAGAGAAGCTAGAAAAGTTTCTGATGAAGGGAGTGAAGAGCGTGCAATGCTATGCAGGCCCTAGCCTGGGAGAGCGTGGTAAGGGGCCATATATAAGAAAATGAGTGAAAGAGAGATGAGATCATCTCTGTTGTGGGACTGTATCCACTGCAGTGCTATCCCTGTAGACCTCAAAAATTAGTACTCCTAGGAAGGAGTGGGGCTTTGGGGAGCCACAGATGAATAAATAACCCAAGGCTTTAATGAACCCAATAATGATGCTTCACAACTCTGATGCTTTTGATTTTCTCAAAAAGTCTTGATACCTAACTCCATACTCCATTTCTCATATTGTTTCATGAGGGTGTTAGTAATTCCATTTATCTCAGAGGGCAGTGAAGTCCAGAAAGTTTATCTATCTATTCTTTTTCTTTCTTTCTTTTTTAAAAGTTTTTATTTAAATTCTGATTAGTTAATATACAATGCAGTATTAATTTCAGGTGTACAATATTCTGATTCAACACTTGTACACAATGCCCAGTGCTCAACACAACAAACGCACTCCTTAATCTCTATCACCTATTTAACCTATCCTCTCACCCATCTCCCCTTTAGTAACCATCCATTCTTTATAGTTAAGAGTCTTTGCCTCTCTCTTCCCGCCCCCCCTGCTCATTTATTTTGTTTCTTAAATTCCATAGATGAGTAAAATCATATATTTGTTTTTCACTGCCTGACTTATTTCACTTAATATAATATTCTCTAGCTCCACATCATTGCAAATGGCAAGATTTCATTCTTTTTTATGGCTGAGTAATATTCATATATATGTTATTGATTTTAGCCATTCTGACAAGTGTCAGTTGATACCTCATTGTAGTTTTGATTTATATTTCCCTCATGATCACTAATGTTGAGCAACTTTTCTTGTGTCTGTTGGCCATCTGTATGTCTTCTTTGGAAAAATGTCTATTCATTGGCTAAAACTAACAAGTCAGGAAACAACAGGTGTTGGTAAGGATGCAGAGAAAGAGGAACACTCTTACACTGTTGGTGGAAATGCAAACTGGTGTAGTGACTCTGGAAAACAGTATGGAGGTTCCTCAAAAAATAAAAAATAGAGCTACCCTATACCAAGCAATTGCACTGCTAGTTATTTATCCAAAGGATGCAAGCATAGGGATTCGAAGGGGCACATGCACGCCAATGTTTATAGCAGCAATGTCCACAATAGCCAAAATATGGGAAGAGCCCAGAAGCCCACTGAGAGATGAATGGATAAAGATAGATGTGTGTGTGTGTGTGTGTGCGCGCGCGCATGCACGTGTGTACCTATACACAAGGGTATATTACTCAGCCATCAAAAAGAATGAAATCTTGCCATTTACAATGACATGAATGGAACTAGAGGGTATTATGCTTAGCGAAATAAGTCAATCAGAGAAAGACAAATACCAAGTGATTTCACTCATGTGTAGAATTTAAGAAACAAAACAGATGAACATAGGGGAAAGGAAGGAAAAATAAAATAAGATGAAAACAGAGAAAGAGGCAAACCATAAGAGATGCTTAATTCTAGGAAACAAAATGATGGTTGCTGGAGGGGAGTTGTGTAGGTGGAAGAGATAATTGGATGATAAGGATTAAGTTTAGGACACTTAATATGCAAAGAACACTGGGTGTTTTATGCAACTGATGAATCACTAAATTCCACCCCTGTAGCTAATAATACAGTATGTGTTACCAATTGAATTTGTTTTAAAATGTCTATTCATGTCTTCTGCTCATTTTTAATTAGATTATTCATTTTTTGAGTGTTGAGTTTCATAAGTTCTTTATATATTTTGGATACTAACCTTTATCAGATATGTTATTTGCAAATATCTTTCCATTCTGTAGGTTGTCTTATAGTTTTGTTGATTCTTTCCTTTGCTTATTCCTGAGTTGCAAGTGTAGTTCAATATTCACAAATCAAGCGACATGATATGCCACATTAATAAAAGAAAGGATAAGAACCATATGATCATTTCAACAGATGCACAAAAAGCATTTGATAAAGTACAAATCCCTTTATGATAAAAACTTCAACAAAGTAGGTTTAGAGGGCTCCATATAATAAAGGCTGTCCACAAGAAACCCATAGCTGATATCATCCTAAAAGGGGAAAAACCAAGAGCTTTTCCTTTATGGTCAGGAACAAGACAGGGATGTCCACCACTTTTATTCAACATAGTACAGGAAGTCCTAGCCACAGCAATCAGAAAACAAAAAGAAATAAAAGGCATCCAAATAAGTAAGGAAGAAGTCAAAAGAAGTATTTGCAGATAACATGATGCTCTAGAGAAAATCCAAAATACTCCACCAAATAATTGATAGAACTGAGACACAAATTCAGTATAGTTGCAGGATACAAAATCAACACATAGCAATCTGTTGTATGTCTATAAACCAATGATGAAGCAGCAGAAAGCAAAATTAAGGAATCAATCTCATTTACAATTGTACCAAAAACTGTAATAATATACTTAGGAATAAGCCTAACCTAAGAAGTGAAAGTCCTGTACCCTGAAAACTATAGTACACTGATAAAAGAAATTGAAAAGGACACAAAGAAATGGAAAGACATTCCATGCTCATGGATCAGAAGAACAAACATTGTTAAAATGTCTATAATACCCAAAGCAATCTATACATTTAAGGCATTCCCTATCAAAATACCAACAGCATTTTTCACAGAGCTAGAGCAAATAATCCTAAAATTTGTAAGGAATCAAAAAGACCCCAAATAGCAAAAGCAACTTGGAAAAAGAAAAGAAAAGCTGGAGGCATCACAATTCTGGACTTCAAATTATACTACAAAGCTGTAATGATCAAGACAGTATGGTACTGGCACAAAAATAGACACATCGATC
The DNA here is from genome assembly GCF_963455335.1 of Martes martes. Classification (NCBI taxonomy): domain Eukaryota; kingdom Metazoa; phylum Chordata; class Mammalia; order Carnivora; family Mustelidae; genus Martes; species Martes martes. The sequence goes on along the minus strand of NC_137904.1, from coordinate 17,528,287 downwards.
AATGGAACAGAATAGAAAAACCCAGAAATAAACTCACAACTCCATGGTCAATTAATCTTTGACAAAGCAAAGAAGATCCAATGGGAAAAGGATGGTTTTTCAACAAATGGTGTTGGGAAAACTGGACAGCAACATGCAATAGAATGAGACTGGACCACTTTCTTACAGCATACACCCTATGTTTTTTGATTGGAGCATTCAGCCCATTTACATTCAAAGTAATTATGGGTAGATACGTATTTATTGCCATTTTACTACTTGTTTTGTAATTGTTTCTGGAAATTTTCTCTGATCCTTTCACCTCTGTCACTTTTGGCCTCTCTGTTCCACTCAGAGTCCCCTTTAATATTCCTTGCAGGGCTGGTTTACGATCATGAACTCCTTTAGTTTTTGTTTGTCTGGGAAACTATCTCTCTTATGCTGAATGATAGCCTTGCTGGATAGAATATTCTTGGCTACATGTTTTTTCTATTCAGTAGTTTGAATATATCATGCCACTCCCTTCTGTTGTGAAATCGCCTGCTGGCCTTATGGGTTTTCCCCTGTAAGTTAAGGACTTCTTTTGTCTGTTGCTTTTATAATTTTTTTTCTTTATCATGACATTTCACAAATTTAATTGCAATATGTGTTGGCCTGCTTTTGTTGACATTTGTGGGAGTTTATGTGCCTCCTGGATCTGGATGTCTGTCTCCTTCCCCAGATTACAGAAGTTTTCTGTTCTTATTTCTTCAAATAAAATTTCTGTCCCCTTTTCTCTCTCTTGTACTTCTGGGACTCCTATAATACAAATATTACTATGTTTGATGGAGTCACTGAATTCCCTAAGTCTATTCTTGTGTCCCATAATTCTTCTTTCATTCAGCTGCATTATTTTCCATTAGTTTGTCTTCTAGGTCACTAATTTGTTCCTCTGCTTCTTTTAGTCTGCTGTTCATTGCATCAAGCCTGTTTCCGATCTCATTTATTGCACTCTTTATTCCTGGCTGATTCTTTTTCTACTCTTTAATCTGTGGTCAGGGTTTCACTGATGTCTTCTATTCTTTTCTCAAGCCCAGTGAGTATCCTTACGATTGTTACTTTAAATTCTCCATCAGGCATGTTACTTACCTCTGTTTTGCTTAGATCTCTGACCTTATCTTGTTCTTTCATATGGGATAAAGTCCTCTGTCTTGCCACTTTGTTTCTGCCTTCTTCTCTGCATTAGAAAAGTCACCAAAATATCTCCTGCTCCTGAAAGTAATGGTCTTTTGAAGAAGCAGTCAAGTAGATCCCTGGTCCTGGTGCTTTGGGGAGTGTCTCTTGATGAGGGAACAGAAGGCTGGCTGAGGACAAAGCAAAAGCTGACATCCTTCAACCTTCCCCCACCCCCACTCCTGGGTGGGACATATGTGACATTCTTTAGGAATCTCCTACCCATCTTAATGTTAATACCTCCCTAGAGGGAAAAATGAGCTTGACAATGGCAAAGTCTCCAGTATCTTGCAGGTTCTCTTTAGCATATGAAAGTTCTATTAACATCTCCCTTTTCCTTACTTCCCCCACCCCCATGGTGCATAACCTGCCACCCCTCACATCCTGGGGGCAGCAGCTCTTTCTGCCCACGGGTCCTGTCCCCATGCTTTAATAAACCACTATTTTGCACCAAAGATGTCTCAAGAATTCTTTCTTGGTCATCGGCTCCGGACCTCACCCCACAAACCTCACCCCATTGAACCTCACTTACATTCTAAAACTTCATTATCTCCCATGTGTGCTGTGTGTGTTCTGATGTTATGTTGTGGCTGTTCTATCCTTCAGGTCAGTAATCTGCAGAGGTTCTCCTTTCCTATAGTCGCAGTGTTTGGTCCCTGGCCTGAATATGGCAACTTTTAATTAGGTGTGCTCTAGTCTGCTTGTGAAATGAGACCTAACAAGACTTCTACCAGAACTGATGCCTTGTGGAACTCTCTGGGCAGGAGACATGCTGGGGGGTAGGGGCTTCTGCTGGTCTTCTGGGGGAGGATCTTGCCATGCTGGGACTGAGGCAGGCATGACTGAAAAGGGCAGGCAGTCCCACCAGAGTGCAGGGGAGTGGTGTTTTGTATTTGCAAGTTAGGCAGCCAGTATGGGCGCTCTTCCTGAAGGTGGCTCTGTGTTTATGCTCTTCAGATCACTGTTTCCACGCTGTCTGCCCCTGTGTTGTTTCCTTGTATTCCTTCTCTCCAGGAATAGCCTAGTGCCCTCTGGGCTCTATCCCAGCCAAGTCCACTGACCTTTAAAGCTTCAGACTTTAAGCCCCCAGTGATTATAAGAGCTCATGAGATGCAACCCCTCTCCTTTTCCAAACCAGTGGTTTTGGGGAAACGTTCTCCTTACATATCCTTCTGTGTGCTCCTTTCTCTCACTCTTCTCTATGATCAGGCTCCCTCCCCTCTGTAGCACCTGTTAGGTCCCCCAATAATGGGTCCATGTTTAAAGGAGCGAGACTGATACAAAGCAAATGTCAAGCAAAGCTTTATTTCGCACCAAGCATCAAGAATCACACTGAACGTTCGGGGCCGTGCCTCTTACAGAGAGGGCGACCTCTCTCTGGTCCACAGACTAGCTTTTAAGGGCAAAGGCTGTGGAGGCTGAGAAAATCAAGGCCATCCCCCCTCAGGTTTAGCCTTAGCATAAGTACAGCCATCTTAGCTATGGCAGCCATCTCAGACCCCTGTGCCCAAGGGCTGAACTTTCCCCCATCCTGCTTTAGTAACCCCCCACCCTGTTTTGGTTCCAGGAAGCCCCACCCTGCTTTAGTTCCAGAGACCCCCACCCTGCTTTGGTTCCAGGAATCCCCACCCTGCTTTAGTAACAGGAACCCATAAATACCCCTGCCTTAACTAAGCTCAGGGTCCAAGTCCCTATCCGCTGTGACGGGTATACTTGGGCCCAAGCTTAAGTTTGTTGAATAAACCCTCATGTGATTGCATCAGTGCTTGGCTCCTTGGTGGTCTCTTGGATGCGAAAACTCGGGCACAACAAGGCCATGTGGTTGGGCCTGGCCACGCACAGGTAGCCAATGAAATTGTAACACACAGAGAAAGCTGCAGTCATGCTAGGTCACACATAAGTGACCAATTGAATTACAATTTACCCTATAGTAGACATTTGAACCAGCCTATCACCTTGGTCAGAATTGGCACCCAAAAGGTGCCCAAAGGGTGAGGCCCATACTCCTTGGTAACTAGGGAGACAGTATGCATCCCCCCACTGATCGGATGTCTCCACCTGGCCTGACCTACCCTTGTATTTGGGCTTTGTTACCTGGGGCTGGTTTCTGGGACTTGTTTTTAAGTAAGTCCCATGGGGGTGGGGGGCAGGGACAGTTTAAGTTTTAGACAACAAAGTTATCATTTAACTGATGGAAGCGCTCTGGCTAAATAGGTCCTTATAGCACCCATGATCTCTTTCTCCCCTAAACCATGTCTCTGCACTTCCTACCTTCTTTGATGTGGTCTCTTCCCTCCCTTTAGTTGTGGAATTTGTTCTGTTAGTCTTCAGGTCAATTTCTGGATTATTTAGGATGATTTGTTAATTATCTAGTTGTGTTCATGGAATGAGGGGAGCCTAGGGTCCACCTACTCTACCACCATCTTCCTCTCCAATCCCTAGAATGTGTATTTGTCTTTTCAATGTCACCCATGAAACTGTGGTGGAGCTGGGACTTAACCAGAGTCCAGCCTGAGTGCCTTGCTTTCCCAGATTCCTGGTCCAGAATAGAGCTCTGAGCAGAGAGCAGCCAGCTCCCAGAGTTGACTTGGCCTGTGGATAAGAGGAGGCACAATGAAGGGGGGAAAAGGAAGAAGCCTTCTGCAAACTCCATTTCCTAGTACGTCCTCAGGAATGAAATTCTGTCCATCTTAAGGGCACTGGGATTGTATTATGGGGATACCATAATGATTCTGTAAGTGGCAGTAGAACTGAGTTGTGTTAGGAAGAACCATGGGGTCCCAGGGTCTCCCACTCTTGCTTTTAGGTCAGATCCTTAGAAACCAAGGATCCAAGTGATAAGATTAACAAACAGAAAATGTGGAGAGGTTGTTTAGCCCTCCCTCAGGGCCCTACTGCCTGTTCAAGCAGTGACTGCCCATCACAATGGAGACCTTGATAGCTAAAAACTGCTACTCACAGTATGATTCTCTGTCTCAGAAGCTGCACCTGACTGCCCTACAAGGTATCAGAGCTTATGTTAAAGGTGTTGTAATTAAGACTATGTCCTCCCTGAGCAAAATTAGAGAAATGGACCAAAAGGGTGAATTAGGGAGCCTGAAAATAATATGTAGAAATCTGATATGTGACACAGGCAGTCTACAGAGCAGTAGGAAAAAGACCTTCCAGTAAACAGTGTATCTATAGAGAAAAAAAGATAGCATGATGTCTTTCTCCGTCCACACAGAAAAATCAGCTTTAGGTGCATGAGGAACTTACATTGTAGAGTCAAATTGTAAAGTCTTAAGAATAATTTACGGGATATCTTCATGATCCTCTAGGAGCTCAGTCATTCTTAAAGAAGTTCAAAACACATTGATCATTAAAAAAAGACTAAGATTTGTCTACATTAAAATTTTAAACCTCATCACAGGACAATTTTTAAGTGAAAAGACAGCTACAAATTAGAAGAGATTTGTAGCACATAGAGTTACTCTGAAGAATCCAAGACATATCAAGAACTTCTACAACTAGTACAAAAATAAAAGGGACACAAGAGATATTAGACAAAGGTTAGGATTTCACAGAAAACACAAATGGCCAATGAAATTAGGAAAGGAATCTCAGTCCTATTTGTCATCTAGCAAATGCAAATGAGAAGCACACTGGAGATACCATTTCATACTCACTACATTGGTCCAAATGAATAAGTGAGATAATAGCCAGTTTTGATGAAAATATAGCACAACAAAAATTCTTATACACTGCTGGTAAGATTATAAAATGGTACAATCATCTTGGAAAATAATTTTATTTTATCCTTTAAATCTGAAAATACACAAATTCCATTCCTAATTGGAGACCCTAGAGAAATTCTTGCATTTGTGCACCAGGAGATGAGTACAAGAGTGTTCACAGAAGCAAAATGCCTTCAAACAAAAAACAAATGAATTGTGGTATTGTCACATTAAGCAGTGCTATACATCCATAAAAAAACAAATGAGCAACAGTTGTTGGCACTCACTATCAGAGAACCACACAAACACATTGAGTGAAATAAACAAGTCAAAGGAAGAATAACTATTGAATGATCTCATTTACATAAAGACTAAATATGTGAAAAACTTAATATTTTGCCTAGAAAATCATATATATGTAATAAAAGAATTTTAAGTGGATTTTTTTTTTTTTTCAGAATAATGAGTAAGGAGATAAAGGATTAGGATTAAGGAGGGACACACAGGAGTCTTCAAAAAGGCAATGGAATGTTCTATTTCATAAATTGTGTAGTAGGTAGGATATTCACTTTATTGCTTTATTATTCTTTTTTTTAAAGTCAGTTTTGTTGCAGTATGACTTACAAACAGCAAAATTTACCTTTTATAGGTGTCTATGAGTTTGTTTTTTTTTTTAAAGATTTATTTATTTATTTATTTGACAGAGTTCACAAGTAGGCAGAGAGGCAGGCAGAGAGAGAGGAGGAAGCAGGCTCCCTGCTGAGCAGAGAGCCCGATGTGGGGCTCGATCCCAGGACCCTGAGATCATGACCTGAGCCGAAGGCAGAGGCTTTAACCCACTGAGCCACCCAGGCGCCCCGGTGTCTATGAGTTTTGACCAATAAATAAAATTGTATACATCACCACCATCAAGATATAGAATATTTCTATCACTCCAAAAATCCCCTCATGTCCCTTTGTAGTCAATCCCCTTATTTGCCCTCTCCATCCCCCTAGAAATCACTGATGTGTCTCCATCACCATAGTTGTCTTTTTTAAGACTGTCATATAAACGTAATCATACAACCTTTTGCACCTTTTTTTTTTTTTTTTGCAAAAAAAAGAGCTGTAAACAAATGTTGAACTCATGTTACTGATATGCATGCTGAATTATTTAGGGAGAGGTGTACTGATCCCTATAATTTTATTTGAAATGCATCAAAGAGTAAGATGGAATGATAGATGGAGAGAGGGAAGGACAGATGGATAAATATGTGATAAAACAAGTATAGTAAAATTATAATGGTAAAATTGAGATGATGGGGACATGGGTGTTCACTGTATAACTATTTGAACTTTATGTCTGAAAAATGTTAGGGGGAAACAGTCTATTATTGAATAGAGGGCTTGGTAAAATACCTTCTTATCAAATATGTCAGTCTTCATAACCTCTGAAACCATTTCTAGGAATCTGATCTAAACGTAGTAGAACCATGTGTATGAAGAGAAATTTTAAATACAGTAATTTAAATACCTACCAATAAAGGAATAATCAAGAAAGCTTTTCATTTATTATCTCTTTATTGAAACTTCTCTTCCTTGGATCCAGTGTGAGTCTGGAGGTGAAGCAAGGGAAAATGGCATAAGAAGTTGAGCTTACTTTGATATTCACCCCTTGGCTTTGGACTTGGGCATAGCAACTCCCTCTGCCCTCTTCCAGGAGGCTCTGCTATACCTTGTGCAAACTGACCACAGCAGGACTCCTGGAACCTTAGTTCTTAGGTGAAATAACTCATTCTCAAGCTGAGAAGACCACTGCATATGCAATATTGTCATACTGTTGTTTTATTTATGAAACACATTAAAAATAAAACTAATGGGCAAAGTATTATTAATCAAATAAAAAAATTAAAAACAGATTTTAAAAAAATTTTTTTAAAGCTTTTATTTGAGAGAGAGAGAGAGTGCACAAGTAGACTGAGCAGCAGGCAGAGAAAGAGGGAGGACCAGACTCCCCTCTGAGCAGGGAGCTTGATGTGGGTCTTGATCCCAGGATCCTGAGATCATGACCTGAGCCAAAGGCAGACATAACCAACTGAGACAATCAGGCACCCTTAAAAACAGATTTTGTAGACTCTTTCAGCTCTGTGGCAAACTGAAGTCTGGAGATTGTAATAAGGTTTTTCTATTGAGTAAACACAATTTCACTATTATCTTAACTAAAAATGATGCAACTGTCATCAGTAGCAGCTGCACCAGCATCCTCATTAAGTCCCCCCAAAAATTAAATGGTCTAAACACTCAAGCAAATTTGCTTCCTTTCCACTGGGTGATCTTTATTACACGAGGGTTTTGAATTGCCATATGTTTACATAATTAGTGTTCTCTTATTTTCCTTCTTAGTTAATGGAATTGAAAAACCTATGCTAACAAATAAGCCAATAGGCCTTGAAGCCAGTTAAAACTCTCAAAACAAAGATATAAGCAAGAAGTATGAATAATATTGGTGGTGGATATGAAGAATACATGTTTCCCCTGACCCTTATATAAAAGATAAATATTTCTGTAATTTGTACTTTTGTCATAAAGTAACAAGGAATCTAGTCTTGAGAATGTAGAGTATCAATGGATGAGGAAAAAATCTTTGCACAAACTGGAGGTAGAAACTATTTAGAACACAGGACAAACATCAGAGAGAAACAGATTTGGTTGTTATTATTTATAAAACTGGAAAGTTGGAAACTAAATATCCAGTGGTTAGGTAGATTTTGGCAAATGCAAATGATAGAATATTAGAAAGTCATTATAAAAATTAATTAAATGAAGCTCAAAATACAGATAAATTTTTAAAAGCTGAAAAACAAATAATCTAGTCAAGAAATGGGCAGAAGACATGAACAGACACTTCAATAAAGAAGACATACAAATGGTTAACAGACACATGAAAAGAAGTTCAACATCACTAACCATCAGGGAGATACAGATCAAAACCACGATGAGATACCATTACACCAGTTAGAATGGCCAAAATGAACAAGACAGGAAAAAATAAGTGTTGGCAAGGATGTAGAGAAAGGGGAACCCTTTTACACTGTTGATGGGAATGCAAGCTGGTACAACCACACTGGAAAACAGTATGGAGGTGCAATAATGGGTTCCCTTTAGGCTCTGTAACCTGCAGTTTCCCTTCCATGGACAGCTGTCAACAGAGTTCCTAAGTTATCCTAATGCCCTGCCTATTCTTCCTTGACTTATGACAGCCTTGAACCACTACGAAGCTGCTCAACTGACCCTGCAAAGAGTTTCTCCCAGACTTGTTAATTAAATCCATGGGTAACTTACTAAATTTTACACCTGAAACTAATTTTGGCATATATGTTAACTAACTATAATTTAAATTAAAAATTGACATTAATAAAAAAAAAACAGTGGGAAAGCTTTCTTACTAAACAGGAATTGTTAATAATTAAGTTGTACTTGATGCCTAAAGCCACTTTCAGAAGTTAGCAAAAGTAGGGCAGTATTGGTCTAAAAGATATCCCAAATCTTTATCTTTCCTTATGATATTGGGGGCCTTAAGATTGGAAAACATTTTGGATCAGGATGCTACAGGATCTGGATTATCTGGAAGCAGGAAAAGGGCAAATCATTCATTTGAGACTAGAAGAGATGCCAAGTTTGAGAATGGTTAATGTGAGCTATGATGGGAGATGTGATGTGACCTTGTGAGATAAAGGAGGCCCAAGGACACTGCTCCAGGGATGAGATAGGAGCAAATCCTGCCCAGCCTCCAACCTCCTCTCAGCCCCAGGCTGCAGGCAAGGCTAGGAAGTCACAAGTCACTGCTCTTCCCCTCCCAAGAAGATGGGCTGGACTAAACCAGAAACTCAAAGTCCCAACTCCATCCCCAACACTGTAGGTGATCTTTGCGACACTTTAAGGCTTTCTGAAATTCATTTTAACTCCATAAAATGTTGATAACAGGGCATACACATAGTGCATGAATTAATGAAGGGAAAGATATCACTAAAATGGAGTGTGGAAGTCAGAATGGGGGCTCTCACTCTGTACCACTCTACCTCAATTGTATGAAAACCTGTCAATTACAGACCTTAACAGAAGAATTCTCAAGGGAAAAGAATCATCAACTTCAGGTCCCAAAAGAGAAAGATGTACATTTAATCTCTGACAAGAAATAGACCACCCCAGCAACTCACCAGTGAGAAACCAACATCACCCTTAACTCTTGCTTTTCTCCAAGGGACAATTCCTCCCAACTTCCTCCTTCTTCGTAAAGTAACATTCCTCTCTTTTGTTTGTTGGGTGAGCCTATGGGTTTGTTTGGTTTTGTTTTGTTTTGTTTTGTTTTTTTGTTTTGTTTTGTTTTGTTTTTTTGCCATAGCTTGCTTGTTCCAAATAGCAATTATCTGCTGTTCCTGAATAAACCCATTTTTGCTGGTGAAAATAACTGACTTTTATTTGTAAGGTCAACAGTAGTAGGTGCTAAAAAACTTTTTGTTAAATAAATGAATGAATTTTGCCATATCCATGAAGGTTGTACTTGGAAACATGTTGAGGAAGAACAAAACGTTTTAATGGTTCTAGAGGTTGTATGTCATATAGCATCATATGGCTTTGGCTCCCCCTGGAAGGTGCTAATTTCTGAGGCCTCGAGGGGTAACAATGGAGTGGGAAAAGTTCCCAACGTGAAAATGATGTCAGCTGAATTGTCCTTCTCTGTCTTTTATAAGCCACTGTCTTTGTGAGGGCCTCTGGGCTGGCTGACTCTCCCTCCTCTTCGGTCAGGAGGTGTCTGTCCCCCTGACTGGGTGAGTGCTATCCCAAGACCCCTCACTGCACTCTCAACTTAGTTTCCATACCAAAAAATAGCTTCTCTCTTTCTCCAAAATGTCAAGTGGAACTTGGGTGTTTGAAAGTGAGGTGTTAGAGAGAGAAAGCATCAATAATGACTAAGGTGTCCAGCCTTGTTATTGGGAGGATGGCAAAGCTGTTACCAAAATGTTGAAGTCAAGAGTGGATTAAGAAAGGAGACCAATTCAGATCTGGAGAGACTGACTTGAGGTGATACTCTGGACAAGTTGTTCATGTGAACTTGACATTATTCTTGTGAACTTGACATTATTCTCAAATTAATCATCAGCAAATGCCTTCCTCTGCTCATGCCTTTTGCCCTGAAGATCCAACTCCAGAGTTTTCCTGTTCAGAATGACTTAAACATCCATCCTTCAGCCAGAGGTTGAGACAGATCACTGTGAATTTTATTAGGGTGACCACTCTGGGGAAAGGCAAGCATCATCCAGCTGATCATGTGGCTGGGCCAGACTTTGCCCTTATCTGGTCATCAGGTCCATGATAGTATGTGTGTTGGATGACGTGAAACTAGAGCCAGGAGACAGAAAGGCCAGAAGCTAAGTGATGGTGGAATTGGAAGCAGAGGGAATTCAGAGGCTAGGTATCTGCTTGTTTTTCTTCATGAGAGAGCTCAACTAGGTATCCATGCTACCACCTGGGAGCTTAAGCCTACAAATTCTCACCCTGCTCAAAAATTATTTTTTATTTATTTATTTTTTTTTACATTGTTCTTACTCAGTTAAAGATCAGTACTTTGGAGCCCAAATTTCCCAAATTCTATATGGAGAAATGCAATATAATCCCATGGTTTAGGAAATCTACAAGGCTGGTAGCCACCAACTGTGGAGTTGGAAATGTCCTCAATGATATCTTCTCATTTCATTTCATTGTTTTCAATGAAGCCGACCAAGGTTCAGCTTCACAAGTTAATCTCTTAATCTCTGGGCAACAACAAGCATCTCACTACAGTCATCATACATGATGACCTGTGTATGTGGAGATCGTGGGGACACAGGTTGGGGGAACATGCCTTTCCATCCACTTCCCCTCAAGCCTCTATTTCATCCCATGGGATCTCTCATACCCAAATTATGGCCATGCCACCATCTGCAGGCAAGGAGCTTTCTTCTTGAAACTTTGTTCTCAAGAAAGTCATCTTTCTCTTTAACTTTCAAAGATTACATTTGTTCCTCATTTATGTCCATTCATCTACTTCCGTTTGAGTCTGTCCAATGCTACTGTTCTTACCCATTTAGTGTCAAGTTTATCAAGTTTCTTCCAGTATGTAACAATCTTTAATTTTCTATTAAATCTTATGTTCCTGCATCCTGTCCATCTCCTGGATGTTGCTGCACTTGGTGGTTGCCATCAGGCTCTCATTCTCCTTTGACCACCATTAGCACCTCCTAGTTTTGCCCAGTTCTACTGCTGGTGGAAGAAAGCCATGGATCCGGGGGTTTCAGGAGATGATTCCATCGTCACTGAGTTTGTGTTACTGGGCCTAACATAGACTCCAGCTCTACAGCCCGTCTTTATCATCTTCCTTTTCGCTTTTGTAGCTACTGACTGTTTGGGGCAACATCAGTATCCTGGCTGCCAGCCTCACTGAACCCAAATTCCACAACCCCATGGACTTCTTTCTGGGGAATGTGTCCCTGCTGGATGTTGGATGCATCTGTGTCACTGTCCCTGCCATGCTGAGGTGCTGCATGTCCAAAAACAGAAGCATTCCCTACATGGCCTGCCTCTCCCAGCTTTTCTGCTTCCACCCCCTTGCAGGAGCGGACTGCTTCCTGCTGACAGTCATGGCCTCTGACCTCTACCTGGCCATCTGCCAGCCCCTCACCTACAGCACCCACATGACCTGGGGAATCCAGCAAATGCTGGCTTGTGGGCATGTCATGTGTCCTTTCCTTCACCAATGCACTGACCCAAAGTGTTGCCTATCCACTCTTAACTTCTGTGAACCCCCCATGTGATCAATCACTTCTATTGTGACCTCCCACAGCTCTTCTGGCTCTCCTGCTCCAGCACCCAACTCAACGAGCTGCTGCTTTTCGTAGCAGCAGCCTTCATGGGGGCCCCCTTGGTCCTCATCACTGGGTCCTATGCACACGTGGCAGCAGCAGCCCTAGGAATCAGCTCTGCTAAAGGCAGAAAGAAAGCTTTCTCCACATGTGGCTTCCATCTCAGCATGGTGGGCATATTCTATGGGACAGGTGTCTTCAGCTACATGAAGCTGGGCTCAGTGGAGGCCTCAGACAAGGACAAAGGGATCGGCATTCTCATTGCTGTCATCAGCACCATGCTGAACCTACTCATCTACAGCCTCTGGAACACCGATGTGCAGCGGGTTTTCACAGGCAGACAGTCTTCAGAGTGAGATCCCTCCTCTGGCCTTAATGAATGTCATAGCTCTTTGTCTTTGCAGCTCCCAAAAGGTATTGTGATGAGTGGAAATGGGAAATGAATATGACAAAATGGGGTTAGAGACTGGCTTAGGAAGGAGAGGACAATAAAGATGACAATAGCTACCACTTATGATATACGACAGGCCTTGTTCTAAGTGACTGACATCTACTAACTCATTTAATCCTCATAACAACCTTATGAGGTAGATACAGATTTCCAAATTACACATTAGGAAACTGAACCTCAGAGAGGTTAAGTAATTTGCCAAAAGTCACACAGCTAATGAACAGCAGAGCTGGGATTTGAACCCAGGCAGGCTAAATCTTTACTGCATCTTATTTCAAGGAGGAAGGATATCTGTAAGGGGTGTGTGTGTGTGTGTGTGTGTGTGTGTGTGTGTGTGGTGGGGGGTAGGGGGTGGGGAATGGATAACAAAAAGAATTAAAAAGAAAAGGAAAATCAGGGATGCCTGGGTGGCTCAGTCATTTAAGCATCTGCCTTCAGCTTGGGTCATGGTCCCAGCGTCCTGGGAGCCTGCTTCTCTCTCTGCCTGCCTCTTCCCCTGCTTGTACTCTCTCTCTCTCTGACAAATAAATAAATTTAAAAAGAGAGAGAGAGAGAAAAGGAAAATCAGTTCTATAGGGAAAAAGCTATTTAAATAAAACAGTAATAGGAATTAAGAAATTTTTGTTCCTTTGACAAATTTATAGTTTGTTCCAGAGCAGCTGGTAGAGGCCGAAGGAATTGCTGGGAAGTCAATTTCAACAAATAAATTAACAAAAAGAAAACAATTTAAAAAAACAAGTCTGAGGGACTAGGCCCTGTTTAGAAATATCAGAGAGGTGAGGTAGAATATTTTACATACTCATTTCAACAATACAAAAATTATGTGTAATGGAGAAAGACGTTCAGCTCATTTGGAAAAATCTTCCCGGCTGAATGAAATCTTCATCATCTCTGATATAAACCTGAAACCAAGCCTTTCTCTCTGTATTGCTTTAAGGAGGAATGCACTTCATTTATTCTATTTACACCTTTAAACAGCTTTTTCCATAATACAATAAAAACACATGATTATTTAAAAAATTAGAAAGTTCAAAAAGAACAAAATTAAACTTACCCTTAAGTTTGACATTTGGAGATAATCATTATGGACATTAAACATATGATTGTTTAAAAAATTTTCATACTTAACATATATTAGCCAAAGTAGACTTATTCTATACTTAATGTCTATAATCTGCTTTTTTCAGAATAATGTAAAGGAACATCTTTTCATGATAATAAATACAGATCTTCCTCATCTTTTTCTATGGTTGCATAGTATTCCTTTGAATTAGTGTTTTGTATTCTTTGGGTAAATACCTAGTATTGTGATTGCTGGATCCTAGGATAGATATATTTTTAACTTTTTGAGAACTTCCATACTGTTTTCCACAGTGGCTGCACCAGTTTGCATTTTCACCAACAGTACAAGAGGGTTCTTTTTTCTCCACATCCTCGCCAACACCTGTTGTTTCTTGTGTTGTTGATTTTAGCCATTCTGACAGGCGTGAGGTGATATCTCATTGTAGTTTTGATTTGTACTTCCCTGATGGTAAGGGATGATAAGCATCTTTTCATGTGTCTGTTGGCTATCTGGGTGTCTTCTTTGGAGAAATGTCTGTTCATGTTATTTGTTTTTGGGGTATTGAGTTTTATAAGTTCTTTATGTGTTTTGGATACTAACCCTTTATCAGATATATGTCATTTGCAAATATCTTTTCCCATTCTGTACATTGATTTTAATTTTGTTCCTTGTTTCCTTTGCTGTGCAGAAGCTTTTTATTTTGATGCTTTATTTTAGTTTATTTTGCTTTTTCCCCCTAGCCTCAGGAGATATATCTAGTAAGAAGTTCTTATGGCCGATGTCAAAGAGGTTGTTGCCTGTGCTCTTTTCTCGTATTTTTATGGTTTCAGGTCTCATATTTATGTCTTTAATCCATTTTAAATTTATATTTGTGTATGGCATAAGACAATGGTCCAGTTTCATTTTGTTGCCTGTTGCTATTCAGTTTTTCCAACACCATTTGTTGAAAAGACTGTGTTTTCCCATCAGTTATTCTTCCCTGCTTTGTCAAAGATTAATTGGCAATATGCTTTTGAGTCTATTTCTGGTTTTTCTGTTTTGTTCCATTGATCAATGCCTCTATTTTTGTGCCAGTGCCATGCTGTTTTGATTACTATAGCTTTGTGATAGAACTTCAAGTCCAGAAATGTGATGCTTCCCACTTTGCTTTTCTTTTTCAAGTTTCCATTGGCTATTCAGAGTCTTTTGTGGTTCCATACAAATTTTAGAATTGTTTGTTCTCATTCTGTGAAAAATGCTGTTGTTATTTTGATAGGGATTGCATTAAATGTGTGATTGATAGGATTGATAGGGATTGCATTAAATGTGTAGATTGCTTTTAACAATGTTCTTCTGATCCGTGAGTATGAAACATCTTTCCATTTTTAAAAATATCTTCTCTAATTTCTTTTATTCGTATTTTATAGTTTTCAAGGAATAAAACTTTCACCTCTTTAGTTAGGTTTATTCCTAGATATCTTATTATTTTTGGCACAGTTGTAAATGGGAATGATTCCTTAATTTTTCTTTCTGCTGCTTCATTATTGGTATATAGAAATAAAACATTGATTTTATATCTTGTGATTTTACTGGATTTGGCTATCAGTTCTAGCAATTTTTCGAAGGAGTCTTCTGGGTTCTCTATATAGAGTATCATGTCATCAGCAAATGGTGAGTTTTACCTCTTCCCTGGCAATTTGGATGCTTTTTTATTTCTTTTTGTTGTCTGATTGCTGTGGCTAGGACTTCCAGTACTATGTTGAATAGAAATGGTGAGAGTGGACATCTTTGTCTTGTGTCTTGTTCCTGACCTTAAGGGAAAAGCTTAATTTTTCCCCTTGAGGATGATGTTAGTCTTGCATTTTTCATATATGGCTTTTACGATATTGAGGTATGTTCCCTCTAAACCTACTTTGTTGAGTTGTTTTTTTTTTTTTTAATCATGAATGGATGTTGTACTTTGTCAAATATTTTTCTGCATCTATTGAAATGATTATATGGTTTTATCCTTTCTCTTATTGATGTGATCATTCATGTTGATTGTTTACAACTATTGAACCCAGGAATAAATCCCACTTGATTGTGGTGAATGATTTTTTTAATGCATTGTTGGATTCAGTGTGCTAGTATTTTGTTGAGGATTTTCACATCTATGTTTATCAGGGATATCGGCCTGTAGTTGTCTTTTTTAGTGTTGTCTTTACCCGGTTTTGGTATCAGGATAATACTGGCTCTGTAGAATTTTTTGGAATATTTGAGAAGAATTTCCTTTTCAATTTTTTTGGAATCGTTTGAGAGGAATAGCTATTAACTCTTCTTTTAAGGTTTGGTAGAATTTGCCTGTGAAGCCATCTTGCTCTGGACTTTTGTTTGTTGGGAGTTTTTTGATTACTGATTTAATTTATTTGCTGGTTATCAGTCTGTTCAAATTCTCTATTTCTTTCTGTTTCTGTTTTGGTAGCTTATATGTTTCTTAGAATTTATCCATTTCTTCCAGGTTGTTCAATTTATTGGCATGTAGCTTTTCATATTATTCTCTTGTAATTGTTTGTATCCTGTAGTGTTGGTTATTTCTCCTCTCTCATTTATGCTTTGATTTGAGTGCTTTCTCTTTTTTTATTTTATTTTTATTTTTAAAAAGGTTTTTATTTATTTATTTGACAAGAGAGTGAGAGAAGCAGTAGAGGGAGAGAAGGGGGTGAAGCAGACTCCCCGCTGAGCAGGGAGCTTGATGCAGGACTTGATCCTAGGACCCTGAGAACATGATCTGAGCCAAAGGCAGACACTTAACTGACTGAGTCACCCAGGTGCCCCTTTTTTCTTTTTGTATTGATAAGTCTGGCTAGAGGTTTGTCGATTTTGTTGATTTTTTTCAAGAACTAGCTCCTGGTTTCATTGATCTGTTCTATTTTTATTTTTTTATTTTTTAGTTTCTGTATCATTTATTTCTGCTCTAATCTTTATTAGTTCCTTCCTTCTGCTGGCTTAAGGTTCCATTTGTTGTTCTTTTTCTAGCTTTTTTAGGTGTAAGGTTATATTATTTGAGATTTTTCTTGTTTCTTGTGATAGATCTGAATTGCTCTATATTTCCTTCTTAGTACTCCTTGTCCTGCATCCCAAAGATTTTGGACTATGTTCATTTTCATTTGTTTCTATGTACTTTCTTATTTCTTCTTTTGATTTCCTGGTTGACCCATTCATTGCTTAGGAGCATATTATTTAACCTCCATATATTGGTGATCCTTCCAGATTTTTTCTTATGGTTGACTTCTAGTTTCATAGCATGTGGTCAGAAAAGATGCATGATATGACTTCAGTCTTCTTCAATTTGTTGACACTGGTTTTGTGGGTTAACATGTGATCTATTCTAGAGAATGTTCCACGTGCACTTGAAAAGAAAGTGTGTTCTAGTGCTTTAGGTTGAATATATCTGTTAGTCCATCTGATGCAGCATGTCAGTCAAAGCCATTATTTTCTTCTTTATTTTCTGTTTAAACAATCTGTTTACGTTCATTGACGTAAGTGGGTGTTAAGGTCTCCTGCTATTATTGTATTATTATCAATGAGTTTCTTTATGTTCATTATTAACTGTTTTATGTATTTGTGTGCTTCTATGTTGGGTACATAAATATTTACAATTTTTATCTTCCTTTTGGATTGTGCCCTTCATATAATGTCCTTCTTTATCTCTTGTTATAGTCTTTGTTCCAAAGTCATTTTGTTTGAAAAAAGTATGCTATTCTGGCTTTTTTTTTTTTTTAATCCATTCACATGATAGATCATTCTCTATCCCCTCACTTTCAATTTGCAGGTATCTTTAGGTCAAAAATGAGTCTCTTATAAGCAGCATTTAGATAAGTCTTCATTCCTTTATCCATTCTGTCACCCTTTGTCTTTTGATTGGGGGCATTTATTCTGTTTACATTCAAAGTAATTATTGATAGTTATCTATCTAGTGCCATTTTATTACTTGTTTTGTGGTTGTTTCTGAAGATTTTCTGTGATCCTTTCTTGTCTTCTGTCTTTCATGTTTTGCTGATTTTCTTTAGTGATTTATTTGGTTTTCTTTCTCTTTATTCTTTGCATGTTTGTTGGTGGTTTTTGATATATGGTTGCATTAGGTTTGTATATAACCTCTTCTGCATGCAACAGTCTATATTAAGTTGATGTTCATTTAAATTTGAACCATTTTTTTATTCTTTTCTCCTCTCCTCCCCATGTTTTACATATATGTTATTACATTTTATATACTTTTTTGTGAGTTACCTGACTAATTTTTTTTTACAGAAATATTAATTTTTACTGCTTTTGTGTTTCCTACTTTTGTACTATCATTTTTGGTCTCTCTTTCCCACTCAAAGAGTCCCCTTTAATATTTCTTGTAGGACTGGTTTAGTCATGAACCGTTTTAGTTTTTGCTTGATGGAAAACTATATCTCTTCTTCTATTCTGAATGATAGCTTTGTTGGATAGAATATTCTTGGCTGCAGTTTTTTCCCATTCAGAACTGTGTGTGTGTGTGTGTTTGTGTATGTGTGTACACATTTAGTATTATTGTACCAAACAGCTCACACACTTTTAATGTCTTTTATTTTTTTTATTATTTTTAATTTTTAAAAATTTTTTTAATTTTTTTATGAACATATAATGTACCATTAGCCCCAGGAGTACAGGTCTGTGAATCGCCAGGTTTACACACTTCACAGCACTCACCGTAGCACATACCCTTCCCAATGTCCATAACCCCACCACCCGCTCCCTACCCCCCTCCCCCTGGCCCCCCTCAGTTTGTTTTGTGAGATTAAGAGTCCCTTATGGTTTGTCTCCCTCCCGATCCCATCTTGTTTCATTTATTCTTTTCCTACCCCCCAAACCCCCCAAGTTGCATCTCCACTTCTTCATATCAGGGAGATCATATGATAGTTGTCTTTCTCTGATTGACTTATTTTGCTAAGCATAATACCCTCTAGTTCCACCCACGTCATTGCAAATAGCAAGATTTCATTTCTTTTGATGGCTGCATAGTATTCCATTGTATATATATACCACACCTTCTTTATTCATTCATCTGTTGATGGACATCTAGGTTCTTTCCAGAGTTTGGCTATTGTGGACATTGCTGCTATAAACATTCAGGTGCACGTGCCCCTTTGGAGCACCACGTTTGTATCTTTAGTGTATATACCCAGTAATGCAATCGCTGGGTCATAGGGTAGCTCTATTTCAGCTTTTTAAGGAACCTCCATGCTGTTTTCCAGAGTGGTTGCACCAACTTGCATTCTCACCAACAGTGTAGGAGGGTTCCCCTTTCTCCGCATCCTTGCCAGCATCTGTCATTTCCTGACTTGCTAATTTTAGCCATTCTGACTGGTGTGAGGTGGTATCTCATTGTGATTTTGATTTGTATTTCCCTGATGCCAAGTGCTGTGGGTCATTTTTTCATGTGTCTATTGGCCATCTGGATGTCTTCTTTGCGGAAATGTCTGTTCATGTCCTCTGCCCATTTCTTGATTGCATTATTTGTTCTTTGGGTGTTTAGTTTGCTAAGCTCTTTATAGATTTTGGATACTAGCCCTTTATCTGATATGTTGTTTGCAAATATCTTCTCCCATTCTGCCAGTTGTCTTTGGTTTTGTTAACTGTTTCCTTTGCTGTGCAAAAGCTCTTGATCTTGATGAAATCCCAAGAGTTCATTTTTGCCCTTGCTTCTGTTGCCTTTGGCAATGTTCCTAGGAAGAAGTTGCTGCGGCTGAGGTCAAAGAGGTTGCTGCTTGTGTTCTTCTCAAGAATTTTGATAGATTCCTTTCTCACATTGAAGCCCTTCATCCATTTTAAGTTTATTTTTGTGTGTGGTGTAAGGAAATGGTCTGATTTCATTTTCCTGCATGTGGCTGTCCACTTTTCCCAAAACCATTTGTTGAAGAGGCTGTCTTTTTTCCATTTTCGAAGATTAGTTGACCATAGAGTTCAGGGTCCATTTCTGGGCTCTCTATTCTGTTCCATTGATCTATGTGTCTGTTTTTGTGCCCGTACCATACTGTCTTGATGATGACAGCTTTGTAATAGAACTTGAAGTCTGGAATTGTGATGCCACCAACTTTGGCTTTCTTTTTCAATATTCCTTTGGCTACTCGAGGTCTTTTCTGGTTCCATATAAATTTTAGGATTATTTGTTCCATTGCTTTGAAAAAAATTGATGGGATTTTGATAGGGATTTCATTAAATGTGTAGATTGCTTTAGGTAGCATAGACATTTTCACAATGTTTGTTCTTCCAGTCTATGAGCATGGAACTTTTTTCCATTTCTTTGTGTCTTCCTCAATTTCTTTCATGAGTACTTTATACTTTTCTGAGTACAGAGTCTTTGCCTCTTTGGTTAGGTTTATTCCTAGGTATCTTATGGTTTTCGGTGCAATTGTAAATGGGATTGACTCCTTAATTTCTCTTTCTTCTGTCTTGTTGTTGGTGAATAGAAATGCAACTGATTTCTGTGCATTGAATTTATATTCTGACATTTTACTGAATTCCTGTACAAGTTCTAGGAGGTTTGGAGTGGAGCCTTTTGGGTTTTCCACATATAGTATCATATCATCTGCAAAGAGTGATAGTTTGACTTCTTCTTTGCTGATGTGGATGCCTTTAATTTCTTTTTGTTGTCTGATTGCTGAGGCTAGGACTTCTAGTACTGTGTTGAATAGCAGCGGTGATAATGGACATCCCTGCCATGTTCCTCACCTTAGCGGAAAACTTTCAGTTTTTCTCCATTGAGAATGATATTTGCGGTGCGTTTTTCATGGATGGCTTTGATAATATTGAGGTATGTGCCCTCTATCCCTACACTTTGAAGAGCTTTGATCAGGAAGGGATGCTGTACTTTGTCAAATGCTTTTTCAGCATCTATTGAGAGTATCATATGGTTCTTACTCTTTCTTTTATTAATGTATTGTATCACATTGATTGATTTGTGAATGCTGAACCAACCTTGCACCCCTGGAACAAATCCCACTTGGTCATAGTGAATAATACTTTTAATGTACTGTTGGATCCTACTGGCTAATATTTTGGTGAGAATTTTCGCATTTGTGTTCATCAAGGATATTGGTCTGTAATTTTCTTTTTTGATGGGATCCTTGTCTGGTTTTGGGATCAAGGTGATGCTGGCCACATAAAATGAGTTTGGAACTTTTCCTTCCATTTCTTTTTTTTGGAACAGTTTCGAGAGAATAGGAATTAATTCTTCTTTAAATGTTTGATAGAATTCCCCTGGGAAGCCATCTGGCCCTGGGCTTTTGTTTGTTTGGAGATTTTTGATGACTGTTTCAATCTCCTTACTTATTATGTTCTGGTTTTCTATTTCTTCCTGGTTCAGTTGTGGTAGTTTATATGTCTCTAGGAATGCATCCATTTCTTCCAGATTGTCAAATTTGTTGGCATAGAGTTGCTCATAATATGTTCTTATAATTGTTTGTATTTCTTTGGTGTTGGTTGTGATCTCTCCTCTTTCACTCATGATTTTATTTATTTGGGTCCTTTCTCTTTTCTTTTTAATAAGTCTGGCCAGGGATTTATCAATCTAATTAATTCTTTCAAAGAACCAGCTCCTACTTTTGTTGATTTGTTCTATTGTTTTTTTGTTTGTTTGTTTTGTTTTGTTTTTGTTTGTTTGTTTGTTTCTATTTCATTGATTTTTGCTCTGATCTTTATGATTTCTCTTCTCCTGCTGGGTTTAGGCTTTCTTTCTTGTTCTTTCTCCAGCTCCTTTAGGTGTAGGGTTAGGTTGTGTATTTGAGACCTTTCTTGTTTCTTAAGAAAGTCTTGTATCACTATATGTTTTCCTCTCAGGACACCTTTGCTGTGTCCCACAGATTTTGAACCATTGTGTTTTCATTATCATTTGTTTCCATGAATTTTTTCAATTCTTTATTTCCTGGTTGACCCATTCATTCTTTAGAAGGATGCACTTTAGCCTCCATGAATTTGGGTTCTTTCAAAACTTCCTCTTGTGATTGAGTTCCAGCTTCAGAGCATTGTGGTCTGAAAATATGCAGGGAATGATCCCAATCTTTTGATACCAGTTGAGACTTGATTTATGACACAGGATGTGATTTATTCTGGAGAATGTTCCATGTGCACTAGAGAAGAATGTGTATTCTGTTGCTTTGGGATGGAATGTTCTGAATATATCTGTGGTGTCCATCTGGTCCAGTGTGTCATTTAAGGCCTTTATTTCCTTGTTGATCTTTTGCTGGGATGAGCTGTCCATTTCAGTGAAGGGAGTGTTAAAGTCCCCTACTGTTATTGTATTATTGTTGATGTGTTTCTTTGATTTTGTTATTAATTAATTTATATAGTTGACTGCTCTCATGTTAGGGACATAGATATTTAAAATCGTTAGGTCTTCTTGTGGACAGACCCTTTGAGTATGATATAGTGTCCTTCGTCATCTCTTATTATAGTCTTTGGCTTAAAATCTAATTGATCTGATATAAGGATTGCCACTCCAGCTTTCTTCTGATGTCCATTAGCAATGGTAAATTGTTTCTTGTAGGTAGCATATTGATGGGTTTTGTTTTTTTATCCATTCTGATACCCTGTGTCTTTTGATTGGGGCATTTAGCCCATTTATATTCAGAGTAACTATTGAGAGATATGAATTTAGTGTCATTGTATTGCCCGTAAGGTGACTGTTACTGTATATTGTCTCCATTCCTTTCTAATATACTACTTTTAGGGTCTTTCTTTGCTTAGAGGACCCCTTTCAATATTTCCTGTAGAGCTGGTTTGGTGTTTGCAAATTCTTTCAGTTTTTGTTTGTCCTGGAAGCTTTTTATCTCTCCTTCTATTTTCAATGATAGCCTAGATGGATATAGTATTCTTGGCTGCATGTTTTAATGTCTTTTAAACTGAGCATCATCTTTCATTTCCAGTGAAACAAAAAGTAAATTTAAAAATAAACAGGAACAAAATTACAATAGAGAATGTCAATGCCAAATAAGATCCTATAGGTTCTGCTGATTCTCCCATCAAATGGCAGGACTCATGTCATCATTGGGAGGGAATTTTATTTTAAAATTGCCTTCTTAAATGCAAGGACATTAAACATCACAAGCAAACATGCCAAAGGAAAAGTCATATTATCAAAATGCCTACTTAAGCACCCAGACATCTCAAACCCACCCTTTGGTGATGTTCTATAACCCCCCTTTTTTTTTTTTAAGTTTTTTTTTTCTTTTAAACAAGAGTAATTAGACAGATACATGTTAGTCAATGCCAACTGTCCGTTATCACATAGAGACACAGTATAATAATCTCTAAGCCCAATGTACAGAGAAAGGATGAAAAAGCTAGAATTCTATCTACTACTACAGAGGGGCCTAGAACTCTGACAGCTGGAGAGCTGTCAGCATAGTTAAGGAAGCAGAACAATTTTCTTTTTTCCCACGGAGCATGGTGGTGTAGATTCCATAAAGATTTGTTGAGACAGCCAGGGATAAAAATTAATTTGGAAAAGAAAGGGGTAGAGATTCTTTTCCCACTGTATTCTGCTCAAAGGTATTCCTCTCTCCCATAAGTTGAGAACCATGGTATAAAGAAAGAGTGAAGAGACTTCAAAATAAGGCAATGAACATAAGAATGGGAGGGGAAAAAAAGACTGAAACTTGCCTCCAGGGACTGGAAAAAATTTAAAAAGGAAGGTTGGAGTCCGTCAGTGTTCCATTAGTCATCTTCTCTTCATCTTCCTCTCCTTCCTTTCCCTCATCCTCATCTTCATCTCTTCACCTTCATGCTCACCTCCTTTTTCATTGATATCTTCCAATCCTTTTTCTCCATCATCTTCATCATTGTCATCTTCTCCTTCACCATATTGGGAACCAAGTAGTACTGTCATGGATCTTTGATGATCTCTCCTAACTCATCTGTACCTGCATCAGAATGGTCAGTAAACCAGATGAAGAATATCTCTGGTTCCTCATGCTGTCTCTTTCTTCTAGTTTTATTCTGCATTTTACTTGAACATTTCATCAACCCCTCTCCAGATTTCTATTTGATTTCAACGAACTTTGAAGACAGATCATCACTGTCATTCAGATGACATTCTTTGGAGAGAACTTTTCTTTCAAAGGAAGAGTATTCATCAAAATAAAATCTATTCTGATTTAATATCTTCAAATTCTGTCACTTCAACTTTTGTCAAATAATGCAGCACCTCTTCATCTTCCTCCCCAAGGAGTGTAGACACTAGTAGATGGTTGATAAATGTTACCCCTAAATTTGGGACTTTTGGCAATCAATTACAACCTCTGTAGGAGTGATTGGTGGAGTTTGTTATATTTCTGTTCTACCTTCAAAAATCTCCACACTGGCTTATTCATTAAGTCTGTCTATTTCATTTTGTACTTCATCTATATGTTAAATTGCTTCTTGCTGTTTTTTTCTCCCTTTGGCAAGTGCTCAGATGTTGATATCTCCTTTGGCTTGGGGTAAGAGGCAATCTTGGTTTCTTTGTTTGGGGCAGGAGTGAACAATGGCATTTGGAGGCTATGCTGTGAGGATAGTCCACAAAATAAGGACAGATGCATGTATGGAAGAAGTTCTGATTACTCTCCAACTCAGCACTTGGAATGTATCATGCCACTCTCCTCTGGCTTGCAAGGTTTCTATTGAAAGATCTCCTACTAAACTTAAGGGTTTTCCCTTCTAAGTTAATGACTTCTTTTGTCTTGCTGCTTTCAAGATTTTTTTCTTTATCACTATATTTTGTGAATTTAATTACAATATATCTTGGTGTTGGTCTGCTTTTGTTGATTTTGATTGGAGTTCTCTATACCTTCTGGATCTGGATATCTGTTTCCCCATATTAGGGAAATTTTAAACTATTATTTATTCAAACAAAATTTCTGTGCCCTTTACTCTGTTCCTCTTCTGGGACTCCTATAATACCAATGTTATTATGTTTGATGGAGTCACTGAGTTCCCTAGATCTATTTCATTGTATATAATTTCTTTTTCTCTCTTCTGTTCAGCTTGACTACTTTCTATTATTCTGTCTTCTAGGTCATTAATTTGTGCCTCTGCTTCTTTCATTCTGCTATTCCAATCATTCAAGCATGTTTCTCATTTCATTTATTGATCTCTTTATCTTTAACATGTTATTCCTTATCTCTGTGCTGAAGGTTTAACTCATGTCTCCCACTCCTTTCTCAAGTCCAGTGATTGTTGCTTTAAGTTTTCTCTCAAGCATGTTACCTGTATCTATTTCACTTAGATCTCTGGCTGTGGCCTTGTCCTATTCTTTCATTTGAGATAAATTTCTCTGTATCCTCATTTTGCTTGCCTCTCTGTGAGTGCTTCTGTGTGTTAAAGTCAGCTGTGTCTTCCATTCTTTTTTCTTTTCTTTTTTTTTTTTAAAGATCTTATTTATTTGACAGAGAGATCAGAAGTAGGCAGAGCAGCAGGCAGAGAGAGAAGGGGAAGCAGGCTCCCTGCTGGGCAGAGAGCCCAATGTGGGGCTCGATCCCAGGACCCTGAGATCATGACCTGAGCCAAAGGCAGAGGCTTACCCCACTGAGCCACCCAGGTGCCCCACTTCCATTCTTTAAAGTAGTGACTTAATGAAGAAGAGGACCTGGAGTACCCTACAGTGCCACATCCCTTGTTCACCAGAACCTGGCACTTATCAACACAAAATTAATGAATTTATAATTCAAGCTCAAGTGAGGATAACTCCTTGGGATAAACAATCCTCACAAAGAAGAGTGTTCTGGAAAGATTGTTTATTACAGGGTTATATAGTTGGGGTTTTTGTTGTTGTTGTTGTTGTTACATTAATAATTACAAATAATCATGATGAAGGACATTTCAGAAAACTACAAGCTTTATCTTATGCTTTTAGTACATGCAAGCTTGCATGTTTTGGAGGTATGGGAATGGAACTTCAGGAGATTTTTACTCTTATCTTTAGTATAAAATATTTCCTTTAGTTTATTTGCTAATAACCATATATACAATGTATGCTTAGGGCAGAAATATTACCCATGCTCTGAAGTTTGGTGAAGTTATTGTGACCTTGGTAAAAGTATATCTTCCCTAGAAGCCCAGGAGCAGGACCCACAAACATTAAAAGTTGAAAACTTCCTTTATCATTTCCCCTTTTGGTCAATAATCTTTCCTCAGAAAACATTGATGATCAGCCTGTTTTATATCCCTTGGTGCCAGAGTGACTGGCTTGTCTGCCCTATGTCCGTCAAGTCCCCCATTGCTAAGTGTGAGAATATATACATAAATATAAATATAAGTATAAGTATAAATAAATATATAAATATAAATATGGGAACTTAGGTTTCCTCATTCAGGGAAATTTATTATACCATAAATGGTGGGAATCTTTTTTTTTTTTTAAAGATTTATTTATTTATTTGTCAGAGAGAGAGAGGAGCAAGAGTGAGCACAAGCAGACAGAGCGGCAGGCAGAAGGAGAAGCAGGCTCCCCACCGAGCAAGGAGCCCGATGTGGGACTCGATCCCAGGACGCTGGGATCATGACCCAAGCCGAAGGCAGCTGCTTAACCAACTGAGCCACCCAGGTGTCCCAAATGGTGGGAATCTTAAAAGTGATATATGTTTTCTAATAAGTCCAACTGGTGAGCAAACATGGTATGTGTGCTTGGCTTAGATGGTCTAGTTTAACATTTCATATAATATGTATAACAAAGATATATGGACAATAAAAAAATTCCAATAATTACAATTTGAAGGAACCAATGTGATATTAGAATAGACCCAGAAGAAAAAAAATCCAGTGAATCCTTTATATTTATCTTGGTAAAAGGGTAGGGAAATTTATGATTATTTATGAAGAAAAATGGAGCATGTGCACTGAGCAAACATAACATTTATTCCCATGTTTCTTCGGAGTTGATACTTAATATCAGAAGGAGGCAAAAGTCAGTTCCTGACACCAGGAGGTTTTCTTAAACTAAGGGGAGGAGCTATGGGCTTGCTCTAAGAGCTGGAGTCTTAGACTTGTTGACTTACCTAAAGAATGCAGGGCCTAGCTTGTTCATAGACTGGAAACATATCAATTGACCTTGAGTCCAGGCTTCTGCAAAGACAGCTAGTGAGATTGTTAGTGGGGTCTGAAAAGACACAATTGCTGATTAGGGGGAAACAGTTGTATGAAAAACTAGTTTAAAATTTTCTGTTAATTTTAACTTTATTAACCCTGTGGGGCATGGTTTCATTTCCCTGAGTTATGATCGTTCCTCACTCTTGAAGAATTGAAATGATGATCACTTTGACTACTTCTTAATCTCCTCAGGTGAGGTTGGTTTTGGTTCAAAGACAGTTTTTGCAAATCTTCACTGTAATGTGCCATGTGACTAGCTAAGCAAAGGTTTTAATTTAAAGGTCATAGCAGTAAGAGAAATAGAAGCAACCTATGTTGCTAAGTCAGACATGCTAAGTTTTTTCCTGTTGTAATTTCCCATTGTCAATCCTTCATTTCATGTCTGTGGAACATGGATTTATCTTCTGTAACTCCCTCAAGCTGAATTTAGGCACAATAGGGGCTTTGGATTGGAAGGATTTGACATGGTGTAGGATGCAACTTTTGGCTCCCAATGAAGGGGAACTATCAGAGATAGTTCTTATCTGAGAAACTGGATATTTTCCTACATAGTTTGGTACTACATGACATCACTAATTTTATCCCCAAATTCATTTTAAGGAAAAGTAACAGTGTAATTAAACCCATCATCCCTTCTAAAATTGATCTCATATCAATGGGCATCCAAGAGGATAGATCAGTAAACCAGTCCCAGCAACCTTGGGAAGGGAGGTGTTGTGGTCAGGGGCTTCTTATAGCCAAGAGGCTTGCTGCCTGATTTTATCTATATGGATTTTTATTTCCCAGGAAAAATGAATGTAAGTGTGGTTAGCAGGTGGTGTTAGTCATCATATAGATTCTGCCTTAGTTAGCAAGCAATCAGGTGATCAAGAAGACATTTTTTTATGGAAACAAAAGGAA
The DNA here is from genome assembly GCF_963455335.1 of Martes martes. Taxonomy (NCBI): domain Eukaryota; kingdom Metazoa; phylum Chordata; class Mammalia; order Carnivora; family Mustelidae; genus Martes; species Martes martes. The sequence continues at coordinate 17,500,984 of NC_137904.1, read as the reverse complement.
AACAAATTGTAATTATTGGAATTATTTTACTCTCCATATATCTTTGTTATAAATATTATATCAAATATAAAACTAGACAATCTAAGCCAAGCACATGCACTACTTTTGCTCATTAGTTGTTTTCGTTTTTGTTTTAAGGAAACAAAAGAGCAAATTATAAATCCAGTGTCTGAATCCCTGATGCTACCAGTGAGATTTTTGGATGTCAGACTTGAAGCATCCTCAGATGTAGTGGGAGCAGGCAGTGGCAGTATGATGGATTTTTCTTTGGTTTGTAGCTCAAATGTCTCTGGTAATCCTTTTGAGTGGCCTGTAGAGTAACAGGCACAGTGATTGTCTATATATGAGCTATTGTGGCACTCTGTCCGAAGTTTACCTCAAGTTGTCTAGCTTTAGTCTGTAGGGCTGGAAAGGCAGCTGGAAACTCCATAAGCAAGGTATCAGGGTAAAATTTCCATTGGCTCCACAAAGTCAGCCTTAGTTCCTTAAACCTGTCTGGTCATATCTGAATCTATGCATGTTTCTCTCAAATATGACATTCCAGTCAAAGCCTTGGTAATATAACCAGTATTTCCAATGGTGTTCTGTTTCAAAGAGAACAGATTTTATTGAACTTACATAAGTAATTATAATTGCCATGAAAGAAAGAATACTCATGGAGTGTTTTGAATTCTAAAGGGTTCAGGTAGGGAGAAAAGATAAATGCTTCAATTTTTTCATAAAGGAATGTTTTATCAAATTTTTGTAAGTCAAAGATACCTTAAGAGAAAAAAATTTCCTTAAATCTGGAAGAGCAAACATTAGAGGACCAGCAATATTTTTAAACAAGAGTCATAAAAACTATAATCATCTTCCTTAATTCACTTAGTCCCATGTTATTAATTTGTTTTGGTTGAACATATTTTTCCCATTAGTTTTAGAAATCCTTTCTCAGTTCAGTTTTATGATCCTAAGTGTATCAGAAACCTGTATTTGTCAAAATTCCTTTTCATGAATCTTCTTGAAGGTACTACAAGATGCAAGAGCATCAGCACAATAACTGTAAATGACAAAAGACTTAAAAATGGACATGGTTTGATGAGACTCTGATGAGAGTTCATTATAATGTAGTTGACAAGGAAATTTGGGTGTTTTTTGTAACACTTAATATTTTAATAATTAGAATTTCAAGTGATGAATTATACCAGGGTATATTAAAACCTTAGCAATTTTATATGATTTTGGAATGGTTTTAACATTTACCCATAAAGATAACCTAGGAAATTTTATCATCATTTGTTTATCAATCACTCCATGTGAGTTAACACACCAAATAAATAAGCCTAATTAGACAAAAATACTTCATTTAGGATTTGAGTTTCTGGGAGAAGTTTGTTTTAAAAACCCTTAGCATGTTTTAAAGCACGTGCCTATATATGATCTTAGGCTATTATAAAACTTTATATATTATTACTGTTTAACCATAGTGGCTGTGAGAAATTTTACGGAAGGTTTTATAGTTGTTAGCAAAACTTAGCTCCTTTAATATTGAAGGATTTAGTTCTTTTAAATAATCAAAGACCTGTTAAAAACAAATAGAGAAACCCTTGTTTTCCTGGGCAAATGAGGGGAAAACCTTGTTTATAATTTCTTATCAATAGCAAACCAATAATCCAAGAAATCCTAGTCTTTTTCTTTTCTTTTAAGATTTTATTCATTTATTTGACAGAGAAAGAGATAGTGAGAGCAGGAAGAGAAGCAGGGGGAGTGAGAGAGGGAGAAGCAGGCTTCCTGTTGAGCAGGGAGCCTGGCGTTTTTATTTTCTTAACAGAGATAAAAGCGAAATTTTAATTTTATATCAGTATATTTTTGAAACTCATTTATTCCAATCTTAGTCCTGACCACACATAAAACCCTTCACAAATGTTTTACAATTTTTTAAAAAATTCAAATTCTGTCCTAAATTTTCCCTCTCTAAATAACCAGTCTTATGTCAGAACAAAATTATTTTTTTTCCATCAAAAGAAATGTATTTTCATTCCTTACACCTTTCTTACATAGCTCTTACTTCCCTACACATAGAGTTGCTTTTTTTAAAAAATCATTTTCCAGCAGTCCCAATCACATTTATCAGAATTTTAATTCTTAGAAACACCATTTCCTGTGAAAACTAATTAGTAACAAATTGTGAATTATCACACCAGATTTTTTTTTAGAATGACAAATTTATGAGTATGTTTCATGATTTCTACAAATGTCTTTTTTTCATGGTACGATCTTTCAGTAATGCACAAAGCATGTATACCAACTGATTCATGCATTTTTAGTTTCAGCAACAAGAAGCTAAAAGCAGACAAACCTACGTGCAGTAATTAGTGTATTAGATCACATTTGGGAAAGTCTTAGATACCCAATGAATTTAACCTAATTTCTGATTTAACTTATAAAAACTTCAAAGTTTTATGTTATTAATGTTTTGTTGAAGTTATTTAAAAGTTTATCTGTAAATCTTTTTATTTATTTGACCTACTTATTTTTAACGATTATCCATGAAAACTTCATGAAACAGACAAACTAACCATGATTTTAAGTCCCCTCTGCTGACAAATTGCAACAGAGATAACATGACCTTAGCTAATCAATTCAAGTAGAATAGAAGTTGTTTGTCTCTGTTATATTTGATGTTGAATATATGATGACATGTTAAATTAGCTTTAATATTGAATATGTTACACCTGTTTCCACTAAAAAGTCCAACAGTTTGTTCCCTATCAGTCAATCTTATTTGGGGCTCCTGTGGGGAAATCTGAAGTGAGTGGAGTGGCTTAAGTCCAGGGGAGCCCTTGGGCTCTTGCATGTTGATTTGAGAGGTGCCTGAATTCAAGCCTTATGAGGAGGTGGTCCAATAGCTTGGGGTGCTTTTTGTTCCTTGATAGCAAGGGTAGGAGGAACAGTATTGATGGCACTAGAGGTACTGAGGAGGAACTGTGCAAACAGCCCAGGGGGTGTGGGATAGGAACAATAAGAGGCAGAGGCAAAAGCAGCAGGGTGCCACCAGCAAAGCCAGAGGCAGATTTAAAGTTTTGGACTAACTTTTTTTTTTTAAATCTCCATGTCCTCTTGCTTGCCATTCAGCCCTCTAGAAGAGGTAGAGGAGGAGATAGTAGGCTGGGCTTCAGTTCTGGTGCTTGTCTTAGAGTGTGGATTTAGGATTTCTAGTGTCTGCCTACTTTCCCCCTCCTCTTCCTCATTATTCTCACTGTTGGGAAATGGATCACATGTCTTACATTTTGTTCGTCTTTATCTCTTTGAATGATCAAGCAGGTCCCTTCCCAGGATACATCTTTATTATGGAATAATATTGAACTCTGAATGTTGGGAATTTTATCCCAGATCATGTGAACTTGAAAAACATTTGGGTTGTTTTTATCCTTTTGAGTTTTAGAATGCTCAATTTTTACAAACCCTTGCCTTTAAACCAATTAAATAAAGCTCTTTTACAAATTAATTTTAGCAACACCCAACCGTAGGTAGAAAAAAAAAAAAAACTCACGTTTGTAATACATATGGACACGTATACAAAAGCAGGATGCAAACTAAATTGAATCTGTGTTTTATTAATATTCGCAGAGAGGACATTAAAAACCAAATTTCTAAATATTTCCCTTTTATTAAAACAAGTCTAACTGTAAGATAGCATTATAATTTATAGATCTATTTATTAGTTGTTTCCCATTTCCAATTAGAACACAACCAGTTTTCTGCAAAGACCCCAAAATCTGCAGCAACAGACAAACCCAAGGAAGCCAGAGTACTGTTATATCTAGAGCAGCGAGTTATGCAGATGGACACCACATTTAGTAGGCCAAATTCAGGGGCACCTGGATGGCTCAGTGGGTTAAAGCCTCTGCCTTCAGCTCAGGTCACTATCTCAGGCTACTGGAATAGAGCCCCACATTGGGCTCTCTGCTCAGCAGGGAACCTGCTTCCTCCCTCTCTCTCTGCCTGCCTCTCTGCCTACTTGTGATCTCTGTCTGTCAAATAAATAAATTAAAAAAAAAAAAAACTAGGCCAAATTCAGGAGTCTTTATTAAGAAGCCAGTGGCTGTGAGAGAGTTCATGCACTCCAAAATCTCACAGCCCCAAATGAGCTCAGGGGTAGACTTATAAAGGCATAAACCACATCCTGTTGCCAGTTTTAAAAATTGCCAAGCACAGTACAGAAGCAAAAATGTTGGGTTAAGCAGATATTTAGGGTAAGGGTGCATTTCCTGAAATTGTTATATCTGGAGTATTTTGCAGTTTTTTGTTAAAGTTGCAATAACACGGGTATAGTAACATGACTATGTTATGAAATGCCCACTTTTTATAAAAATGGCATGACTTATACTAAGTCCATCTCCTAGGTGTCTTAGTACTTCTGTGATCATTGGTTCATCCCCAAAAGCCAGGGGCTTCATTGACTGACCCAAGTGGCTTCCTAGTTTCTGGTTACTTAGTCTTAAAGCTCGCTATCTCTAATTGTGGCTACAAGAAACTAATTCAGACAGGTCAAAAGAACCCCCTTTGGGCCATCCAAGACTCAGGTTATTCTTAAATGTTCCCATTTCAGTAAGCACTTGCACACATGGGCTTATATGTACTATACATGTGGCCTCCCGGAGGTTCCTGGGGATGGTTGTTGGTTTCCCCTTCTTTTGAAGCACAATTCCCCATTTCTCTTACTTTCACTTTTATTTTTAGAATAAGGCTTAAACAAGATCTAAGGTTATTAAGTGTGGTAGGTCAAGAGAATGCTGCTTGTGATTGTCACTTCTAATCACTAGGTATGCTCTCTTAAGTGGGGTCTATGACCACTGGGGGTGCTCAGAGCACTGGATGATCAACCCCTATGTGTGTGTTCCCTGAGGAGTCAATCATTAATTACCTTATGAGATTCCTATGGGACTGGTATACATCTTGAGGAATATCCTTTGACACTTCTGCTAGGCTTTCAGTCACCACAAAGCACCATTTGGACAGAAGGAGCAAGAGCTCCTTCTCTTTGGAGTTGAGTGACTCAGTTGTTCCAGTTTCTAGCCAGAAAATTTATTCAAGCCTTATATCAATAACATCAATTAGAATAATGCCGAATTAAAATAACCAACCCATTCACTCCCCTGCTCTAGGTTATTCCCACCTGGAGAACATTACCAGTAACCTTTAACAGCTCACAAAAAGTTATGACCATCAACTCAAATTGAGGAGGTCCAGTTATCAGAACTCACCTGTTACATCTGTGAAGTGCTGAGAAATCAGAGGGTCATGAGGGGACCGTGCTGGTACCAAGTTCCAGGTGAGCTCCGAGCATTTTCAGGCAAGTTGCTCTGATGGCCTGACAACTGTGCCGATAACTGTCGATGCAAAATGAACAAACCTTTTACAATTTCTACAAAAAAAGATGAGAGTTTTATTCAAGCCCAAGCGAGGACAGCAGCCCAGGATACACAATCTTCATAAAGAAGGGAGTGCTCTGGAGAAGGAATGTTTAATACAGGATCATATATGCTTTTATTACATCAAGAGTTACAAGTCATCACCAGGAAGGACATTTCAGAAAATTACAGACTTTATCTTACATTTTTAGTATGTGCAAGTTTGCAGGTTTGGGAGTATGGGAACAGAACTCCGGGGGATTTTTACTCCTGTCTTGAGTCTGAAATGTTTCTTTTAGGTTATGTGCTAATGAAACAGATGTACAACATGTGCTCAGGACAGAAAGGACTTTTGTGCTTTGAAGTTTGGTGACGTTACTGTGACCTTGATAAAAGTGTATCTTCCCTGGGAGCCCAGGAGCAGAGTCCACAAATATTAGAACTTGAAAATGTCCTTTGTCACACTTCAAGGAGAGGATCCTATGTGTGTTGCTTGTGCCCTGCTGTCACCTCTGAGTCACTTTCTTTTCAGGGCAGTCGTCCATGATGTGGGAAATAAAGGCAGAAGAGAAATTATTAAATTCCCTTACTACCTACAGCCCATTGACAAGTCCTTAAAACAGGCAGAATGACAGTCCTCTAGGGACTCAACTGCTTTGATGTTGACACTTTGCTAAGGGCAAAAGACAATCTGGACCCTCCCCCCTGCCCCACCCCCACCACCAGGATCATGTAAGCCTACTTTAACACATAAAAATTGTTTTGGAAACTTCCTTTATCTCTAACATATCCCCAAGATATGTTTTGGCAATCCCCCAAGCTTATGGCCTAACCATTCATATCTTAAGGGTCTCATGACTAAGGTTTTATTAGATGGTAATAAACAACATTTTCCCAACAATAGCTAGCCATCTCAAGGTTCTGGAAACCTTGCTTCCAGAATTCCTTAGAGACTTACACTATCCCAAACCCCCTTCCAAGTAGAAAGTATATAATGGGCCACTCCTCATGACCTCAGTGCAAATTTTACTGCCCACAGGTCCTGTCCCCGTGCTTTTTAATAAAACCACCTTTTTGCACCAAAGACATCTCAAGAGTTCTTTCTTGGCCATCAGCTCTGGCCCCTAATGTCTTTCCTACCTCAGTCCACACTGATTCTGCCTGTTGTGGGCTGTGCTTGCTCTCTGTGGGGTTAGTGGGACCCTGGCAGGCCCCGGGGAACTTTGGAGCAAGGCTGCGGTGTAAGCAAAATTTGCGTTGAGCCACTAGTCCTTTGCCAGATCCCCCAAGGTCTGACACAGTTTGGGTGATACGTAAGGGAGGGGGGAGGGTGGGCAGGGGGTTGAGGCTGGGCTTGGCTGTGCACTTGGTGGCCCAGCAGGGTACATGAGTGCAGCTTTAACAAAATTTGCCCTAAGTGCTGGGCTGAGGTGAGTGGGCTTGGAGTGGTCCAGTCCTCAGCAGAACCTGCAGGTCTGGTACAGACCTGGCAGGTTAGGTAGCAAGTCTCAGTGCAGTCCTGCCTCCCGCAGAAGACCTTAGGTTTATGTTGGGGAGAGGGGCAGGCGGGAGAGTTGGGGGGAGGGGGGTGTGAGATGCGGGAGGGGGGTTGAGGGGGGTGGGAATGGTACCTGCCAGTAGCCTCACTTGTGGAGAAGTTCCCAAACATGTTCCAAAGTCAGTATGAACCGATCTGTCTCCTGTTTGCCCCAGCATGTGTAAACTGCTATTTTTTATGTTGTCTCTCCATGCAGGCTGCTGTCTCTTTAAGGGTCCCCCTTCCCTCCACCCAGCTATCACTGGCTCTCACAGTCAGCTGACTTTTAAAGCTCCAGGCTCCAAGTCCTACTGCTTATACAAACTCAACAGAATTCAGCCTCTGTAGTCTTTAAAAGCCAAACGTTATGGGGAATAGTCTTCCCGTGTGAACTCCCTGGTGTGAGGAACCATTTCTCTGCTCTCTCCATGCACGCGGCTCTTTCCCACCAGCCAACAGCTTCCCTCTATCTTTCTGACCTTCCTAGCCTTTCAGATTCAGCTTCTTCTCTGTATTCATTTGTGGAGTTTGTTCTGTCAGTCTTCAGATCACTCTCTGGTTTATGGACTTGGGTGTGGATGATACCTAGTTGTAAACTTGGGAGAGTGTGAGCTCAGAGTACTACTCTGCCATCTTCGCAGCCTTGACTTTATTAGAGATTTTTTTTTTTTTTACAAAAATTAAGATCATGTGAAACAGAAAGTTGATTTTCCTTTCCAGGAGGCTGATGGACGTTAGAGTGATTTAGGATGGCAAGAAGGCAAGTCCCACAGATAAGGGGAGTGAATGTTTCTGCTACACTGAGAACCACCACTGGCAAGAGATTCTATATGAATATTCTGAGAATTTGGAACATATGAACTTAGAAGAACTGATGGAAAGGAGTCATCTTTCTGTCTTTTAGAGTTCACCAGCTAACAGATCCCTAGCTCTTTCAGACCACAGAAGTGTCATTTACAATATTTAAAAATAAAAATCACCATATGTCCTGTGGTTTCCCATTCTTCTTATAAAATGAAACCTGTCATCAGTGGGTCCACATTCCCATTTGTCAGCACTCATCTAGGGGTCAGTTTCCATGGCCTCTTTGGAGAAAACGAGTGAGTAGTTTGCTAGTCTTTTGCCTGACCTCATCATCTGCCTGTCCCTTGTAGGCATTTGAGTTTGTTCTCTCTGATCTAGACATTTGATGGTCTAGTTTGGGATATTATTGAAGGTTTTATCTGTAATGTATGTTTGTTTCTTAGAATTTCTTGGTTCTATCTGAAACCTTAGAATACAGGTAACTTTTATCAACACTATCAACACATAACATGTTCTTGAGTAATACCAATGGGATGAATCTGTCTTGTTTCAAGGAAGATGGTCACAATAGTTGGCATTATCTAGGGAGAAAAAAGAGGCATAGACCTGTCACCCAATGAGATCTGATACTAAACTGAAGCTCGCATATTTTCATAAAAGCCTAATTCTACTAAATGATTGATTCAAAAAGCATTCATTGAGCACCTAAAATGTAACAGGAGTAATACTAAGTATTGAGATGCAGAGAAAAGTAAAACAAAACTCTGGTTTCAAAATGAATCCTTGATAGTAAAGGGACCCAAAGGCCAAAGTTGCAGAAACACAAAGGGTTGTAGTTGCTGTGTTAGGTGGCTTCCATGCACAGTGAGGATAAAAAGAAGAGTCTTTTGTGACAGGACAATGAGGGTTTTGAGAACGAGCATCCTGGAAGAGATGCAGCTTGGATCATGTGTTTAAAGATGATTGAGCATTTGCCAAACTGATTAGGATCTTTCCAGGCAGAGTGTGACCTCTACCAGGACCTGTGAGAGGAATCAGGAGTAGGAGGTTGTTGCAGTGAGATTTCAGAGGGAACAGGAAGTTGGGAAATGGGGATCACAGATGAAGCTGGGGAAGTTCAGCTATAATTGGAAGGAAGGAAGTACTAAGGTGAGCAATGGGAAAACAGAAGACTAGAGGGGCTTTGGGCTTTGTTTTAGTTTTGTTTGAAGATGAGAAGAGTTGCATGTTTTAGATGCTGGTATGCAAACACCAACAAAAAGGAAGAAGGTTAAGGTGCCCACAAAAAGGAGATAGTTGATGGAGTGAGATACAAAAGAATGTGAGAAAATGAAAGAGTTATAGCAGAAATGAGTGATTTTTCTATATAATAACATATTTATTAAGAGAATGTTCTCATTTAATTACTCATTGAAAGAGAGAGAATATTATAATTAAGTACTGATAATAATTTCTTTTGTTAACAAATTATTTCATTAATAATTGATTAAATTGTTGACAATATCTACTCATGGTACTGCTTTAACACCTGCCCTCAAGGAACTGAAAATACAGAGAAAATTATAATAAAATATATTAATTTATGCACAGCTTATTATGAAACCCAGAGATTTAACAATCACTTACCCACAGACTCTTCAAACATTGAAGACCAGGCCTGATTATCTTGCAATATTTATAAGGTTTAAATTAATAAATGTTTATAAAAGTTTTTTCATTTATTCCTGCATCCAACAAATTTTTACTGAAGTCCTACTAAACATCCTAGTAAATGTCTATGCTGGACAGTAGGGCACAGAGAGAAAGAAGAACCCAGTCTGTTGTGGCAAAGTGCTGGAATGATGTTAGTTACTAATATGCAATCATTTTTATGCATTTTCATTTGGGATTTCTGACATTATTGTCAGAGGCATTAATTTCTCCTTTGATGCTACTAGCATGAGAACTGCAAGAATGCTGGGGGGTTAAGCATAGACAAATACCACTAAATATAGTAATAATAATTCATTACATGCAAGTAGTACTTCCCAATTAACAGAAAGGAGACATTCCTGTATGGCCTACAGTATAGACAACATTACTATTCTTCATTATACAGTTGAAAAACCTGAATTACAATAGTACATCATTGCTCATTCAAGATCACAGTGTTAGAACAAATCCTAGAACTTGAAATCTGGAAGATTCCAGATGAGTAGACTATTTTAAATAATTTTGAATGAAGTTGCATAGAGACATTACAACTATTTGCAACACATTCTACTAAGATATAATATCATGCTCTTCTTTAATAAAATAAGAAGCATCTATTTCAAACTTAGAAACAAACAATATGCTTAATAGCAAAACTCTAGAAGTATGTCCTCTGAACTCAAGGCCAGAGCTTCTTCTTTATAGTGATGGAAATTTACATAACTAAATTGTGATTTTGGTAGTTTGGAAAATTTTGCTAATTTAATAAGGCACTCCAAATTATCTTATTCATTTGAATTATTTTATCTGCTCTGATGACTCCTTGTTTCCAAGCTTCAGATGCACATATTCATCAGTCTAAGGGACCTTTCCACATGCAATGCAAACCAAACATATAAGTGGTTAAGCTCATCTTCTCACCAGCCTTGCTATTCTTTTGATATTACCTCATTTGCATACCATGATCTAGTCTCCTAAGACTTAGAACTAGAGGTTATCAATTCTTTCCTTGACCCTTTCCTTTTAGCATCCTTGACTGTCCCAATCAGCATGCATCTGTGAGCCAGTAAAAATGAGCTGGAATGCATTCACATATAATTGGAGTTCTGACACCCACTCTTTTTCATTCCCTTTTTTCTCTGAGATTACATTTCTACATATCTTTAAATTTTCTCACTCTGAAATTGGCCTTTCTCCAGACTGGCACCTGAAACTGGTGCTTAGCCTTGGTCTCTAGTGTTAGAACCCCAATTTTCCTCTGTAACTTTCTATACCCTGACCCCTCTCTGTTCTAGGTCAGGCCTTGAGATCCCCAGCTCTGGCCTCTTGCTTCATCTTGCTGTTCAGGCCTTTGTCCAGGAGGCCCACACAGAATTTTTCATTGCTCTCTAGGGTACATTTTACAGTCCTTACACTGGGCTGTGAGAACTACATTGTTCCACATGAGTCAGGGATCTCAAGTCACCACAAACTGACCACAATCACTGAATGCTTCAGAACCAGTTCTGAAAAGACCCCAGGGAAAAAGAGGTTCGGACCAGGCCTAGATTTAACATGTCCGTTTATGAACCTGGCAAAAGACAGTATTGTGTGCATAAGAAATACATCTGGCCACCATCTTCCCCCTGATCATCACATAGGAACCTTCACTGGATGACCCAGTATACTACCTGTAGTCCCTGATATCCTCCAACTGGAAACGTATTAGCATATCATCTCTCAGAGCAGTCAAACACTATTGTCATATATTAGCATAGCCACCATTTCTATTAATTCCATGCAGCTTTCATTTTACCTACCTTCTTGGCATGTGTTCATTCCTACTTAAAACTCATATCCAGGTAAATCACCTATAGGAAATGTCTAAATGGGAGGCAGGAGAGTTTCTTACACTGTAAGAGTATCACTTAAGGCCTGTGATCCTGATACGATAACTTTAGTTATCATCAAAACAGGATGAGTGTAAAGAAAAACATACTTAGACACACCATGATCAGACTGCTAAACACCAAAGATAGTATTGAAAGCAGTCAGAGAAAACAGAAACATCACATATGGAAGACCAAAGGTAAGAATGAGAACAGACCTCTTAGAGGGTATGCAGCCTGGAAGCAAATAGAGCAGGAGCTATAAAGTACTGAAAGAAAAAAAGCTGTCAACTTAGAGACTTTAACCAGCAGAAGTATCTTTCAAAAATGAAGGTGAAAAAAGGATTTTCTCAGAGAAAAAATTAAGCAAAAAAGAATTTATCACCAGCAGATTTACACCATAAGGAATGTTAACGTTCTTGAGGCAGGAGTATAATACCAGGTTCAGGTATTCAGGAATGTAAATTGGTCCATCACTCTGAAATCAATCAATTTTATTTACCATGTCTGCTGACTAAACATGGAAAACCATATGATCTGTCAGAAAAATCATGTGCCAAACTCAACATTCATTCATGGTGGAAACTCATATGAAACTAGGAATAGAAGATAACTTTACCAGCTTGATAAAGGATATCTGCAAAGGACTTAGAGATAACATCAGATTTAGTGGAGAAAGGCTGAATGTGTTCCCCCCTAAGATCAAGGACAAGGGAAGGAAGTTGGCACTCACAGCTACTATTTAACACTATTTTGGAACTTCTAGTTGGTACAACAAGGCAAGACAAAATTAAAAGTCCCACAAACTGGACAGAGGATAAAGATGTCCTCTTTGTTGAAAATCCCAATCTACCAAAATCTATTAGAACTAATAAATGAGTTTGGTGAAGTAAAAGTATAAAGGTCAATACAGAATATACAATGCAGAGTATGTAAAAATTAGTTGTATTTCAAATATATCAGCAAAAAAATTGAAAGTTGGTATTAAAACAATACCACTTACAATATCATTAAAAACATGAAATAGGAATAAATCAGCCATTTGAATGTCTTCTTTGGAGAAGTGTCTATTCATGTTCTTTGCCCATTTTTTGACTTATTTGTTTTTTGGGTGCTGAGTTTGAGAAGTTCTTTATAAATCTTGGATACCAGCCCTTTCTCTGCAGTGTCATTTGCAAATATCTTCTTCCATTCCCTGGGTTGCCTCCTTGTTTTGTTGACTGTTTCCTTTGCTATGCAGAAGCTTTTATCTTGATGAAATCCCAAGAGTTCATTTTTGCTTTTGTTTCCCTTGCCTTTGGAGGTGTGTGTTGAAAGAAGTTGCTGTGGCTGATGTTGAAGAGGTTACTGCCAATGATGACCTCTTCTAGAATTTTGATGTCTCACATCGGGGCCTTTCATTCATTTAGAGCTTATCTTTGTGTAGGGTGTAAGCAAATGGCTGAGTTCCATTTTAACAATGTTTATTCTTCCAATCCATGAGCATGGAATTTTTTTCCATCTTTTGGTGTTTTCTTCAATTTCTTTTATATTTTCTGTAATTTCTAGCATATAGATCCTTTACCTCTTTGGTTATCTTATGGTCTTTGGTGCTTTTGTAAATGGAATCAGTTCCCTAATTTCTCTTTCGACAGTTACATTATTAGTGTATAGGAAAGCAACTGATTTTCGTGCATTGATTTTGTATCCTGCCACATTACTGAATTGCTCTATGAGTTCTAATATTTTGGGGTGGAGCCTTTTGTGGTCTCCACGTGAAGTATCAGGTCATCTGTGAAGAGAAAGAGTTTGACTTCTTCTGTGCCAGTTTGAATACATTTTATTTCTTTTTGTTGTCTGATTGCTGAAGCTATCCAGTACATAGACTTCTAGTACTATGTTGAATAATAGTGGTGAGAGTGGACATCCTTGTCATTATTCCTGATTTTATGGGAAAACCCACTGAGAATGATAGAATGGCAACAATTAACAAGGCAGGAAACCACAAATGTTGGAGAAGATGCAGAGAAAGGAGAACCCTCTTACACTGTTGGTGGAAAGGCAAGTTGGTATAGCCACTTTGGAAAACAGTATAGAGGTTCCTCAAATAGTTAAAAATAGAGCTATCCTATGCCCCAGAAATTGCACTACTGGGTATTTAACCAAAAGATACAGATGTGGTGAAAAGAAGGGGCACACACACCCCATATGTTCATAGCAGCAATGTCCACAATAGCTAAACTGTGGAAGGAACAGAGATGGCCTTCAACAGATGAATGGATAAAGAAGATGTGGTCCATATATACAATGGAATATTACTCAGCCATCAGAAAGGATGAATACCCATCATTTGCATCAACTTGGATGGAACTGGGGGGGATGACACTAAGTTTAATAAGTAAAGCAGAGAAAGACAATTATCATATCATATCATATCATATCATATACTTATATGTGGAACATAAGGAATAGTATGGAGAACTTTAAGAGAAGGAAAGGAAAAATGGAGGAGGGTAGAATTGGAGGGGGAGATGAACCGTGAGAGACTCCAGGAAACAGACTGAGGGTTTCAGAGAGGAGGGGTGGGGAGAGATGGGTTGGCCTGGTGATGGATATTAATGAGGCCATGTATTGCAATGAACACTGGGTGTTATATGCAAACAATGAATCATGGAACACTACATCAAATAATAATGAAGTACTGTATGGTGACTAACATAACATAAAAAAAATAAAAAATAATAAATTAAATAAAATACATGCAAGACTTATACACTGAAAACTACAAAACATTGCTGAAAGAAATATAAAAAGACCTAAATGAATGGAGAGATATGGATCAGAAAACTCAATATTGTTAATATCAATTCTTCCCAATTGATCTATAGATCTTGGCATGTGTTTTATGGAAATTGGCAGTCCGATTCTACATTTTATATGAAAAAACAAAACCTAGAGTCATCAAAATAACTTAGAAAGAGAATAACAAATTTGGGGGACACAAGCTACTTGATTTCAGGACTTAACTACTAAACTACAGTAATCAAGACCATGCGTATTGGTGTAAAGAAAACACATTGATCAATGGAATAAAATAGAGCCTGGAAGTGCACCCATACATATATGGGCAATTGATTTTCGTCAAAGTTGCCAAAAAATAGTCTTTTCAACAGGTGCTGAAACAAAGTACATCCATATGAAAAAAAAATAGTAAACCCAAATCTTGTCTGGAACCATATTAAAAAAAAAAAAAACCCACAACTCCCCCCACCAAAAAAAAAACCCAAAGTGGATCCTAAATCTAAGTGTAAGCACTAAAACTATAAAGTTTCTGGGGGTTAAAAAACGGAGAAACACCTTTGTGACTTTAGATTAGACAAAAATTTCTTAGATAAGACACAGAAAGCATGAATCAAAAAATGGTAAATTGTACATCATCAAAACTTAAAATGTCATTTATTCAAAAGAAACTGTTAAGAAATGAAAAATACAAGACTGGGAAAGCATTTGCAAAACAGTTATCTGATAAAAGGCTAGTATCCAGAATATATAAAGAATTCTACAATTCAATAAGAAGTAGGAAAGCCATCCAATTTGGATAGGGGGCAAATTATTTAAACTAACACTTCATCTAAGACATAAGATGGTGAATAAGCACATGAACAGATCCTCAATATCACTGAGGAAATACAAAGTTAAATCACAATGAGATACTACTACATACCTAATAGTTAATGTTAAAAATTCTGATATCAAGTTTTTAAAATATCAATAAATCATTTATTTTTTATTATAAAAGATACATATCATAAAAGCATATATACTACATAAATATCCATGAGTTTATATTTCTGTACTTGATAGCCAATCTGAAGAATGAACTAGAGAAAAGCAGAGACAAGGAACTCAATATAGTATTTGAGTCCCCAGATCCATGTTTTCTAGATGCTCAGCTAGCCATCTTGCCCCTTGTGTTACCCCATCCTTCTTACAGCAGTTAGAATGGCCAAATTAGCAAGAGAGGAACAAACATATGTTGGAAATGATGTGGAGAAAGGGGAACACTTTTACATTGTTGGTGGGAATGCAAATTGATATTAAGTTTTGATGAGAAATGGAATCTCACACTTTGCTGGTAGGAATGCAAATGGTGTAGTTACTTTGGAAGACAGTTTGACTGTTTCTTAGAAGAAATAATATCCACCCGTATAGTCCAGCGTTTATACTCTTGGTATTTTCCAAGGAGAAATGAAGTCATATATCCACCCAAAGAACTGTATGCACATATTTATTATAGATTTATTTGCAATGGCTAAAATCTGAAAACAACCCAGATATTCATTAACTAGTGATTAGGTAAACAAATTGCTGTATATCCATACAGTGGCATACTACTTAGTGAAAAAAGGGCTGGACTACAGTAAAGCCAACATGGATAACCTCAAAAGGATTATGCTAGTTGAATGAATCCACTAATAAAAAGTCTACATACTGTATGATTTATGACAATCTGAAAGAAGCAAAAACATAGGGACTGAAACCAGATCAGAGGTTGCCATGGGCTATAGTGCAGAAAGGGGATTGTCTGCAAGGGGGTAGAAGGCAACTTTTTGGAGTGGTTAAAATATTTTATATATTGATGATATGGTAGATACATGATTGTACACTTTTATCAAAATTCATCAAAATTCACAACTGAAATTATACATTAGTTAACCCAACTTTTTTAAAGTTTTACCTTAAAAAAACCAATGTGATATATAAATGAGAGAAAAAACACCAGAATCAGCTTAGCTGGGGCCCTGCCTGAGCTTCACCACAGCCCACTCTTTGGCCTTGCCAACTCATCTAACTCCTCTGGATCTATTTCCTTCTGTAACATGGTGACTATTACCTTTCCTCCTTTCTTGGAGATGTTAGTAGCCTGGAATGATGTCATAAATCTAATATTTCTTTAATAGAATCCAAAATACTAGGCAGATAAGAGAAACCCTTAAAGACTGAGGTTGTTTGTCTGCCTCTGGCTTCTTGTGCAATCCCTGAGAGAGTTAATTTTTAGGGCCCCTAGGAGCTTGTTAGCAGCCAAATAGAGCACCAGGATAGACTCTCTGGGCTCCTGCCTCACACCTTTTATAAGCCTTTGGAGACAGGCCACCTAGGGTCAGCTTAGCACTCACCCCATCTCCACAAGTCCCCAGCCAGGAGTAGCACCCAGAGTACTCACAGAAAGGTAAGCCCCACCATGATACTTTCCACTGCTCCAGAGCTCCTAGTTTCCTTCTATCTTGAGTAAGGGGGGGATGAACATCATTTATGATCTTCATATGGCTTTTTCCTTGTTGATAGAACAAAGAACTGAGGGATGCTTGGATTCAGGAAAGGTAGGGAAATATCATGGTGAGGTTTTCCACTCTGAGTGACTGAAAGATGGAAGGTCAGAGCTTGCAAATAGAGGGACATCAGAGGGAACTGGCTGGGGTAAAGAGTAGGGGAAAGGAGAGTCTGGGAGAGCCAAGAAGGCTATTTAGGTTTGTCAGGGCAGAGTAACCTGTATTTATAGAATCTCATACCTTTAAGTAAACCTAGAGATAATGCAGTATCCCATTTCATACTACAGAAGGAAAAAGGGATGGATGGATGGATGGATGGATGGACAGACAGACAGATAGATGGCTAATGGCAAGGGCCTTGGGAAGCAACAGGGGCTGGCAGAAAAAGAACAAGTTCTCCATTCAGAACAAACTCTTGCATATGTGATCTTTGATGAGTTAAATTTTTTGAGCCTCACCTTTCTCATTTGTAAAATGATTACCTTTCTTCAAGACTATCTGTAAAGTTTAAATGTAACATATAATGTACTGATGGGTAACAGAGCATACATTTATGGAAACATTAGCTTTCTGTTTTATTTTTCTTTTCATTCCTTCTTTTTTTCCCTCCATCCCTCCCTTCTTTTTTCCCCCCATTTTTCCTTTCTCAACATCCCAATGTTAGTAGAAACTTGTCTATAACACAAATAACATAAGCACCTGGACTCCAACTCCACAGCTCTTTCAGCTGTGCTGAGTTGTCATTCTTGTAAACCAGAAGAATGGGGACAGGGGGTGGGGGGAGAGAGAGAGAAAGAGAGAAGGAAAAAGAAGGGGAGAGGAGGGGGAGAGAGAAAGGGAGAGTGGGAGTTTGTGCATGGCTTCGTGGAGAGAAAGAACTACATATAGCATATTGGAAGAGAGAACTTGAGGGGAACTGACCCTTGTATGAACAGGCAGGGTGGGAGATGATTGAAGAAGTGGGGAGTGGACAAATGCATCCAGGATGAAGAGGCATTGCTGCTGCTTAGAGCAAGAATGAACTCTTGCCCCTGTGCTATGTGACACCGGGCTGTGTTGCTGCTATGATTTCAAACCCAGATTGGGCTTAATATTAAGCTAAGAAAATCCATCTGTGAGGACATTTCCTATGGTGACACTAGGGATCCCTGCAAATATCCTCTCTCTTCTCACCAAATAACCTGCATCCACAAATTGCCTGTCCTGGCGATGGCAGGTGTTGGGGTATTCCTTTTTTCCCCCCTCTTTGTCTTTTAGTTTCAAAGGTAGAATTTAGTGATTCATCAGTTGCATCTAACACCCAGTGTTCATTACATCAAGTGCTCTCTTTAATGCCCATCACCCAGTCATCCCATCTCCCCACCCATCTCCTCATCAACAATCCTCAGTTTGTTTCCTAGAGTTCAGCATCTCCAGCATTCTGGAAGGGCATAATCAGGAGACATATATCTCCTGCTTAGGGCAAAGGAGGCATTGTCACTCTGCACTGTGTCTGAGTCTAGCTCTTGGTAGAGTTAAAGTTTGCCCAAGACTGAAGTTGTGATAGAAAAGTGTACCCAAGTGTACAGTGTCTGAGAGGTTTGTGGCTGACTTCCTACTGTGAGGATCAGTGGTGGTTGCAGGTGGGAGGTAGATTCTGGAAATGAAGACAAAACCTGTGAGAGGCTAGCAGTCTTCCTTCTCCAAAAGAGGGTCAGTATCGGCCCAACAGAGTTTGAGCCCAAAAGATTGCCAACAGTTTTCACAGGAAAGGACAGAATGGAGGTGCCAGGGGTAGTGTAGCGTCTCCTGTGGTAGCCTATTAGCATAATCTACATTCTTTGTCTTGTGCTGTTGATTCTAAATAGCCCTCCAGTGTGACTTTGGGCAAGCTATACCTCATAATGATTCAGCTCCCTACCCCTTTCTCCATTTGCAAGTGCTAGAATGATCCAGATTATTAATTGTCTCATCAGAGGAGGGGAAGATCAATTAAAAACAGGGGAGGATAAGGAGGACTTCCTTGAGATGATGGGGCAATGTCCCAGGACTGAGCCTTGAAGGATGAAGTTTTGATGTGTGGAATGGAAGAGTGTTCTAATTAGAAAGTAGCACTAGCACAGTCATGGACAAAGGGTGGCCCAGCAGAGCAAGAGTCCAGCAGAAGGGGCCCCAAAGTTACCTTTCCAGAGCTATTGATGCAGTCACATCGAAGAACTTTTGACATCATGGGTTCATTCCTCACTTGTCTGGGCATTTGTTGGGAAAACCAACCTGCTACCATGTGCAACTGAGTGGAAACTAGCTATATGTTCCCTGGGATTTCAACTCCCCTCTTTTCCCTTGGAAAACCTCCTGATCGCTGACCCCACCCCCTTAAAAATCATCAGTCTTCTCCATATCACTTAATAGCAACTTCAGTTGCTCAGGCAAAGAATCTTGGAATCATCCCTGTACCTTCTCTTTCTCTCATACCTCATGACCAATCTATTAGTTCCACCACTAAAATGTTTGCAGAATCTTACTTCATTTAACAAATAGACAATTATTGAATAGAAGAGTGGATGGATGGATGGATGGATGGGATCCTGACCTCTTTGAATAGCTGTGGTGATGACAAGACCTGAAGACTTAGAAATATCTTTCCTTTCTTTGTCACACAAAATGTCATTTATAAGACATCAGTAACCACATGTCCAAGTTCTGTAAGAGGCTGTACAAAGTTAAGTTGTGGATTTGGGGAGTCAGACAGTGTTGGGTTTGAGGACTGGGCTACTTATTTAACCTTTTAAAAACCTCAGTGTCCTGATAATGTAGATATAATAGCAGCTACCCTATAGAGCCCTGTGAAAATTAAATAAGAAACTTAATATGAAGTTCTTAGCACAATACTCATAGTTAACACTTTAAAAACGTTGTCCGTGCTCTCTTAAATTGCCTTCATGACTTCCATATTTAGTCTCTGAGTATTTATGTACTTTGGTCTGCTCCTTGATCCTTTCCTTCTCACTCACTCTTGCATCTCTTTTTTATTTCATCCTCCTACTGTTCTTTATGCTGTTGCTACTCTCCTATAATGTTCTTTCTAGAACCTCATACATTCATCTATTCATTGAGCTAGTCAAAACTACTGTTCAGTCACTCTATACCAACACAACCTCAATAGCTATTAAAAATGTTGGGAGGTAGCCAGTGTCCTATACCACAGAGTAGTTTCTTCTGCCCCAGTTCCTTCCCTGGCATCCCCTGGACCTGAGCCTGAAAAAGCAATTATAGGGTTCATGTCTGGCATCATGGTGGCTTCCAGGAGACCACTCAAGCTCTAGGCTGGTAGGTGCTCACGCCACAATCCCCAACATCCAGTAGTCTCAGATTAGGTGCCTACTATGTGTCTCTCTCCCCCTGTGGCAGGTTCAGGTCTTCTCCCACTGCAGAGCTCGGAAGCAGCCTATGGAGCCAGTTGCCTGGGGGAATAGGACAACTGTCACTGAGTTCATCCTTCTTGGCCTGACAGAAAACATAAGACTGCAACCCATCCTTTTTGTCATCTTCCTCTTTGCCTATGTAGTCACTGTTGGAGGCAACCTCAGTATCCTGGCTGCCATCTTTGTGGAGCCCAAACTCCACACACCCATGTACTACTTCTTGGGGAATCTGTCTCTGCTAGACATCGGATGTATCACTGTCACTGTCCCTCCGATGCTGGCATGTCTCCTGGACCACCAGTGCAGAGTCCCCTATGCTGCCTGCATTTCACAGCTCTTCTTTTTCCATCTCCTGGCTGGTGTGGACTGTCACCTCCTGACAGCCATGGCCTATGACCGCTACCTGGCCATCTGTCAACCCCTCACCTACAGCACCCGCATGAGCCATGAAGTCCAAGGAGCCCTGGTGGGCATTTGCTGCATCATTTCCTTTATCAATGCTCTGACTCACACAGTGGCTATATCTGTGCTTGACTTCTGTGGCCCTAATGTGGTCAATCATTTCTACTGTGACCTCCCACCCCTTTTCCAGCTCTCCTGCTCCAGCACCCACGTCAATGGGCAGCTGCTTTTCGTGGGGGCCACTTTCATGGGGGTGTTCCCCATGATCCTCATCTCAGTGTCCTACGCCCATGTCACCGCTGCAGTGCTACGAATTCGTTCAGCAGAGGGGAGGAAGAAGGCCTTCTCCACATGTGGCTCCCACCTCACCGTAGTCTGTATCTTTTATGGAACTGGCTTCTTCAGTTACATGCGTCTGGGCTCAGTGTCAGCCTCAGATAAGGACAAGGGGATTGGGATCCTCAACACTATCCTTAGCCCCATGCTGAACCCGGTCATCTATAGCCTCCGGAACCCGGATGTGCAGGGTGCCCTGAAAAGGGTGTTGACGGGGAAGCGACCACCTGAATGAGAAAGCGGGACACCAGCATGCCCCTAGAGCACCCACTGACTTTCTCATGCTGAAGGTGTGGATGTGGGCAGTGGGGATCTTCAGGGGTGGCTGGAAGGATAGGAAGAAAGTAGATAGTATGGACCAGAGTAGAATATGGTTTACCTTGGACTGGGGAGAAAAGCTAAAGCTGGTGGAAGATGGATCAAAGAGAGGTGGGAGAAAAGCATAATGCATGTCAGGAAATGGAACGGAAATTGGCTATTTTTAAAAATTTAATGAGTATTTAATTGACATATGTTTAAAATGCTAATAAAAGCAAAATGTTTGCATCCTCCACCTGCCTTTTAAGATAAAATTTATTTGTACTGGAGAATGGGGTATGGTTTTTAAAAGATTCTTCTTCAGGAAATAAACCCAGGACTGTGAAACTAAATTGAGGTTTGACATAGCCTAGGAATAAAGTGTTAGGACCCACCAGCATCTTCTTCAGAGCAACATTATCAAATACTTGTTTCCAAAGCCAGGGTCTCCATCCTGAGTAACCATTAGGGGGAACACCACATTTTCACGTCCGTGTGTGAGCTAGCTGACTCACAACTCCTCCACCAAAAACTGAGGATGGATATCACATGTTTCAGAAGAAGTACCCAGAATATCAAGTTTTTTTTTTAAATTGGCAAAATACAATTTTGCCAATTTTTTAAATTGACAATATACAATACACAAAATACAGCCAGTATATATATAGATAGATATAGATATAGATATAGATATATAGATGATATAGATATAGATATAGATATAGATATATAATGAGCATTCTGTTTAGTATGTGTAGATACTTAGCAAAGGTGAGGAGGGAAAGGAAAATAGAGGGAGATAGTGTTTGCAGTTTACCAGTGAATGAGTATTAGAAACCAGGGTTTTACCAAAAGAGCAAAGCTAAGGCAATCCAGAGAAAAACAGTGAATAGAATAATAGCCCATTTCATGTCCTGTCATGGCTATCTCTAGAATTTTTTCTGTGAACCATTTCAGACACTTCCTGGCCCAGAAGTTGGAAGTCTGAGAAGAGTGACCTTACTTGGCGTGCTTATTAATTGCTTGAGGAGAGCAGCATGGAACCCTGAAGAATATTTCCCAATCAAATGGATCTACAGTCATTCTCCAAGTCCAGTCACCTACTAGGTCCTGCTAAACAGTCCCTAACACTCTCTTCTACCCACACCTTTGTCCTTCTGTAGACAACTGCTTCCTGATTCAGGCCTGTGCCATCCAGTCCCACTGGGGCTCCCGCAGTGACCTCTGAGCCTGTACTCTCCTCCCCACTAGCTGCTCCCCACACCTGCCTGATCAACCCCTGGAGATATATCTGTCCCATGTCATTCCACCCTGAAAAGCCACTGATTTCACTGATTTCTGACCACCATATCACATCCAGACCTCTGTGGTGTGCATGGCCCTCCCTTCATCATCTCTTCCTACTTCTCCACTCAGTCTTGAACTCTTAGCCACAACCTCTCACTCAGGGAGGGCTTCTCCTTGCTAGGTGACTCCTCTGACAGACTGTGTCCTGAGCAGCAAGACACCATCATCAACTTTTCTGGATTCCCTGTAGCCTCTTTTGCTCTCCCCACTACATCATAAGCTCCTGAAAGACAGGAGCCATTTTTAATATCATACTGTGTCCTCCAAATACCTAGCATAGTCCTGAGTACAGAAAACAATTTTGCAGACTGATTAATTAGTAATAGGAAGCATGACCTATGGAAAGAAATTTGTTTTCTACATGGAAGACCAGTGTAACTGCTAGATATTTTCAAAATGCTAAAGGTACAGCCATTTTGGAAAACTGTAGAGTTTCTCAAAGAGTTAAAAATAGAGCTACCCTATGACTCAGCAATGGCACTACTGGGTATTTATCTCAAAGATACAGATGTGGTGAGAAGAAGGGCCATATGCACCCCAATGTTCATAGCAGCAATGTCCACAATAGCCAAACTGTGGAAAGAGCCAAGATGCCCATCAACAGGCAAATGGATGAAGAAGATGTGGTTCATATACACAATGGAATATTACTCAGCCATCAGAAAGGATACCCACCATTTGCATTGATATGGATGGAACTGGAGGAGATTATGCTGAGTGAAATAAGTCAAGCAGAGAAAGACAATTATCATATGGTTTCACTTATTTGTGGAACATAAGGAATAGCATGAAGGACATTAGGAGAAAGAAGGAAAAAATGAAGAGGGGTAGTCAGAGGGGGAGATGAAGCATGAGAGACTATGGACTCCGGGAAACAAACTGAGGGTTTTAGAGGGGAGTGGGGTGAAGGGATGGCTCAGCACAGGAATGGGGCTTAAGGAGGGCCCAGATTGCATGGAGTACTGGGTGTAATACGCAAACAAGGAATCGTGGAACACTGCATCAAAAACTAGTGATGTACTGTATGGGGACTAAAGTAACATAATAAAAAAATTATTTTAAAAAAAGTCCAAAGGAGGTTGGTAACCTGCATGGTGTCCTGGTGGTGACAGTGCAGTTCCAGGCTCAGAACCCCTCTGCATCCTGTGGCTGCAGGGCCAGGGCCAAAAGAAGGAGGCCAGAGGCCTTATAGCAGCTCAGACAAGGTGGCCCAATGCCTACCCGCCAGGTGCATTCAGGGTCAGCAGGCCTTCAGGCACGAGCTGTGTTCTCTGCATCTTCCATTTCCACAAACCAAATCCACAGTGCTCTTTGTGAACGAGGGTAAGGTGCTTCTTCGATTTTGGATGCCAGATGAATACAAGCCACAGCAAAAATCTGAAAGAACCCCTTACTCAATAAAAAGTTGTTAGATTATAACACTATCCAATGCAGTTAGGAAAAAGGGCCCCTCTCAAAGTTTAATGAACTTACTGTGATGAAGAAATTGCAGGACACAACTGGGACAACTTTTGGTGAAATGAAAGTATGATTCACATTTCTAGGCCCCCCGCAAAATATCCCAAAGGTCCAATATTAGGGGGATATAAAGATATAAAAGGAAAAGGAAAAAACAAAACAAAAACAAAAAACAAAATCTTTCAATTGGTGAAATAAAGACAATCATTGAGTTTGATGTAAAAGAGAGAACATTTCCTGATTGCTTATGAACCATATCATCTCTCCTCAGAACTAAGAGACACTGCCTGAAGCTAAGACAAAGAAGAGTCTCCTTCCTGCAGAGAATTAGAAAAAGAGTATTTGGGGCGCCTGGGTGACTCAGTTGGTTAAGCAACTGCCTTCAGCACAGGTCATGATCCTGGAGTCCCAGGATTGAGCCCCGCATTGGGCTCCCTGCTTCTTCCTCTGACTTCTCCCCTCTCATTCTCTCTCTCTCTCTCTCTCTCTCTCTCAAATAAATAAATAAAATCTTAAATAAAAGAAAAGAAAAGAGAGCATTTAGTTGCACAAGCTGACCATCAAGCCAGGGCATGAAATCTGATAACACCCAGAAACCAGGATCTATTTAACATCAAGCACATTACAGAAGAGAGGTTATAATGAATAAGTAATTGTATGTTATGACAAAGTGTTTGTCTTTCTTTAATTCATGTTCTGAAGTGAATAGTTTGTTTCAGGACTACCTTTAGGTACTGTGAATATTGTTATTTACCCTAAGTCGTATCATGTCTCAGAAAGCTACTTCTCCCCCAGTGAAATCTGAAGTAAATAGCTTTTAACTCTGTTATGCAAATATGAGTTATTCATGTTTCATGTGAATAATTTGAATAGAAAGCATATTTTTGGTTAAGAAATGTGAATGCATTAACATGAGAAGATGTATAGCATCTATTGCTAAACTGAGAAAGTGATGATAATGTGATGTGTGTATGTGTGGGGGGCAAAAAAATCCCAGACAACAAACCTCAGGCTGTAGATGGTGATTCCCTCTGTGGAGGAAGGTAGGACTGAGAGCTATGGGAAGTGGAGAAGCACTTTGCTTTTATGCTATCTACTTTTAGTTGAAGTTTTTTTTTACTGGATTCTGTAATTTAAAAAAACAAACAAGGGATGCCTGGGTGACTCAGTCAGTTAAGTGTCTGCCTTCTGCTCAGGTCATGATCCCAGGGCCCTGGAATCGAATCCCACATCGAGCTCCCTGATTGGCGGGGAGTCTGCTTCTCCTTCTCACTTGTGCTCTCTCTTGCTCTCTCTCTCAAATAAATAAGTAGAATCTTTAAGAAAATTAAAAACAAAAAAATTGTTTATTTAAATTTCATTAGCCAAGTTATAGTACATTATTAGTTTTTGATATAATGTTCAGTGATTCATTAGTTGAGTCTAACACCCAGTGCTCATCATATCACATGCCCTCCTTAATGCCCATCACCCAGTTACCCCATTCCCCCACCCTCCTCCCTTTCCCCAACCCTCTGTTTGTTTCCTTGGAGTCAAGAGTCTCATATGGCTTGTTTCACCCTCTGATTTCTTCCCATTCAGTTTTCCCTCCTTTCCCCTATTGCGCTCTGTGCTGTTTCTTATATTCCACATATGAGTGAAACCATATGATAATTGTGTGTTGATCAGAGGAACACAATCAGAAAAAAAAAAAAATTTAAAAGTACCAATGGTGACAATGTGGAGTTGGGAGGGCAAGATGAGCTGACATATTCCGATGTCATCAGTTATTTTGTGAACTTTTGAGGACATCCAGGATCCATGTGTCAAGCACAACAAATGTCATTTTATACACACTGGGCATCTACATACAAGTACTTGGAAATGCTTTCCTACACACCCCGTGTTGCCTCTTTCCCCACATCTATCCTACCATCCAGAGGCTTAATCATTTGTCCAGCACAGAGAGAGGTACTCTTAGGACTCAAGAGAATTACAACAGTAGTTCATTTTCTCTTATTATTATATTAGCATATAACAGTATTTACAAAGCAATTTGAAATCTGTTCTCATTTGAATGTTGCAACTGCACAATTGAATGTCACCCACAACCAGGGCCAGGATTGCAGAGTAAGAAGACCAGTTCCTATTATCCTTACTTTGTAGATTAAAAAAAAAATAAAAGCACAGGTACAAACAGGCTAAGTGATTTCCCAGAGACCAGAGGTTTAAAAGGTAAGACAACCTCTGAGTGCTGACTCCTGGCCCGGCATCTTTGTCTCCCTCCCCATCCGCTTCTAGTAAATCACCAAAGAACTCAAAACTAAATAGTGATACTGACTCTAGATGCATTGAGTCTCAGAAATGGGAAAGGCAGTGTAGTTGAGTGAAGAGAGCCTTAGACGGGACATCTGGAGACCTGGGTTCTAATCCAGCTTCTTACATTTTAGGCTACATGAACTTTCTAAGCATCAGTTCCTTTTATCTGTAAAACTAGTCTCTTCCAAATATCTTGGGCTTTTTTCACTCACATACTGAATGATAAATACTCAGACCCACATAAGATGCAAAAGGCTAAGGGAAAATAAAGGACCATCGACAATTAAATGGACAGGGGATAAGGTTGAAAACAAGTGTACAAACCCAGGAACAATTAATTCACGCACAGTGGACCTGTGATGGGTAAAAGTCAGTTCTTGATAGTCAGCAACTGGAGAGAGGCCCAGATTGGAGATGGAGCAGTGGGCCAGGCAGAGAAGGCCCGACTGCTAACAATCATTAAAACAGAAAGAAGAGAGTTTGGGAAGGAATCTTGGGACATCAGCCAGAAAATATTTAACCTCATTTTCCGAGTTTATGTTTGCAGGACCTGGGGAGATAATGATATCAGGGCCCAAAAGACTTCAGACCTTTATTTGGTACTGACAGGTAGTTGTCCAGGCCAAGATACAAGGAAAACAAATAAGCAAGCATCTTCTTTGTGCCAGGCAGGAACCTGAGAAGCCCGTGCTCCTAGTTGAATTGAATCAGCCGTGGTCAAGTGCAAAGAGCTGGACTGAGAAGTTGGGAGACCTGGCTTCCGGGTTAAGACTGCTACCAGCTGGCTGTGTAAAGCTGGGCAGACCACTCCCTCTCTGCGGGCCCTAATTTTCTCATCAATGAAATGGGAATCCTGGCATGCACTTCAAATGATTATTCTGAAGATTAAGTGAACTGAAATAGAGAATAACTGAGTTGACAAGTGCAATGCGAAGGTGATGTTAAAATTCCACTGAGTTTCCAGGAGAAAGCATTTGCCATATTTCTAGAATTTGTGCCCTTCCTCTTCTATGGACCAGAACAAGAATTTCCTCCCTAATACTCCAGCTTAGTACCAGCATAGCTGGTACTATGTCCTTTTTACCGCACTGGCCCTCATCTCCCTCTAATGCGCTGATGAAGAACTCAGTCATGTAGAAGCTGTTGTCCCATACCACCTCCCCCGACCCCATGGAGACTGGGAGGGAGCATGATTGATCTCCTGGGCCCCTAAAACACCTCAGTATCTTTTGCTCTGTTCACAAGAGTCAACTAATTGATAAACTTTGCTAACTTCCCCAGCTCTGCAGGACCTTGGGAGTCCCACCTACCCAGCAACTTCTCTAATAAAGTTTCCCACGGAGACAGCCAGGATCAGGATTGGGGAATATAATCCTTCCAAGTTCCACAAACAGAAGCTTCTAATTAGCTCCCAAATGAGAGTTCGGGATAATGCAGCCTAGAGGCTAAGGGAAAGTGGGATTTGCTGATTGTCTTCTGCATCTCGGCTAATAAGGCCAGAGGGGAGGGATGCTCAGAGAAGATTTTCTTTCTTTTTGGTCCTTAAGTCAGAAAGAAACTAGACCTTAGGGAGGATAGTGGAGGAGGCCAATTAGTGATGGGAGGTTGCAATAGCACCATTAGCAAGGCTTATTTGCGAAGTTGTGAGTAGAGGGAAAATATGTTCAAACCGAGAATGCCTGGCCATGAGTCTCAGTTTCCTGTAAACACTGGCCTCCCATTTTTCACTTTCTATCTGATCTTCAGCATTTTGTCCTGCCACCTTCTTCCCACCCAGAACTCTCCTGTTCTCCCTCTCCTATCACAGCCTAGTCGTCTTCAATCCCATATTAATAAATGCATCTTCTTTGTAATAAGGGTGCATTTTTAAATAACTGCACCAGGATTTCCTTAATCAAACTCCTGTCTTGACCCTTTAGACTGCTTATGGTTTTTCACTCTGAAAGACAAGACTTTGATATGTCTTTGCGCAGCTATTTCCTTGAATGGGTGACATGCTTGTACTTCACTTCTATGAATATTGACAAACTACCAATAGACGGATTATACCAATTGACTTTTCTACCAATTCAATGTAACCAGGTTACTTTCCTAGTCTTGACCAACCCTAGATATTACCATTCTTAAAAATCTTTACAGTGTCATGGGTGAATCAGTATTTTTCATTACTGTTTCAGTTTGTGTTTTTGTGTGAGAGAGGCTGAGCTCTCCTTCTTATATTAATGCAAATAGTAACTCTTTTTCATATATGCTGCAAATATTTTCCTTATTTATATTTATGTCTCATTAATGTTACTGGTGTTTTTGATATACAGACTTTTAAAATTTTCTGTAGTCAAGTATATATTTTACTTTATGACTTCTATCTTTGCTGTCACACTTGGTATTATTTCCCCCATTTCAAGTTTATGTAAATATTCATCTCTGTTTTCTGTTACTTGTTTTATGATTTTATTTTTTTACTTAGAATTACTAGTTTATTATACTTATAAACATATATGATTCTTCATTAACAAATTTAACTCTTGATTAATGAAGGTCAAGAATCAGACACCACTTTTAAATTGCTGAAGGATACAGAAAATTGAACAAGTCACCAGTAAAATAATCACTGTTTACAAAGTGAACACTTCATTTACAAGAGTGCAGCTCCAGAAATAGAACACTGGAGTGGACAAGAAAGTGTCACTTCCCCAAATTAACGATCATGACTTCTAGTTTTGCCTGGTCTTTAGCTTTAAATATATCCACTCCCTCTTATTTCTTCAACATTATGCCTGTGAGATTTATCCATTCTGTTGCATGTAACAATGTTCCTTCATTAATATACTTACTACAGTATTTTTTAATATTTCCAAATAAATAGAATGTAGCAATGTTCCTTCATTAAAAAAATAGAGTTATCTGTTTTATTATTTTTTTGTGTATATATTTTTTATTTTATTTTATTTTTTCAGTGTTCCAAGATTCGTTGTTTATGCACCACACCCAGTGCTCCATGCAATATGTGCCATCCTTAATACCCACCATCAGGCTCACCCAACCCCCCATCCCCCGCCTCTCCAAAATCCTGTTTGTTTCTCAGAGCCCACAGTTTCTCATGCTTCATTTCCCCCTCCAGTTTCCCCTAATTCACTTTTCCTTTTTTATATTTTATGTTTTACATTTTTACATCTCGAATTCATTTTCATACATGATGTTACATAGTAATACAGCTTTATTTTTTAATTCTATAGCTTAGGTCCCAAGCCTGTTCCCAATAATTTGAAGTACCTCCTTTTATCAAAACATTAAATGTTCTCCTACACTTGTGTCTGCTTCTGGACATTCTATTCTGTTACATCATTCTGTTAGTGCCAGAACCACTGTAGCTTTAGAATACATAGTCATTCACGTATTGTTTTAGAAATCACATATTCAGGTCACATTCTCATTGATCTCTTTCCTCCCAAGTGGACTTGATTGGTCTCATATGTTTAACTATAGAATCGTGTTTCTGATTGGAATCTTCTACCTTTGGAATTTTAATTAGATTGTGTAAAATTTACAGATGATTTTGGGGGAATTGACAGCTTTACAATATTATATCTTTCCAGGTAGGGACATGATATGGTCTATTGATTTATTCAAGTATTACTTCTATTTTTTTAAAAGATTTTATTTATTTATTTGACACAAAGAGAGAGACATCGAGAGAAGGAATACAAGTAGGGAAGGGGGGTAGGGAGAAGCAGGCTTCCTGCTGAGCAGGGAGCCGGATGCAGAGCTAGACCCCAGAACCCTGGGATCATGACCCAAGTCAAAAGCAGTCACTTAAAGACTGAGCCCCTCAAGTTTTATTTCTAAAGAAGAGTTTTGAAGACTTTTAAAAATAAGAATTTCCACCTTTCTATGAAGTTCATTCCTAAATATATAATACTTGGGTTGCCTGGGTAGCTCAGTCATTAAGCATCTGCCTTCATCTCAGGTCATGGTCCCAAGGTCCTGGGATGGAGCTCCACATTGGGCTCCCTGTTTGGTGGGAAGCCTGCTTTTCCCTCTCCCACTCCCCTTGTTTGTGTTCCCTTTCTTGCTGTGTCTTTCTCTGTCAAATAAATAAAATCTTTTAAAAAATGATAGTTTTTGTTACTACTATGAAGCAAATATTTTAATATTTTATATTTATATTTTAATATAAAATAGGAATATTTTAAGAATATTCATATTAAAATATTTTAATATTTTAGTATTTTAAGAATTTAATACATATTGTTAAACTACCAACAGTCTCCACTTAGAAATGATCCCTGTCCATTTCATCATACTATTGTAAATACTGATTTTTTTTATCATTTCCAGTTTGAGAGACAAAAATTTATTATAATATTACTTTGCTTTTTCTGTTTACTAGAAAGCAGAGTATTTTCTTCAGGTAACCATGTTTGCATTTTCTCTCCTGTAAATGGCCTTTTATGTCCTTGGGCTGTTTATCTAAAGAGACCTCAGTGTTTTCACTTCAGTTTTTCTTTTTTTTTTTTTTTTTTAGTCTGTTTTGTATACATTTCTAGTAAATCTTTAAAGGGTAAATATAGTAACATTTTCATATTTTCTTCAATTATTTCTCTAAGTTTGTTGTTTGTCTTTTAATTTGGATAACTTTTTACATAAGTTTTTAAAAATGTGCATATAGTCAAATCTTTTGATCTTTTCCTTTGAGCCTTTTTCCATTCTGTGTGTTCCTAGAATGTCTGCCATCCCGTGTACTTTTTCAATTTTGAACTTTGTATTTAATGCTTAAACCCATCCTGCATTTGCTTTGCCACATCATCTAGTATATGCATCCAAGGTATCTTCATCTTTCATATGAACAATCAATTGCCTCAACACTATTTATTGAATATTCTATTCCCCGCCCAAGTTATTTGTATGCTTAATTTATGTACATATTAAATTATTATAAAGCTAAAAAAATTTTTATGGTATATGTCTTCCATTCTACAATTGTCTATTTCTAAATAAAGATCACTGTATTTTATTTCATTCTCAAGACAATTTTTAAAAAATTATTCATTTATTTTGAGGGAGAGAGTAGAGTGAGGGGAGGGGCAGAGGGAGAGGGAAAGAGAGAAAAATCCCAAGCAGATTCCCCATTGAGCACAGAGCCTGATGTGGAGCTCAACCTCAGAACCCTCAGATCACAACCAGAGCTGAAACCGAGACTCGGGACACTCAACTGACTGAGCCACCCAGGCTCTCCTCATGCTCAAGACAATCTTTATGACTAACTCAACAGAACCTAAAAAGAAATTTTTATAGTAAAAAGTCATTACTTTAATGTATATACATTTCAGAGTTTTTTCTGCATTAATTGTTTTTGTTAGTAATTTGGAGGCTTAAAAATGATTCTTGATTTTAATGTCATGATATCTATTAAAATGGTCTTTTATATCTTCTTTCAGTATTTTTTTAAAAAGATTTTGTTCGTTTATTTGAGATACAAAGTGAGTGGGGGAGAGCACAAGTAGGGGGAGAGGCAGAGGGAAAGAGAGAAGTAAGCTTCCCACTGAAGAGGGAACCTGATTCGGGGCTCTGATCCCAGGACCCCAGGATCTGACCTGAGCTGAAGGCAGACACTTAACTGACTGAGTCACCCAGGCACCCCAGTATATTTCTATTATTGTTAATAACAACCCTATTTATTTCCATTTATTTAGCAACTGGCCAGGGATTAAGCTTTACATACATCATCTCATTTAATCCTTACAATAAATTCCTTCGAGACGAATTAGAATTTTCATTTTACAGATGAAGACAGCCCCAGCAGGAAAATTCTGACAGAAAATGCTCTGTGACATTTTCATTTTTATCCTTTTTTTTTTTAAGGTTTTATTTATTTATTTGACAGACAGATCACAAATAGGCCGAGAGGCAGGCGAGGGGGTGGGGGGGGAAGAAGCAGGCTCCCTGCTGAGCAGAGAGCTCAATGTGGGGCTTGATCCCAGGACCCTGAGATCATGACCTAAGCCGAAGGCAGAGGCTTTAACCCACTGAGCCACCCAGGTGCCCAATGTCTTTTTTTTTTTTTTTTTTTTTTTCAGTTTCTGTAAGGGTACATCACCCAGCTTTTCTCAATCCCCAGTCGATCTTACTTAGTGCCTTTAACACTATACACACAGCCTATCCTGCCACACCTCCTAAAGTGAATCGGGGACCAGATCAGCCAAAGAAGCACCAGTGTCAATGCACAACAAAGGATAAGACATTGCTGTAACGTTTCCACTCAGAGTTCCTCATGCAACTTCTTTTTTTTTTAAATTAAGATTTTATCTATTTATTTGAGATATTTGAGAGAGAGTGAGAGAGCAAAAGCCAGAAAGTGGGGAGAGAGACAGAGGGAGAAGCCAATTCCCCACCAAGCAAAGAGCTTGATGGGGAACTTGATCCCAGGACCCTGGGATCATGACCTGAGCCAAAGTCAGTTGCTTAACTGACTGAGCCTCCCAGATGCCCCCTCATGCAAATTCTTTCACAACTGGCAAGAAGCAAGCTCACTGACTATCCTGCTAAAAAACATAAAACCCTCCAGTGTACTTCCAGTGGAAAATTTTAAAACTCTCTTTGCCAATGCTGACCTACCTTTGATTTACATTTTGTGAAGTGCATATGGAAATAAAGACATGTAATCAGCTTTGACATCAGCCAGGTATTGTCATCTGAATAGAGTAGGTGAAGTGGGCTAAAATTCTAAAACCGAATAAGTCAAAGCATAGCAATTTTTAGGGAGAATAAATGACTTCTTTCTTTTTTTGATTATCTTAATTTTAAACACTTCAGAAGGGATATGCAAGCCAGGAAAAGAATACTTTTTAAAGCAGGTTAAAATAACTTGTATTATTTCATATACTTCAGAGGGTTGGGTATCTGGGAGTATGTTAACTGGGTGGTTCTGGCTCAGGGTCTTTCATGATATTGTAGTCAAACCCTGCTGGCAGGGCTACAGACTCTGAAGACTTGACTGGAACTGAAAGCTTCAATTCATCACCATGTGGTCCTCTCCATAGGAATGCTCTTACCATGGCTTCTGCCAGAGTGAATGGTGAGAGGAGATTGGTGAGAGAGACCAGAGAGAGAACACTGAAGATAGAAACCACAGAACCGAATCTTAGGAGGGACAGCCCATCACTTCTGTGATATTCTGTTTGTTAGAAGTGAGTCATCAAGTCCAGCCCACTTTCATGGGACAGAAATTAAGTTCTCCTTGGGGGAGGGGCATCAAAGAAATTGTGGACATATCCCAAAAGTATAATTTCCATACACATTTTGACAAAACTTTAAAATCATATTCATATAAACTTCCTCTATTTTTAAGGAATGTAACTAGTAGTGTTCAGCTATAAATAGTGGAAGAAGCATAAAATTTAAAAAAAAAAGAATTTTATTATCTGACTTACAGCATCTTGAATGACCTTTATGTTTTCTTTATCTGTTTCTACATTTTCTAATAATCTTATGATGATCATTGATCAGCATAATAGAAAACAAATAAGCTTAAAAAAAGAGAGTATTTTATTTTATTGAGTCAAGGTATATTCCAGCAAGTACTAAATCCATTAATGGTACCCAAGGGAGAGAGACATGCAATTTTTATTAATTAAGAATCCATTCCAGGGGCGCCTGGGTGACTCAGTCATTAAGTGTCTGCCTTTGGTCATGATCCCAGGGTCCTGGGATCGAGTCCCACATCAGGCTCCCTGCTCGGTGGGAAGTCTGCTTCTCCCTCTCCCACCCACCCTGCTTGTGTTCCCTCTTTTGCTGTGTCTCTCTCTGTCAAACAAACAAATAAAAAATCTTTAAAAAATAAATAATCTTTTCCATATTCCACAATAAATAAAATCTGAGGAATTGCATAAAAACATCAATTTGAAAATATATCCAAGTATTACACCATCGGGGAGCCACACACCTGTTTAGCTGTGCTCATACCAGAGATGTCTTCTTAACTCTTCCCTGTCCCAGACTAGACAGCATTCACCACAAGATCAAGAATTTGTGTATTATTTCTTGAAACCTTCCCAGAACCAGGCACATGGTAGCCATTAGTAAATAGTCTCTGAATGAACAGATACTGCTTCTCTCCTCATTCCTACCCTAACGCCTAACTCACCTCCTTCTCAGGAACAGTGGTTACTCCTCCCCTTTGATTTTGTTCTTGGGTTAAACTGCAAACTTGGGTTCTGGTATCTGTGTCTAACTTCATTCTTCTTTCTATCTCCAAATCCCAACTGGATAGTTTATTCCCAGAAAGCAAAGCACACACTTCCTCATACGAAAACCTAATATAAAGACAGTAAGAATTTGACTTATTGACCTAGTGATTCGCTTTGGAGATTGCTAAGGTTTTCATATGCCTCTTCTTGCTTTCATTTACTTGTGGCCATTGGTGATGGTGGATGTGACAAGAGACCAATTCTCAGTTACACACCAGGGTGTTTCAACTACCTGGCCAACTTGGAGGTGGAGCTGGCTCTGTGGGACAGAGTGAGAGGGATGACTGTGGCTGCCTGAGGCCTCTGTCCTGCCCAGATATCAACATGGTACTGACCTGCTTCTCTGTGGTTTTCCCTAACAGTTTCCAAAATATCCCAGTAAAATGAATCCCAGAGATCAGTCATTTCTACCCTGCTGTGCCCATCTTCCTGGTTGGGAACAAGAAGGACCTTACTTAAGAAGAATGCAGAAGCAGGAGCAGTAACCAAAGATATTTTTTAAAAGGTCCAGAATTTTCAATATCTGGATAATGAAAGTGGCCTAGAGAGAGCAAAGAAAATGGAATGAGGTGGGGGTGGAATGGGGGGAGTAATAGTGGTTTTTGTTGTTGTTGTTGTTGTTGTTGTTTTTAAATTTCTTTATCTCAAGAAAATGTCCAGGTTCAAAATGCAGTGGATGAAAATACTTCTACCCCAAGGCAATCATGAAATTTCAAGTCACTGGGATTTCAGAGACTAGTCCACAAGCTTTCAAAGTGGAGGTGGGACAGAAGGAAACTGTCAGTTCACACATGAAGAATAAGGATTCAGATACACTTCCATTTCTCATAATGACCGATGAGGTAACTTGGACTAAGCCTCCCTATCCAGACAATTATAAAAATACAACAAAATATTTTAAAATATATCCCTGAAGGTATCACAGAGCTAATTTTAAAAAAATGAAGAATTGCTAGGACAGAACCCAGAGGGAGGGGAAGTCCCACAGAAATGAACCCATTCAGGATTTTTCCCTGGAACCCTTCACTGTTTCAGAGTGTGCCAGCTAGAAATTCAGAATCTCCTGACTGGACTTCAAGAACTGAGATAAGGTGGAGCTGTGCTGTTGCCTCTGTATTTTTAGTTCACCCTTTGTTATTAAAATGCAGCCTTTCTGCATCTTAACCCAAACAAAGGGGTTTCATTACACCCTGAACTCTAACCCTTTCTCTCTATGACCTTGAAGAGTGTCAAAAGCACTTAAAGGCACATTTAGAAAGAAAAAAATTTTCAAAATCAATGAACAAAACACCCACCTTAAGAAGTTTAAAACAGGGGTGCCTGGGTGGCTCAGTGGGTTAAGCCTCTGCCTTCGGCTTAGGTTGATCTCAGGGTCCTGGGATCGAGCCCCACATTGGGCTCTCTGCTCAGCGGGGAGCCTGCTTCTCCCCCTCTCTCTGCCTGCCTCTCTGCTTACTTGTAATCCCTCTCTGTCTCTCTGTCAAATAAATAAATAAAATCTTTAAAAAAAAAAAGAAGTTTAAAACAAAAAAGTACTAGTTAAATTCAAAGAAGGAAGGAAGGAAATAATAAAGATGTGAGTTGAAATCAATAAAATAGAAAAAAAATATCATCACAGAGATGATCAACAAAGCCACCAGTTGGTTCTTTGAAAAGACTGACTAATAAAATTGATAAAGCCTGGCAAGACTTACCAAGAAAAAAACAAAGTCGGGGAGAGGCAAGATGCCAGAGGAGTAGCAGACTGAAATGACATCATATCCCAGGAGTTCAGCTTGATAGGTATCAAACCATTCCGAACACCTACAAACTCAACAGGAGATAGAAGAGAAGAAGAGCAGAAATTCTAGAAACAGAAAATCGACCACTTTCTGAAAGGTAGGACATGCAGAGAAGCGACTCCCAAGCAATAAGAAGATAGACCGTGGGGGACGAGCTGGCTCCTGGCAAGTGGTGGAGCAGTGGAACACAAAATCAGAACTTTTAGAAGTCTGCTCCACTGGAGGACATCGCTCCAGAGGCTAAGTGGGGGTGGAGCCCTCGTGAGGACAATGTGGTCTCAGGTCCCATGGAGTCACAGAAAGATCCGGGGTGTCTGAGTGTGACAGAGCTGCCATGTATTGGAGTGGGGAAGCCAGCTGCAGAGATGGACCTGGAGTCAAGGAGTGAGCTCGCAGCTTGGGGTTACCTTAAGCCATGATCCAAGGCACAGTTGGACCACTGCTCTTCAAACAGGGACCTCACAGTGGCAGATCCAGGGAGACTCACCTTCCTCCTCCAGGAGGAGCACCACAGCAGGAATCTGCTGGGTTTGCAGACTCCAAACAGGGCCATGCGCCAGAGAAAGAAATGCTCAGTCACAGGCCAGGTGAAAATGGAGTGCAGCCAGAGACCAGGGAGATGGGAGTGATTGACTGTTTATCTCTGAGGGGACACTGAGGAGTGGGGCCCCAACCTCTCAGCTCCTCTGGGCCAGAGATTGGGAGGCCGACATTTTCATTCCTGTCCTCCAAAGCGGTACAGAAAGCGTTCATGGAACAAAAGCTACCGAGAGCTGAACCTGAGCAGATTACTTAGCCCAGTCCCTGGCAAGGGTGGTGCAATTCTGCCTTAGGGAAAAACATTTGAGAATCACTGCAATGGGACCCTCCTGCAGAAGATCAACAAGAACAACCAGCCAGGACCAAGCTCGCTGATCAAGGAGAACAGCGGAACTCGAGAGCTAGGGGAAAACAGCACATAGAATTCATGGCTTTTTCCCCATGATCTTTCAGTCTTGTGAAGTTAAATTTCTTTTTAGATTATTTTTTTCTTATTCTTTTTTTTAACTTTTCCTCTTTCCTCTTTTAACATTTTTTAACTAGTTTATCTTAACAATATCTTTCTAAAAAATTTTTTTAAACCTTCATTGTTATAGTCATATTTTATCCTATCCTTTCATTGTATTTAACTTTATTTTTTGTACACATATAGGTTTTTTTTTTTCTAAAAAATTTTGAGAAACAATTTCTTCTAATAGATCAAATATACCCTAATCTAGCACATGGCTTTGTTCTAGTCTCCAACCTGAGCACATTCCCTCCTTTTTTTTTTTTTTTTTTTGTTTTCTTTTTCCAACCATCTTATCAATTCCAATTAAAATTTCTAAAGAACTTTTAGAATTTTCTTTAAATTTTCATCCTTACAGCCATATTCCTTCCCTTCATTATGTTTACCCTTATTTGTGTGTGTGTGTGTGTGTGTGTGTGTGTGTGTGTGTATTTATTTATTTTTCCCCCTTTCATCTCCCCCTACTTTTGGATGTCTTCTGATTTGGTCAGTGTACATTTTTCTGGGGTCTTTGCCACCCTTTTAGTATTTTTATTCCCTCATTCATATATTCTTAGCTGGATAAAATGACAAGGTGGAAAAACTCACCACACACACACACACACACAAAAAGAAAGAATAAGAGGCAGTACCAATGACTAGGGATGTAATCAATACGGACATTGGTAGTATGTTAGAACTAGAGTTCAGAATGATGATTCTCAAGGTGCTAGCTGGGCTTGAAAAAGGTATGGAAGATATTAGAGAAACTCTGTCTGGAGAAATAAAATCCATTTCTGGAGAAATAAAAGAACTAAAATCTAACCAAGTTAAAATTTAAAAAGCTATTAATGAGGCTATCAAAAACGGGAGGCTCTTACTGCTAGGATAAATGAGGCAGAAGAAAGAATTAGTGATATAGAAGACCAAATGATGGAGAATAAAGAAGCTGAGAAAAAGGGAGACAAACAACTACTGGACCACGAGAGGAGAATTCAAGAGATAAGTGATACGAGAAGACAAAACAAATATTAGAATAATAGAAGAAAGAGAGAGAGGGGCAGAAGGTATATTGGAGCAAATTATAGTAGAGAATTTCCCTAATATGGCAAAGGGAACAAGCATCAATCCAGGAGACTCAAAATCAATAAAATAGGTCTACACCCTGTCATCTAATAGTAAGACCTACAAGTCTTAGTGATAAAGAGAAAATCCTGAGAGCAGCTTGGGACAAGAAGTCTGTAACATACAATGGCAGAAATATTAGATTGGCAGCAGACTTATCAACAGAGACCTGGCAGGCCAGAAAGAATTGGCATGATATATTCAGAGTACTAAGTGAGAAAAATATGATGCCAATAATACTATATCCAGCTAGGCTGTCATTGAAAATAGAAGGAGAGATAAAAAGCTTCCAGGACAAACAAAAATTAAAAGAATTTGTAAACACCAAACCAGCCCTACAGGAAATATTGAAAGTGGTCCTTTAAACAAAAAGAGTGCCTAAAAGTAGTAGACCAGAAAGGAACAGAGACAATATATAGTAAAAGTCACCTTACAGGTAATATAATGGCACTAAATTCTTATCTTTCAATAGCTACCCTGAATGTAAATGGGGTAAATGCCCCAATCAAAAGACACAGGGTATCAGAATGAATAAAAAACCCAAACCCATCAATATGCTGTCTACAAGAAACTCATTTTAGACCCAAAGACACCTCCAGATGTAAAGTGAGGGAGTGGAAAACAATTTACCATGCTAATGGACATCAAAAGAAAGCTGGGGTGGCAATTCTTTTATCAGATCAATTAGATTTTTAAGTTAAAGACTATAATAAAAGATGAGGAAGGACACTGTATCATACTTAAAGGGTCTGTCCAACAAGAAGATCTAACAATTTTAAATACCCATGCCCCTAACATGGGAGCAGCCAACTATATAAACCAATTAATAACAAAAACAAAGAAACACATCAACAATAATACAATAGTAGTAGGGGACTTTAACACCCCCCTCACTGAAATGGACAGATCATCCAAGCAAAAGATCAACAAGGAAATAGAGGCCTTAAATGACACACTGGACCAGATGGACATCACAGATATATTCAGAACATTCCATCCTAAAGCAACAGAATACACATTCTTCTCTAGTGCACATGGAACATTCTCCAGAATAAGTCACATCCTTGGTCGCAAATCAGGTCTCAACCAGTACCAAGAGATTGGAATCATTCCCTGCATATTTTCAGACCAGAATGCTCTGAAGCTAGAATTCAATCACAAGAGGAAAGTTGGAAAGAACTCAAATACATGGAGGCTAAAGAGCATCCTACTAAAGAATGAACAGGTCAACCAGGAAATTAAAGAAGAATTTTAAAAATTCATGGAAACAAATGATAATGAAAACACAACTGTTCAAAATCTTTGGGACACAGCAAAGTCAGTCCTGAGAGGAAAGTATATAGCAATACAAGCCTTTCTCAAGAAACAAGAAAGGCCTCAAGTACACAACCTAACCCTACACCTAAAGGAGCTGGAGAAAGAACAACAAAGAAAACCTAAATCCAGCAGGAGAAGAGAAATAATAAAGATCAGGGCAGAAATCAATGAAATAGAAATCAAAACAACAGTAGAACAAATCAATGAAATTAGGAGGTGGTTCTTTGAAGGAATTAATAAGATTGATAAACCCCTGGCCAGACTTATCAAAAAGAAAAGAGAAAGGACCCAAATTAATAAAATCATGAATGAAAGAGGAAAGATCCCAACCAACACCAAATAAATACAATTATAAGAACATATGAGCAACTATACACCAGCAAATTTGACAATCTGGAAGAAATGGATGCATTCCTAGAGACATATATACTACCAAAAGTGAACCAGGAAGAAATAGAAAACCTGAACAGATCCATAACCAGCAAGGATATTGAAGCAGTCATCAAAAATC
This sequence comes from Martes martes, assembly GCF_963455335.1. Classification (NCBI taxonomy): domain Eukaryota; kingdom Metazoa; phylum Chordata; class Mammalia; order Carnivora; family Mustelidae; genus Martes; species Martes martes. The sequence continues at coordinate 17,460,832 of NC_137904.1, read as the reverse complement.
TCCCAAGAAACAAGAGCCCAGGGCCAGATGGCTTCCCAAGGGAATTCTACCAAACATTTGAAGAAGAATCAATACCTATTCTCCCGAAACCATTCCAAAAAATAGAAATGGAAGGAAAACTTCCCTATTCATTTTTTGAGGCCAGCATCACCTTGATCCCAAAACCAGACAACAACCCCACCAAAAAAGAGAATTATGGACCAGGATCCTTGATGAACACAAATGCGAAAATTCTCACCAAAATACTGGCCAATAGGATCCAACAGTACATTAAAAGGATTATTCACCACGACCAAGTGGGATTTATTCCAGGGCTGCAAGGTTGGTTCAACATCCGCAAATCCATCAATGTGATACAATACATTAATAAAAGAAAGAGTAAGAACCATACGATACTCTCAATAGATGCTGAAAAAGCATTTGACAAAGTGCAGCATCCCTTCCTGATTAAAACTCTTCAAAGTGTAGGGATAGAAGGCACATACCTCAATATTATCAAAGCCATCTATGAAAAACCCACTGCAAATATCATTCTCAATGGAGAAAAACTGAGAGCTTTCCCCCTAAGGCCAGGAACATGGCAGGGATGTCCACTATCACCACTGTTATTCAACTTAGTACTAGAAGTCCTAGCCTCAGCAATCACACAACAAAAAGAAATTAAAGGCATCTGAATCAGCAAAGAGGAAATCAAACTCTCACTCTTTGCAGGTGATATGATACTTTATGTGGAAAACCCAAAAGAATCCACTCCAAATCTGCTAGATTTGCTAGAACTCACACAGGAATTCAGTAAAGTGTCAGGATATAAAATCAATGCACAGAAATCAGTTGCATTTCTATACACCAATAACAAGACAGAAGAAAGAGAAATTAAGGAGTCAATCCCATTTACAATTGCACTGAAAACCATAAGATGCCTAGGAATAAACCTAACCAAAGAGACAAAGAATCTGTACTCAGAAAAGTATAAAGTACTCATGAAAGAAATTGAGGAAGACACAAAGAAATGGAAAAATATTCCATGCTCATGGATTGGAAGTACAAATATTGTGAAAATGTCTATGCTACCTAGAAAAATCTACATATTTAATGCAATCTCTATCAAAATACCATCAATTTCCTTCAAAGCAATGGAACAAATAATCCTAAAATTTATATGGAACCAGAAAAGACCCCAAATATCCAGAGGAATGTTGAAAAACAAAACAAAACAAAACAAAGTTGGCAGCCTCACAATTCCAGACTTCAACCTCTAGTCCAAAGCTGTAATCATCAAGACAGTATGGTATTGGCACGAAAACAGATACATACATCAATGGAACAGAATCAGAGCCCAGAAATAGACCTTCAACTCTATGGTCAACTAATCTTCGACAAAGCAGGAAAGAATGTCCAATAGAAAAAAGACAGTGTCTTCAACAAATGATGTTGGGAAAATTGGACAGCCACATGCAGAAAAATGAAACTGGACCTGTTCCTTACACCACACACAAAAAATAAAAATGGATGGAAGACCTCAATGTGAAACAGAAATCCATCAAATCCTTGAGGAGAACACAGGCAGCAACCTCTTCAACCTCAGCCACAGCAACTTCTTCCTAGAAACATTGCCAAAGGCAAGGGAAGCATGGGCAAAAATGAACTATTGGGACTTCATCTAGATCAAAAGCTTTTGCATAGTAAATGAAACCATCAACAAAACCAAAAGACAACTGACAGAATGGGAGACGATATTCGCAAATGACATATCAGATAAAGGGCTAGTATCCAAAATCCATAAAGATCTTATTCAACTCAACACCCAAAGAACACATAATCCAATCAAGAAATGCGCAGAGGACATGAATAGACATTTCTGCAAAGAAGACATTCAGATGGCCAACAGACACATGAAAAAGTGCTCAACATCACTCAGCATCAGGGAAATAAAAATCAAAACCACAATGAGATACCACCTCACACCAGTCAGAATGGCTAAAATTAACAAGTCAGGAAACGACAGATGTCTGGGAGGATGCGGAGAAAGGGGAACCCACCTATACTGTTGGTGGGAATGCAGTCTGGTGCAGCCACTCTGGAAAACAACATGGAGGTTCCTCAAAAAGTTGAAAATAGAACTACCCTATGACCCAGCAATGGCACTACTGGGTATTTACCCTAAAGATACAAATGTAGTGATCTGAACCAAGGGGCATGTGCACCTGAATGTTTATAGCAGCAATGTCCACAATAACCAAACTGTGGAAAGAACCTAGATGTCCATCAACAGATGAATGGATAAAGAAGGTGTGGTATAGATATACAATGGAATACTACGCAGCCATCAAAAGAAATGAAATCTTGCTATTTGCAACGATGTGGATGGAACTAGAGGGTATTATGCTGAGCGAAATAAGTCAATCAGAGAAAGACAATTTACATATGATCTTCTTGACATGAGGAATTTGAGAGGCAGAGTGGGGTGTTTGGAGGGTAGGGAAGGAAAAAATAAAACGAGATGGGATGGGGAGGGAGACAAACCATAAGAGACTCTTAATCTCACAAGATAAATGGAGGGTTGCTGGGGAGAGGGGGCATATGGAGAGGGTGGTTGGGTTCTTAACATTGGGGAGGGTATGTGATATGGTGAGTACTGTGAAGTGTGTAAGCCTGATGATTCACAGACCTGTACCCCTGGGGCAAATAATACATTATATGTTAATAAAAATAATTAATAAAAAAAGAAAAAAAAACAGAGAAGTTACAGAATAATCAATGTAGAGAATGAAAAGGAGGCTATCACCACAGATGCTCCAACACTAAAAACGTTATGAGAATTTATGAAAAAGTTTATTCCAAAAAAGTTTTAAAAAAATTTTTTTAAAGATTTTATTTATTTATTTGACAGAGAGCCATCACAAGTCGGCAGAGAGGCAGGCAGAGAGAGAGAGAGGTGGAAGCAGGTTGCCTGCTGAACAGTGAGCCTGATGCGGGGCTCGATCCCAGGAGCCTGGGATCATGACCTGAGCCAAAGGCAGAAGCTTTAACCCACTGAACCACCCAGGCGCCCAAAAAGTTAAAATTTTTTTAAAAATTTATTTATTTGACAGAAATCACAGGTAGGCAGAGAGAGGGAGAAGCAGGCTCCCTGCCAAGCAGAGAGCCCCATGTGGGGCTCGATCCCAGGACTCTGAGATCATGACCTGAGCCGAAGGCAGAGGCTTAACCCTCTGCGCCACCCAGGTGCCCCAAAAGTTAAAAATTTTAAAAGAAGATATATGAGATCTAAACAGTGTGTAATTATTAAAAAAAATAAATCTTTAATGAAAATCGTTTAACACACAAAAAAAGCATCAGGTGAGTTTGTACCAGATATTTAAGGAATAAATAATTCCAATTTTACAAAATCTCCTCAAGAGAATAGGAAAACAGAATTCATTCCCCTACTGTTTTATAAGACTTGAATACGTTTGATAATAAAAGCTATCAAGAACATTAAAACAAAGAAAAATTCAGGCAAATGTCATCATAAACATTATGGAAAAACCTTAAACAAATTAAGGTAAGATAAGTCAGCCATTCATAACATAACATAGAGGATTCAATACAACAAGATGGGTTTATTCCAGATGTGCAGAGTTGACATGTCATTCAAAGACCAGGGTAATTCACCAAATTAACACAATAAAGGAGGGAAAAAAATCAATTGATCTTGTCATTGAATGTAGAAAAAAATCGACTAATATTAAATATCCATTCATGATAATAACATGGAAAAAGTATGAATAGGAGGAACTTCTGTAATCTAGTGAAGAGTATCTACCAAATAACAAAGCAAACATCATGCTTGCTGTAGACTGAAGGTTTGTGTCCCTCCAAAATTCATACGTTGAAACCTAATCCTCAATGTGGTGGTATTTGGAAGTGGGGCCTTCGGGAGGTGCTCATGAGGATGGAGCCCTCAAGCATGGGATTAGTGTTCTTGTAAGAGATCCCAGAGAGAAGTCCCACACGTTCTGCCATGTAAGGACACAGAGAGAAGATGGCTGCCTATGAGCCAAGAGGCATGTCCCACCAGACATGAATTCTGCCAGTGCTTTATTCTCATACTTCCTAGACTCTAGAACTGCGGGAAATAAATTCCTGTTGTTCATAAACCACCCAATCTATGGTATTCTGTTAGAGGAGCCCAAACTAAGAATACAGAAAGTTTTCCTTCTGAGATCAAAAGCAAGTGCTATCACCGCTTCTATTCAACATTGTCCTGGAAGTTCTTACCAGTTTTATAAGGCAAAACTGTAATAATAATTAAAATAATGAGAACTGGAAAGGGAGAACTATAATTATCACTTTTCATAGATTATATATTTGTGTGTTTAGAAAATCTACAAATTACACGATAAGCCATTAAGATTGAGATTAATAGGATTGCTGGATACCAACTCAGTTGCACTTCTATACACCAGCAACTTCCAGTTAAACCATAAAGATTAAAAGGTAGCACTTAAAACAGGACCAAAAATATCAAATACCCCAGTACATAATTGATAAAAGATGTGGAAAACTGAGTAGGAAATTATACAACATAAAGGAGAGAAATTCTAACAGACTAAAATAAATGAAGGACTTTCATGTTCATGACTGAAAAATATAATACATGAAGGAGTAAATTCTCCCCAGATTGATCTCTATGTTTAATTCAATCCCAGTGAAAATCTTAACAGGTGTGTGTTGTGTGGAGGGGGGAAGCAGGGAGACTGGAGAAGCTGATTCTAAAATTTTTGTGGAAAATGCAAAGGTTCAAAAATAGCTTGAAGAAAGAGCTTTTTGTTCTCTATGGATATTGAGATTTATTTGTGATAGCAACTATCTCTACTGGATATTGAGATATGTGGTATTGATACAAAGATAGGCAAATTAATGCACTAAAGAAGAGTCCAGAAGTATCTTCTGGACACAAATACATCTTGATTTACAACAAAAGGTGGCACTTCAAAGCACTGGGGAAAGGATGGTCTTGTCGACAAATTGTATGGCATAACTGAATATCTAAACAGGAAACTGTGAAATTTGACCCATATCTCACATTACACATTGATGTGGGTTCCAGCAGATTGAAGATCTAGTTGTAGAGGCAGAAACAATAAATCTTCAAGCGGATAATAAGGCAGAATAACTTCAGGACTCAGAATAGAGACAATTTTCTTAAATAAGACAAAAAGTTCAGTCATAAAGGGACAACACTGAGCAACTTGCCTACATTAAAATGAAGAACTTCCGTTCATCAGAAGATACCCCTAAGAGAATAAAAAGGAAAGCCACAGACTGGGAGAAGAGCACTGCAACACATATATAAACAACTAACTAACTAACCAACTAAGTAACTAACTAAGGAATCTGTACAAATTAATTCAACAAAAAAGTGGGCTTGGATATCACACAAGAAGACATCCAAGCGGTCAATCAACTTATGAAAGCACAGCTTCAGTAATCAGGGAGGTGCACACTCAGGAGGGCATGCTACAAAACCTTCCACGCAGGCGGGCCAACTCCAGGGACGCCGGGAAGGGACACGAGGTCCCTGGCTATCCCCCGGAGCCGGATCCCCTTCTCTCTCTTCCCGGAGTCTGGGCCAAGCACTACCTGCGCCCCTGCCACCAGGTGGCAGCTTCAGCGCACGGAAAGACGGGAAACTCCTCCCAGAAGGTCAAGGAGTGCCCAGGGACCTGGTCAGCAGGTCCCTTCGTGGGACTGGGCCCGGGCCGCCGTCCACGGAAGCTCGCGCCCATGGGTGATGGCGGATGTGGCAAGAGCTGCTTTGTCAAGGACCAGTTCTCAGTCACATGCCAGGGGTTTGAGAGCTCCCTGGAGGACCTGAGGTGGAGCGGGCTCTGGGAGACACAGCTGGATGGGGAGACTGGCCTCACGAGGCCTCTCTCCTACCCGAAGGTCGACGTTAGTTATACTCACCTGCTCCCCCGTGGTTGCCCTTACAGTGTTCAAAACATCCCAGTAAAACGGACACCAGAGATCAGTCATTTCCCCCCTGCTGTGCCTTCACCCAGGTTGGGAACAAGAAGGACCTCCCTTATGATGAACACAGGAGGAGCCCGTGAAACTGGAAGACATCCTATCATGGCTTGCAGGATGGGAACCCCTTACTCTGGGGTGCTCAGCAAAGACCAAAGTTGGGATGAGGGAGATTTCTGAGCTGGCCACAGGAGTGACTCTGCAAACCACATATGAAAGTGCCTTGCACATGGTGAAGCCCTCACATGGTTATTTTTACTTATTACTGGCCTTACTTTCTCTCTAGTTTAGCTAATATTACAAATCCGAAGACTTGCCATCAGTAAGTAACAACCAATAGAGATTATTAGTTACTAGCTGTGTCCAGCCTCTATCTTGCTCAGCCTCCCTGATGATAGGATTCTCTTAATTTCTTGCTTCTCTCTAGAGAAACTAAGAGCTCCTGACTGCAATAAATTAGTCTGTAACTGTGTTTTAACTTTCATACCATTATGGTCCATTTTAAGTGTCATCTTGACTGGCCACAGGGTTCCCAGATTAAACACTGCTGTAGATGAGTCTGGGAGATTGTTTCTGGATGAGATTGTCATTTAAATCAATTGACTGAGCAAAGCAGACAGCACTCTCCTTTGTGAGAGGGCCTGAAGAGAGCACAGGGCAGAACAAGGAGGAAGTCACTCCTTTTTCTGCTTCACTGGTGGAGCTGGGACATCTCATCCCTTCTGCTTTTGGACTGGGATTTATACCACTGGTTCCCTTGGTTCTTAGGTCTTTGCAATCAGACTGAACTACTGGCTTTCCTAGGTCTCCAGATTACAGATGGAAGATTATGGGATTTCTCAGCCTCCATAAACTTTTATAAATATAATCTTGTATTTATAAATCTCCTTTTAATATGCATATATATACATATTTGTATGTATATATCTGTGTATACGTATATATACATATATGTGTTTCTCCAGAGGAACTGAACTAAGGCAACAGGAGATACATACATAGATAAATACATAGATGATGGATAGATATGGTTCTATTTCTCTGCAGAACCCTGACTAATACACATGGCTGCTTACTTTTCAGCTGCAAAGTACTCCAGGGCACTCCCACTCCATAGAGTGGGCCTGAAAACAGATTTCACTGACATAGCTCCAGATCGGTCGTGATTGTTTTGAAATTGTGTTCTGCCCAGAAAGGCTTTAGGTCATGTGGCACAGTTTCTGTTCTGTAATTTCTGTTTTTGTTGCTGTTGTTTCAAGTTTTTGTTTAAATTCCAGTTAGTTACCATAAGGTATAATTTAGTTTCAGGAGTAGAATTTAGACATTCATCACTTACATGTAATACCCAGTGCTCATCACAAGTGCCCTCCTTAATACCCATCACCCATTTAACCCATCCCCACACCCAACTCCCTTGCAGCAACCCACAGTTTGTTCTCTGTGGTTAAGAGTCTATTTTATGGTTTGCCTCTTTTCCCCTTTATGTTCATCTCTTTTGTTCTTAAGTATTTGGTATTTGTCTTTCTCTGAGTGACTTCTTTCACTTAGCTTAATACTCTCTAGCTCCACCCATGTTGTTGCAAATGGCAAGATTTCATTCTTTATGACAGCTGAGTAATAGTCTATTGTCTGTGTGTGTGTGTGTACACTTCTTCTTTATCCATCCATTAGTCAATGGACATTTGGGTTCTTTCCATAATTTGGCTGTTGTTGATAATGCTGCTGTAAACATTGGGGTGCATGTATTCCTTAGAATCAGTATTTTTTTATCTTTTGGATAAATACCTAGTAGTGCAATTGCTGGGTCATAGAGTAGTTCTATTTTTAATTCTCTGAGGAACTCCCATACTGTTTTCCAGAGTGGCTGCACCAGTTTGCATTTCCCCAACAGTGTAAGAGGGTTACCCTTTCTCTGCATCTTTGCCAACATCTCGTTTCCTGTGTTAATTCTAGCCATTCCGACAGATGTGAGGTGACATTTTATTGTAGTTTTGATTTGCATCTACCTGATGATGAGTGATGCTGAGAATCTTTTCATGTGTTTGTTGACCATTTGTAGGTCTTCTTTGGAAAATGGCTATTTATGTCTTCTACCCATTTTTTTTAACTGGATTATTTGTTTTTGGGGTGTTGAGTTTGATAAGTTCTTTATAGATTTTGGATACTAACCCTTTATTGGGTATGTCATTTGCACATATCCTCTCCCATTCCAAAGTTTGTCTTTTAGTTTTGTTGACTGTTTTCTTCTCTGTGCGGGAGCTTTTTTATCTTGATGAAGTCCCAGTAGCTTTTTGCTTTTATTTCCCTTGTAATTTCAAGTTATTACTCTGCAATTGGTGCATCTGAAAATGTTATCCAAAATAAGCGTATTAACCCCCAACTTAGAGGGTTTTTGTATAATTGAATTTTCTAATAATCAATATTTTATCTGTACTGTAGAAAAAGAGGGGAAGGGTACTTGAAAAAATGTAAGATGGAAAATTTGTTTTTAAGGGTCTTATTCTCTTAGTTTTCCTAAGAGAGAAAGCTATACAGTTATCACCCCAAAGTCCTAAGGGACCCTAGCAATAGCCCTTCCCTAAGTCCATTAGGGAAGATGGCTAAACCTGCCCCCTATATAACAAAAGACGTCCTAGCCCATGCAGGGCTATTTTTTTTTAAATTTTTTTATTTTAATAAACATATAATGTATTTTTATCCCCAGGGGTACAGGTCTGTGAATCGCTAGGTTTACACATTTCACAGCAGTCATCATAGCCCATACCCTCCCCAATGTCCATTTCCCCCCCCACACCCTCTCCCGTCCCCCCTCCCCCCCGCAACCCTCAGTCTGTTTCTTGAGATTGAGTCTTTTATGGTTTGTCTCCCTCCCAATCCCATCTTTTCATTTTTTCTTTTCCTACCTCCCCCCAACCCCCCCCCGCCTTGCATCGCCACTTCCTCATATCAAAGAGATCATATGATAGTTGTCTTTCTCCGATTGACTTATTTCGCTAAGCATGATACCCTCTAGTTCCATCCATGTCGTCGCAAATGGCAAGATTTCATGTCTTTTGATGGCTGCATAGTATTCCATTGTGTATATATACCACATCTTCTTTATCCATTCCCATGCAGGGCTATTTTAATGTGTATGCAAAGAGTTTGGTGTTCTTATTAAGAAGCAGATTCTGAACCAACAGGTCTCAGGTGGGGCTTGAGAGCTTGCATTTCTTTTCTTTTTTTTTTTTTTTAAGATTTTATTTATTTATTTGACAGACAGAGATCACAAGTAGGCAGAGAGGGCAGGCAGAGAGAGGGGGAAGCAGGCTCCCTACTGAGCAGAGAGCCAGACTCGGGGCTTGATCCCAGGACCCTGGGATCATGACCTGAACGGAAGGTAGAGGCTTAACCCACTGAGCCACCCAGGCGTCCCAAGAGTCTGCATTTCTAAGAAGCTCCAGATGAAGCCAGTATTCCTGGTGGGTGGCCCACACTTTGATTAGCACATCTAAACAATACTGTTCCACCTTACACAAGCTAGAATGGCCAAAATTAACAAGACAGGAAACAACAAGTGTTGGAGAGGATGAGGAGAAGTGGAAACCCTCTTGGACTGTTGGTAGGAATGCAAGCTAGAACAGCCACTCTGGGAAACAGTACGGAAGTTCCTCAAGATGTTAAAAAAAGAGCTACCCTATGACCCAGTGATTGCACTTCTAGGTATTTACCCCAAAGATAGATAGAGTTGTAGTAAAAAGAAGGGGTACACGCACCCAATGTTCATAGCAACGATGTCCACAATAACAAACTGGAAGGAATGGAGATGCCCATCAACAGATGAATGAATAAAGAAGATGTGGTCCATATACATAATGGAATATTACTCAGCCATTAGGAAGGATGAATACCCAACTTTTGCATCAACATGGACTGGACTGGAGGATATTATGTAAGTGAAATAAGTCAAAGAGAAAGTCAATTATCATATGGTTTCACTTATTTGTGGAACATAAGGAATAGCATGGAGAACAGTAGTAGAAGAAGGAAGGGGAAAATGAAGGTGGGGAATCAGAGGTGGAAACAAACCATGAGAGATTATGGACTCCAGGAAACAAAATGAGGGTTTTGGGTGGGGTGGGAGGATGGGTTAGCCTGGTGGTGGGTATTAAGGAGCACAGATTTCATGGAGCACTGGGTGTTATACGCAAACAATGAATCATGGAACACTACATCAAAAACTAATGATGTACTGTATGGTGACTAACATAATAAAAAAATTGGAGTTGATAACTGAAAAAAAAGAAATTAAATGTAAATGTATATAATATGCTACAGAACTGGCTGCACATTTTTTCTTTAGGATTAATATTTGAATTTGTTTTGAATATAAGTTTATGATTTTAAGAATTTTACTTAGTGAACACCATATCTCAATATAAAGATCACAGATTTTTCTAGAAGTAATTTCTAAAATTCATGCATAATTTTTCAAAATAAGCAATCTTAGTTGCTTCTAAAAGGAGAATGATATTTAAGGAATGTATGCTACACAAATAAAAAATTAAATCTATTGGATGGCAAAGAAAAAAAATTGTTCAGGTAGAAAACACGAACAATATGTGAAGTGTTAGAATCAATAATTTTATTTTTTTTAACTTTTAAAAATTAAAAGTGTTATATTAATTTTGGGAGTACAGTATAGTGATTCAGCACTTCCAAACAACCCCTTGTGCTCATCACAACAAGTGCACTCCTTAATCTCCATCACCCATTTAACCCAACCCTCCACCTCCCATCTGGTAAACATCAGTTTGTTTTCTTTTTTTTTTCTCTAAAAGATTTTATTTATTTATTTGACAGAGAGAGAGAGAGAGAGATCACAAGCAGGCAGACAGGCAAGCAGAGAGAGGGGGAAGCAGGCTCCCTGCTGAGCAGAGAGCCCAATTCAGGGCTTGATCCCAGGACCCTGAGATCATGACCCAAGCCAAAGGCAGAGGCTTAACCCACTAAGCCACCCAGGCACCCCGTTTTCTATAATTAAGAGTCTGCTTTTTGGTTTGTCTTTCTCTCTTTCTTCTTCCCTTTGCTCTTTTGTTTTCTTTCTTAAATTCCACATCTGAGTAAAATAATACTGTATTTTTCTTTCTTTTATTTTGCTTAGCATTATACTCTCTAATTCCATCCATGTCCTTGCAAATGGCAAGATTTCATTCATTTTATGGCTGAGTAATAATCCGTTGTATATATATGCCACAGTTTCTTTGTCCACTCATCTATTGATGGACACTTGGTTTGCTTCCATATCTTGGCTGTTGTAAATAATGCTGTAGTGAACAGAAGTGCAGATATCCCTTTGGAATTAGTGTTGTGGTATTCTTTGGGGAAATACCCAGTAGTGCAATTGCTGGATTGTAAGGTAGCTCTATTTTTAACTTCTTGAGGAATATCCATACTGTTTTCCACAGTGGCTGTGTAGTTTTCATTCCCACCAACAGGGCAGAAGTGTTCCTTTTTCTCCACATTGTCATCAACACTCATTTCTTGTGTTATCGATTTTAGCCATTCTGACAGGCATGGAGTGATATCTCGTTATAGTTTTGATTTGTATTTCCCTAATGTTAAGTGATGATAAAGATCTTTTCATGTGTCTGCTGGTTATCTGGATGTCTTCTTTGGAGAAATATCTGTTCATGTTTTCTAACCATTTTTAATTAGACTCTTTGCTTTTTGGGTGTTGAGTTTTATAAGTTCTTTATGTATCTTGAATACTAACCCTTTCATGGGTTAGTATTTGATGGATATGTCATTGCAGTTATCTTCTCCCATTCCGTAGGTTGCCTTTTAGTTTTGTTTCCTTCACTGGGCAGAAGGCCTTTACTTTGATGTAGTCCCTGTAGTTTATTTTTTGTTTTATTTCCTTTGCCTCAAGAGACATATGTAGAAGAAAGTTGCTACAGCCATGTCAAAGAGGTCACTACCTGGAATCACCAAGATAAATATTAAAGTGAGAATATCAACACAGTGCTCACCCTAAGTCCATTCTCCATTTATAACAGGGCTATGATTTCCCTTTGGGAAAATTCCTCCATTCATTGTTTGTGGTCTTGGTTTGGGGCAGTAAACCCAGGGGCCCTGACTTTGCACTATATTAAATTGAAGGAATCACTGGAAGGAAGGAACGTGCTTCCACCAGCACTTTTCTTTTCCCACTTGGTCCCTGGGGCTTTGACCCTTGAGTGGAAATATGCAAGAATTGAAGAAAGACTAGGGTCACTCATTCTAGCAGTGGCCCAGGACTCTCTGTTCTCGAGAACCCCTGAGGCTTCCTGAGTCCTATATGCAAAGATGCTTCTTTCGACGTCTCTTTGATACTGTGATCTTCCCCATGTCTTTCCAGTAATTTTTCTTCTCTGCATAAGTAAGTTAGTTGATTTCTGTTGCTTGTAATTAAAGAATCTTTGGCAGGAACCATGTATTCCCTTACATTTCTCAGTCTGCCATACACTTAGGTTCTGTTGTGAGCAGAAGTGTTGTGTCATTTCTGGTCTAAGTTAATGGCCTACGTACTTCCCCTACTCCTCTCTGCCCTGCTTTAGTGACCTCAGGTGTTGGGTTCTCAGTTCAAGATGGTAGAGCCTCTGTCAACTTGGTCCTTGAATATGTGGAACAGACCTCTCAAGCCATATGGACATAAAGCATGATTGAGCAATAAATTTTGTTGTGTTAATCCCCAAAATTTTTGAAGGTAATTGTAACCTCAGTATAACCATCCTCTTCCTTACTAAAATAGAACACAAATTGGTGGGAACAAAATATGACGGTTTCAGTGCTGTGACTTCTGACACACATTCATACAAAAAAAATTTGTCTTTGTCTCAGTTACTCTCTCTTCCCCCCCAAAAATTATTGCTTCCTCTGGAAAGGAACCATCAGATCCAATATTGTTTTTTTCAAATTACTCCCGACTTTTATGTTTGCCCATGTGGTGAACTCTGGGTAGGAAAGTATTATATTCATTTTATCTTCTGTGGCATCACAGCATGCTTCATATAGAGAATGGAATAATAAATAATTATAGAATGAATAGCTGTTTCCCAGATTTTTCATGGAGTTATAGCACTGTTTTTCAGTGACCTGATGAACTCTAGTGACACCATCTGGGGTTTGTTGTGGTCACAGTAGCACTGTTTCCATGACATGGATTATGGAGAGAGTCTTATTAGCTCAGAGTATGATCTGGGCTTGACTAGATATTTTCTTAGTTGTCATTTTTGCTACTGATTTTAAAAAATGTATTCTCTAGGCATAATAAAGGAATTTCAACACAACATTTATTTTAATTGCATTAAAAGTGACATGTTCTGCATAGTGGCAAAATTTTTTTAAAAAAACATGTAAAGTTATCTGCTTCTTCTGCTGCAATTATTTTAGGATCATAGCTTTTTAAGTAGTATTGATTCTGAAAAGAGAGGAGCTTGGGAAGATGGCAGAGTAAGAGGATCATGAGCTCATGCTGTCCAGCATTTACAACTAGATATTATCCACATACAAGTCAACAAAACAGAGCGTGGTATGAAGACTGGCAGAACAACTGAATATAGAGAAGTTGCATCTGAAAGGTTAGGAAGGTCAGAAAGGTGGAGGGAAACAGCAGCAAGTGGAAGGGAGCACAGCAGGTACTGTGTACAGGGAGAGGACAGAGAAATAGGCCCTCACATCAGGGAGCTCACAGGGGAAGACTAATCCCCATAATGTTTGTGTTTAAAAAAACAAGGGGCTGAATTCCAAGACTTTGTATAAGCTGTGGGACTTGGAGCCTGGAGCTTTAAAAGTCAGCTGGGGCAAGCTGAGAGGGTGGGTGATAGTCGGGTCATGGCCCTTAAAGAGACAGCAGCATGCATGGAGAGACAATGTAAAAATGGCAGTTTACCTAATGCTGGGGCAAACAGGAGACAGGTCTATTCATACTGACTTCAGAATGAGTTTGGGGAGTTCTCCAAAAATGAAGAAGATGGCAGGTGCCATTTTCCTCCCGCTGTCCTCCAGCATAACCACAGAACCACCTGCAGGAGGAAGGGCTGCATGGACACTTAGAGCCTCAGCCCAGGGCTCAGGGCAAATTTTGTGAAAGCTCCACGCATGCAGCACGCAACCTCAGGGTATAGAGCTGCCATTGCACCCCATCTGCCATCATGTCCAACCCTTGCCTGCCAGCTGCACCCACCTGTAAGCTCCTGGCCCTCCAGTGGGCAGCCTCCAACTGCTACAGCAGTTCAGGATATCCAACATAGGACTACTGGTCCAGCTAAAATTTTGCTAATACTGCAGCCCTGCTCCTAAATTCCCTGGCAGGCTCAGAGCTGCCCAGCCTGGGTCCCACTAATGCCACAAAGAGTAAGTGTGGCCCACAGCAGGCAGAAAGTTAGTGCAGGTGACTACATTGAAAGAAAAAGTGACTCAGAGACAACAGCAGGGTATAAGCAACATGTATATGACACTCTCCTGAAGGGCCAGCTTCTGATGAACAGGGCATACAGAAACAGACACAGAGTGGCAGACAAAATGAGGATACAGAGAAATTTATCCCAATGAAAGAATAGGACAGGGCCACAGCCAGACATCTAAGTAAAACAGATATAAGTAACATGCCTTGTAGAGAACTTAAAGCAATGATCATAAGGATACTCATGGACTTGAGAAAAGAGTGGAAGACCTGAGTGAGACCCTTAGCGCAGAGATAAGGAATAACACAACAGAGATAAAGGGATAAATAAATGAAATGGGAAATATAGTTGATGCAATGAATAGCAGGATGGAAGAAGCAGAGGAAAGAATTAGTGACCTAGAAGATAGAGGAATGGAAAATAATCAAGTTGAACAAAAGAGAGGAAAAAGATTTACATAAAACTAGAATAGATTTAGGGAACTCAGTGACTCCATCGAACATGAAAACATTCATATTCCAGGAATCCCAGAAGAAGAAAAGAGAGAAAAGGAGATAGGAAATTTATTTGAACTAATAATAGCTGGAAACTTCCCTAATCTGGAAGAAATTAGGGAAGGAAACAAATATCTAGATCCAGGAGGCACAGAAAACTCCCATCAAAATCAACAAAAGCAGGGAAACACCAAAACATATTGTAATAAAATTCACCAAATAGAGTGATAAAGAAAAAAAAAATCTTATAAATAGCAAGACAAAAGAAATCATTAACTTAGAAGGGGAAGTCCGTTAGGCTAGCAGGAGATTTTTCAATGGAAACTCTGTAAGCCAGAAGAAAGTGACATAATATATTCAAAGCACTAAATGGGAAAAATATGCAGCCAAAATACTGTATCTAGCAGGGCTATCATTCAGAATAAAAAAAAGAGAGAGAGAGAGTTTCCCAGACAAACAAAAACTAAAGGAATTCATGACTACCAAACTAAGCCTGTAGGAAATATAAAAGGGGACTCTTACAGTGTAAAAGGAGACCAAAAGTGACACAAAAGGAAAAAAAGAAACACAAAAGCAGTAAAAATGAATATTTCTATAAAAAAATCAGTCAAGGAACTCACAAAAAAATGGACATAAAATATAATAACATATACCTAAAATGTGGGGAAGAGAGGAGAAAAGAATGGGTTCAAACTTAAACTACCATCAACTTAAGATAGACAGCTATATACAGAAGAGATTATATACAAACTTAACGCTAACCATATATCAAAAACCACCAAAAAACATGCAAAGAGTAAAGAGAAAGAAATCCAAATAATCACTAAAGAAAATCAGCAAAACATGAAAGACAGAAGACAAGAAAGGATCAGAGAAAATCTTCAGAAACAACGATAAAACCAGTAATAAAATGGCACTGAATACATATCTATCAATAATTACCTTAATATACCTAAATATATATCTATCAATAATTACCAATAAACAGAATGAATGCCCCAGTAAAAGAAATAGGGTGACAGAATGGATAAGAGAACCAAGACCCATCTAAATGCTGCTTACAAGAGACTCATTTTAGACCTAAAGACACCTGCAGATTGAAAGTTAGGAGACGGAGAAATATCTATCATGCAAATGCATTTCAAAAGAAAGCTAGAGTGGCAATACTTATTTCAGACAATAGACTTTGAAGCAAAGACTATAACAAGAGACAAAGAAAGACCCTATATAATAATAAAGGGTACAGGAGCGTCTGGATGTCTCAGTCAGTTGAGTGTCAGACTTTTGGTTTTGGCACAGGTCATGATCTCAGGGTCCTGGGAACAAGTCCCAAGTTGGGCACTGTGCTCTGCCTAGAGTCTGCTTAGGATTCTCTCTCCTTCTGCCCCTCCCACCACTCACGCTCTCTCTCTCAAATACATAAATAAATCTTAAAAAAATAATAATAATAAAGGGGACAATCCAACGAGAAGACATAACAATTTTGAATATTTACGTACCCCACATAGGAGCACCCAAATACATAAAACAGTTGATAATAAACATAAAGGAGCTCATTGATAGTAATACAATAATAGTAGGAGACTTTAAGTGCCCACTTAGATCAATGAACAGATCATCTAAATAGAAAATAAACAAAAAAACAATGGCTTTTAAAAACACACCAGACCAGATGGTCCTACTATGCATCTTATCTAACCACAATGCTATGAAACTAGAAGTCAACCACAAGAAAATACCTGAAACACAGAAAAAGCATTTGACAAAGTACAACATCCATTCACGATAAAACCATCAACAAAGTAGGTTCAAAGGGAACATAATCAAGGAATGATAAACATAATAAAGGCCATATATGAAAAACACAAGCTAACATTATTCTCAATGGGGAAAACTGAAAGCTTTTCCCTTAAGGTCAGGAACAAGACACAAGACAGGGATGTCCACTCTCACACTTCTATTCAACCTAAGTCCTAGCCACAGCAATCAGACAACAACAGCAAATAAATAAAAGACATCCAAATCAGTAAGGAAGAAGTAAAATTTTCACTATTTGGTGATGACATGATACTCTATAGAAAACCCAAAAGACTCCACCAAAAAACTGCTAGAACTGATACACAAATTCAGTAAAGTCACAGGATACAAATCAATGTACAGGAGACTTGCACTTCTACACACCAATAATGAAGCAGCAGAAAGAGAAATTAAGAAAACAATCCCATTTACAATTGTACAAAAAATAATAAGATACCTAGGAATAAACTTAAACCTAGGAATAAACCTTTCACCTCTTGGAGAGGTGAAAGACCTGTACTCCAAAAGAAACTGAAGAAGACACACACACACACACACACACAAAAAAAAGGAAAGACATTCCATGTCTATACTATATACTATGTACATAGTGTGTGTGTGTGTATATATATATATATATATATATATATGTGTGTGTGTGTGTGTGTGTGTGTGTGTACTATATAATGTCTATACTACCCAAAGCAATCTACACATTTAATGCAATCCTTATCAAAATACCACCAGCATTTTTTCACAGAGCTAGAACATACAATCCTAAAATTTATGTGGAACTACAAAAGACCCTGAATAGCCAAAGCAGCTTTGAAAAAGAAAAGCAGGGCTGGAGACATCACAATTCCAGACTTCACATTCTATTATAAAGCTATAGTGATCAAGACCATATGGTACTGGCACAAAAACAGACACACATTTCAAAGAACACAATAGAAAACCCAGAAGTGGACCCACAACTATATGGTCAATTGATCTTCAACAAAGCAGGAAAGAATATCCAATGGGAAAAAGATGGTCTTTTTCACAAATGGTGCTGGGAAAACTGGAGAGCAAAATGAAGAAGAATGAAACTGGACCATTTTCCTACACCACATACAAAAAACAAATATTATGCTAAGTCAGAGAGAGAAAGACAAATACCATATGATTTCACTTATATGTGAAATTAAAAACAAAACAGACAGCCATGGTGGAGGGAAGAGGCAAACCAAGAAACAGACTCTTAACCATAGAGAACTACTCTCCAAGAAATCTTGATTTCTATATTCCCTGTTTTCTACCTCTGATAGTATGCTTTGTGCTGTGAGTTTCTAAGATGCTGATACATGTTCCTTGCTGTATGTACAGTTACTGGTGACTCTTTATTTAAAATAATGGTTGAGATTGGGGAGGGTATGTGCTATGATGAGTGCTGTGAAATGTGTAAACTTGATGATTCACTGATCTGTACCCCTGGGGCAAATAATACATTATATGTTAATAAAAATAATTTTAAAAAAATAATGGTCTAGGGTGCCTGGGTGGCTCAGTCCATTGAGGGGCTGCCTTCTGCCCAGGTCATGATCTCCAGTCCTGGGAGGAGTCTGCTTCTCCCTCCTATTCATGTTCTCTCTCTTTCTCAAATAAATAAATAAAATCTTAAAAAAAAACAAACAAATAAATAAATAAAAATAAAATAGCAGTTCAAGAGGTACCTGGATGGCTCAGTCAGTTAGGCATCTGATTCTTGATCTTGGCTCAGGTCTTGATCTCAAGGTCACGAGCTCAAGCCCCACATTCAGCTCTACCCTGGGTGTGGAACCTAACAGAATACACACACACACACACACACACATATTAAATATAAATATAGTATTATAGTATGTTATATAGTATATTAATGTGTATACACACACACACACACACACACTCTATATATCTATATGTATGTATATATATCAATTTAGGAAGCAGGTCTCATTCTCTAAAATCTTGGTCTTAACTTACTTAGAATCTCCTGGGCCAGAAGATTTAAAGATTATCTTAAGAAGAGGACTGACTGGGTGGTGCAGTTAATCAACCAAATGGCTCTGATCATGTGTTCCAGCTCAGATCGTGATCTCATGGTCTTGAGATGGAGTCCCACAGCTTGAAACACTCTCTCCCTCTCCCTCTGCCCCTCTCCACTGCTCACTATCTCTCTCTCTAAAATAAATAAATAAATCTTTTTAAAACAAAAACAACAAAAAAAAAAAAGAAAGAAAGAAAGAAAAGAGACTGCAACATTCATGCAAAATCGTTGGCCCACATTTACAAATTATAGTGTTCTCATAGAACAGAACCATATGTTAAAGTCTAAGTCTTTTACTTTTATTCATAACTAGCTAAATATATTCTTTTTTTAAAAGGTTTTATCCATTTATCTGACAGAGAGAGAGATCGCGAGTAGGCAGAGGCAAGCAGAGAGAGGGGGAAGCAGGCTCCCTGCCGAGCAGAAAGCCCGATGTGGGGCTCCATCCCAGGACCCTGAGATCATGACCTGAGCCAAAGGCAGAGGCCTAACCCACTGAGCCACCCAGGTGCCCCAAGTTAAATATATTCTTAATTTAACAATACTACAGTATCAAACCAACAATTCTGATTTTATTTTTAAAGTAAAACAAAGCATGCTCTAGCACAAGAAATTATTTCAACAAGAAAAATTCAACAAAATTCCAGCTGCATATAAACTCCTCAGTACATGAAATGTCCTTAAAAGAAATCCACAGTGAAAATTCAACCACCAGAGTCCAAGAATCCTGGAGACAGTGACTTCCACATATTTCTAAAATGGCAATCAAATGTCTAGCTGTGTGCAAAGTCTTCACTTGGCATCTGATGTTCTTCCTCTAGGATTTACACTCCTTCTAAATACAATTAAGTCAAAATAGGCTTTTGATCCCGCATAAAGATGATGTATAATTTCAGCATCTGTATTTTTTTTAAAGATTTTATTTATTTTTTTGACAGACAGAGATCACAAGTAGGCAGAGCAGCAGGCAGAGAGAGAGAAAGGGAAGCAGACTCCCTGCTGAGCAGAGAGCCCGATGTGGGGCTCGATCCCAGGACCCCGAGATCATGACCTGAGCCGAAGGCAGAGGCTTTAACCCACTGAGCCACCCAGGTGCCCCTCAGCATCTGTATATTTATCAAAATAAAAATTAACACAAAGTAATGTGATAATTCTCTTTACAAAATAATAAAGCTAAAAACTGCAAGTGTAACTTCTCACTGTAATTTAGAAAAAAATATGGACATCACAATTATCCAAATTTTTATACTTATTTCACTTTAACTTGATGTTTTATATATATTTATATAATCTAAAATAAATATATTTATACTATTAAATTATATAATATAAATATTACATGAATATTTTATTTATTTATTTATTAAGATTTTATTTATTTGACCGAGAAAGACACAACGAGAGAGGGAACACAAGCAGGGGAAGTGGGAGAGGAAGAAGCAGACTTTCTACCAAGCAGGGAGCCCAACGTGGGCCTGGATCCCAGGACCTTGGGACCATGACCTGAGTGGATAGCAGCCGCTTAATGACTGAACCATCCAGGCGCCCTACATGAATATTTTAAACACAAAAATTTTATTTTAAATATTATAATGTACATATTTTAAAATACAATATGTATGTCTTTTTGTGTTCATCTGGCACACCATCTTTGGAAATTTCTCCACAAGTCAGTTCAAACCAAGGTGAAACTTGATATTTATCCTGTATTTATTCATTTGTCAGAGAATTGTAGCTATGCTAATATAAAAATAAAACTTGTGGGCACCTGGGTGGCTCAATGGGTTAAAGCCTCTGCCTTCGGCTCAGGTCATGATCCCAGGGTCCTGGGATCGAGCCCCGCATTGGGCTCTCTACTCGGCAGGGAGCCTGCTTCTCCCTCTCTCTCTGCCTGCCTCTCTGCCTACTTGTGATCTCTGTCTGTCAAATAAATAAATAAAATCTTTAAAAAAAAAAAAATAAAACTTGTGGGACACCTAGATGGCTCAGTGGGTTAAGCAGTTGCCTTTGGCTTGGGTCATGATTTCAGCATCCTGAGATCAAGCCCCACATCAAACCCCACATTGGACTCCCTGCTCTGCAGGGAGTCTGCTTCTCCCTCTCCCTCTGCTGGTGTGCTCTCTTGCTCATGCTCTTTTTCTCAAATAAATAAATAAAATCAAAATAAAACAAAATAAAATAAAAATACAATTGTTTCCAATGGTTTACACTGAAGAAAGTACAAACATTAAATGTCTCAGTTTATGGCTTAATGCTTCTCAGGGGCAGAGGCCAAGTCAGGCCAAGACCCTGATTTGGAGTTGTCTATACTATGCTGAAAGAGGCAGGTAAAACTCGGTGAGCACAGCTACTCCTCACGTGATTACAGAGAAATGCAGTCAAAGGAAATGAAAGCAAGGTTCTGTTTTCCACAGAGACAAAAATGAAGAAGAAAAATGTTAATACTAAAAATCATGATAGTACGTCACAGTGAGGAGAAGGCACATTCATCACTGCTGATGGCAGTGTAATTAGTAAAAAGGCTTGCTTGATGATTTTCTTCTCCATATTTTTCAGGAGTTAGAGAAACGTTCATCTCTTTGGCCTCGGATTTTCTCTGTGGGGTTCTAGGAGAGTGTCAAGGAAGAAAAAAGGCCTGAGTTGACATACCTTCCTTAATAATTCGTTCAAAATGACAATAATAATTAAATAACTCATGACATGTCCATGTCATGGAAAATGCAGTTATTAACGTGAACACCATGTAGTTTATTTTTTTAACTTAAGGTCTGGGATTGGTAAAAAAGGAACTTTTTTTACCTTTCCACAATGCTCAGCATTGTATGTGTGTTGAAGGGGAATAAAGACAATGAAAATACTTGCTTTACTAGAAGATAAAATCCTTTGCCAATATCTCTACATATTTCCTTTATACTTATCTTCTCTTTCTACTAAAATATATGTATTTTTAAAAACTTTATACGTGTGTGTGTGTGTGTGTGTGTGTGTTTGTGTATGGACAGATGATGGGTGGATAGGTGGATGGATGGACAGATAAAGTTTGTAGGTGCTGGGAGAAAAGCATGGAACCTGGTTGTCAAAACTGATTACCTTGTAGAGGTGGGATATGTGAGGAGAGATTATTTTTTTTCTTTATTACCCTTAGAATAGGGGAAAGTGAAATAAAGAAATTTTAAACATAAGGAGGGGAATAAACAAGAACATTCTTTAATTTTAAGAAAAAATAAATTTGAAAAGAACAGCAGTAATTACTACTACTAAACTGTACACTTAAACATAGTTAAGATGCAATAAACATAGGAGAGCATGTGTCTTTTCAAATTAGTGTTTTCTTTTTCTTTTAGGTAAATACCCAGTAGTGGGATTACTGGATCATACAATAGTTCTATTTTTAACTTTTTGAGGAATCTCTATACTGTTTTCCACAGTGGCTGCACCAGTTTGCATTCTCACCAACAGTGTAAGAGTGTTCCCTTTTCTCCACATCCTCACCAACACCTGCTATTTCTTACGTTTTTTATTTTAGCCATTCTGACAATGTAAAGTTTATATCCTATTGTGATTTTAATTTGCATTTCTTTGATGATTATTGATGTTGAGCATCTTTTCATGTGTCTGTTGGCCATCTGCAGGTCTTCTTTGGAAACATGTCTATTCAGGTTCTCTGTCTGTTTTTTTTATTGGATTCTTTGTTTTGGGTTGTTGTGTAGTGTGTGTGTGTGTGTGTGTGTGTTTGTATTGAGTTGTTTAAGTTTTTTATATATTTTGGATATTAACCTCTTAGTAGTTATACTATTTTCAAATATCTTCTATTCACAGGTTGTCTTTTGTTTTGTTGATAGTTTCTTTTACTCTGAACCCCTATGTTTATTGCAGCATTATTTACAAGAGGAAACAACCCAAGTATCCATCAATAGATGAATGGATAAATAAGATGTGTATATGTACAATGGAATATTACTCAGCCACAAAAAAGAATGAAATCTTGCCATTTGCAAAAACATGGATGGATCTAGAGGGCATAAAACTAAGTGAAATAAGTCAGAGAAAGAAAAATACCATATGCTTTCATTCATAGGTGGAATTGAAGAAACAAAATGAATGAACAAAGGGAAAAAAAGAGACAAGCAAAAAACCAGACTATTAAATACAGAGGACAAACTGGTGGTTGCCAGAGGGGAAGCAGGTGGAGGAATGGGTGAAACAGATAAAATGGGATTAAGAGTACGTTTATCTTGATGAGCACTGAGAAATGTATAAAATTATTGAATCATTATATTGTACACCTGAAACTAACACTGTATTAATTATACTTAAAGTTTATAAAAGTTATTAAAAATGGTTAAGATGGTAAATTTAACCTGTATTTTCCCATAATAAAAAATTTTTTTTGAAAAAAAAAGGAAAGAAAATCATGCCTTAAGCATTTATAGCTAGCAAGTCTCTGAAGAGTTATTACCATTCTTCCATGGCAAACATGTTTCCATCATGCAGTAGTACTTAGCATTGTTAAACAATAGGAACACAGTAAACAGAACATATTATCACATGTTGTAACAACAGTGATATTCTTAAGACATTAGATAGTATCCTCAGATCTATTTGAGACAGCTACTAGCTATTTAAGTCAGCTAATAAGAAGATAGTCTCTCTTTATCATTGAACAACAGTCATATCATGTTTGCCAGGGGAATGGAAAGATCCAAGGTGCTTTCTTTAAAAAAAAAAAAAAAAATCCAGGTCCAAAGGGCACAAGAGCAAACCCTAAGACACCTAGCACACAGGATAATAACAGAAACAGCCAACATGTAGCCTGTGGTTGCTGTGTGCTGGGCACTGTTCCAAGGGCTTACATTCCTCACAGCATCCCTATGAAGCAGGTGCTATTATTTCTCCGTTTTACAGGTGGGACATTCAAGTACAGGAAATTTGAGTAACTTCCCCAAGGTCTCACAGCCAGTAAGGACAGGAAGATGCCAGAGAACCTGAAAGTGGATGCACGGACCTTCTCTCCTACTGGAAACTTGTGCAGGCAGCCTTTCCCTTCCATTGTATTTCTCATGGGTGGCCCCTCTGCATAAACTGTGCTGCCCACATCTCTAGATTTGCCCACACTGCCCTCTTACACACCCACATCCTCCCATTCTTCTGCCATTTAAACCCCACTTCCTCCTAGAAATTCTCCCTGAACACAAAGCCACAGGCACACCTTCTACTCTAAGCCCCGCAGACACACAGTGCATCATACTTCTTCTACCCAAGCCTCCCCCCAACCCCGAGGATCTGAATGTCCAAATGTTCCATTCTCTAACACGAAGGGGTCATCAGACTCTGTCAGTACCTCCCTCTCAATTTACCAATGAGGAAACAGAGGCCCGGAGAGGGAAGACGCTTGCCCAGAGTCCCACAGCCGGTCAGGACTGGAATACTTCACTCATTCCACGACTACTCTGACACTCCTCAGAGCCCAGTGGGGCAAGCACCCCGTGGATGGTGAACAATGTTTTCAGTAGTCTTCCTGGAGAGGTTCATCCCCTGGGATGTTACTACCAGTTAGTTCCACAAGCTTACTGCCTCGCAAGAAATTTGTCAGCCTGGGAATTAGGTTGCCCCTCAGAGGCGGGAGGGCTGCTGTGTCAGGCCAAAGAGGACAGAAGAGTCAAAGGCTTTGGAACAAGGAGCAGAAATCCTCTTGTCCTGGCTCCAGCTGGGCAGGGCTGAGATCCTAGCATCTCTGACTGGGACTATGGGCGACAGAAGGCAACACTCCTGAAGCCCATCAAGGGCAATTCCATAGACACTCCCTGAGCCTGTTTCCTGGCGGAAATCTGCCGGCAACTCGAGCCCCTCCTCCCTTCTTCGACTTCTAGGTCAGGTGGGACCTCTGGGGCTGAGGTGGGCCTGGGGCTCGAGGAAGGGTTTTGTGAGTCCAGGCTGGGAGACTGGGCATCAAGGTCCCCAGCTCTACCTCGCTGCTTTCCCCACAGCTGGGTCAGAAGAGAGAGCTCTTTCCGAACAGGCAAATCACAGTGAGGTCCCAGCTTTAGGGGTGATGGTTGCAGCTCAGTATATATACTGAGGAGAGTTTCAGAATATATTCAGGGAGAATTTCTGGGAGGATGTGGGGTTTAAATGGCAGGGAGAACAGACCAGGGTCCCTGGCTCTATGATTGCCAACAAGCCCTGTCCCTCTCAGGCCGTTAGCAACCTCTTAGAAAGAGGCAGAGCCCTGAGAGTATCTTCTGAGCACAGTGGGCCAGCACAGGTGGTCACCACATTGAAGGATGTCTTTCCCAATTCTGGATTCCTGGGCTCTTTCGTTCTCTCTCCTTACTCAGTCTCTCTAGAAGAGCAGGAGAGAAGCCATGTTGGATGAGGGCTGAGGGGGCCTCATGAAGCCAGCGGGTACAGAGGCCATTCTCCATGAAGCTTCCTGGTTAATTAATTAGTGAGTGGCCCCCTGTGCTCCCAGCCAGCAGGCCACTCCTCTCAACCTTGACTGTTGAGGTAAATCTTCTGTCTTCACTTTCCCCCTGATGGTAGCAAATCAGCCTCTGGTATCTGGCGTGGAGAGCAGAGCCCATTGTACTCACAGGTAAGAGGTCCGGCAGGACACTTGCTGGTACAGAGCAGAATAATCAATGGCAGAAAGGCAAGGAGCTAAAGAGAGGGTGAGGGAGAGAGAAAAATGAGACGTACCTGCCAATACATGGCAGAGAGGATGAGGAAATGCACACGACAAGGTAGGGTTTAGAGCCCTGGATTTAATTCCTGGCTCTGTCCCCAGATTGCTGAATGACTTCAGGCACAGTGTTCTCTAGGCCTTGTTTCCCATTGTTGACATGGCAGCTGGGTTAGGTGATCTTAAAATTATTGCCAGTTGCTGATACCAAGATAGGAAGATGAATTCTTTGATTGTGTCTTATTCATAAAGCTCTGAATGCCCTCTCTGCCTGGTGTTTAAGTAGCTGCTTGACATAGAATAGATAAAGCAGGTAAGATTGCTGTGTAAATTATTAAAGAGAAATGAATAAGAAATTGGCAGAGGGAAACAGAGGAAGGAGGAAGCCCTTGGAGGAGGAAGGACTCCTCTTGGATTAAAACTGGTTGAAGAGAAGGCTATTCTGGATGTTACTGAGAGAAGAATCTGGGCTGACCAGGAGGAGACTGGAGTCAAGGAATTGGAGAGAAATTATGAGGACTGAGGGTTACCTGAAGGGCTTAGTTGGTTAGGTGTCCGACTCTTGATTTTGGCTCTGGTCATGATCTCAGGGTCATGAGATTGAACCCCACAACTGGCCGTGTGCAGGGTTGGAGCCTGTTTAAGATTCTCTCTCTCCCTCTGCCGCCCCCCAATCCCCTGACTCATACCCTCAAAAGAAAGAAAGAAAGAAAGGGAGGGAGAAAGGGAGGAAGGAAGGAAGGGAGGGAGGGAGGAAGGAAGGAAGAAAGGAAGGGAGGGAGGGAGGGAGGGAGAAAGAGAAAAAAAGAGAAAGAAAGAAAGAAAGAAAGAAAGAAAGCAAGAAAGAAAGAAAGAAAGAAAGGAAGGAAGAAAGAAAGGAAGAAAACTCCCAGGACTGAGAGTGCTGAGGGCCAGCAATGGCTTCTCTTGTTTGTCACTGCCCGTGCCCCATCTGATAAGGCAAATGGAGACCTTTGGCAAGAGTGAGAGGAAGGAGGAAGCTGTTGGTGTTTGTGTGTTGACTCCTGCTATGTGGAAGAATCCATGGAGGTCTCTACATCTCTGGCATTTTTGCGACGTAGGGGTCTACGTCTGGGTCTTTCCATGTCCTAGGCTTGTATGTCTATGGAACGATCTGTGTATATGTCTACACCTGTGTTTAATGACTGTTATCAGGTGTCCAGGTGTGCCCATGTGTGTCTATTCCTGTCCTGGTGGTGGGTGTGAGTGTGTCCTTGTCATGTCCCTGTGACTGGGTTTATCAGGATATGTCTATGTCTGTGTGCAGTCTCATACCCCTGTGTACTTTTGTGTCTTGGTGCATCTAAGAGTTTATTACAAAGGCGACCTCTTCTACAAGCTGCCTGGGAAATGGGGTTTCGGGTTCTATATCCTAAGTATCTCTGCCTCATTCTGTGACCTTAAGTAAGTCCTTCCTATCCACTTCAAAGCAGACACCTGTCATGTGTGATTAAATCAGAGCCTGTAAGAAGGGGCTCTGAATAAACTATAACAGCTCTGCATTCAAGAAAACCAGTCCTGGGAGCACCTGGGTGGCTCAATGGGTTAAAGCCTCTGCCTTCGGCTCAGGTCATGATCCCAGGACCCTGGGATCGAGCCCCACATTGGGCTTTCTGCTCAGCAGGGAGCCTGCTTCCCCTTCTCTCTCTGCCTGCCTCTCTGCGTACTTGTGATCTCTGTCTCTCTGTTAAATAAATAAATAAAATCTTAAAAAAAAATTTTCTTATTTAAAAAAAAAAAAAAGAAAAGAAAACCAGTCCTGGGCCAGGCTTTCTAGGGGAGGCAACATAAAATTCAGTCAATTTATCTCCCATCACCAGAAGTGTTTAGGGGCTGGGTGGCAGAAGAAATTGACATTTATTAAGCACAAGAGATGGAGGAGAGAGGTTATTGTGTGGACTGGAGCAGTTAAGAAAGGATGGTGGGGTGGGGGAGGTCTTGGAGAAGGCAGAGCCAGAGTTGGGTATTGGGAAAGGGTAGAAAGAGCATTTTGGGTGGGGAGCAGTGTACAGAAAAGGCATGTGAGAAAGGTATAAAAAAGGGACAATGACGATGCTGACCTGCCTACAGTGAGGGTACAGGGAAGCACGTGGAAGCAGTTGGAGTTGAGACCACCAGAGAACCAAGTTGGAAAGCTCTGGCTGCCAGGCTGAGCTGTTTGCACTGTCCCTGGTGGGCAGTGGGAGACAGGAAGGGCCATAAACTGAGTAGAAAGAGCGTGGGTCCAAGAATTCCCAGAGCCCATATAGCTCTGGCTTTCTCTCTTTCTAAGGCTGCTGTCCTACCCCACAGAAAACACACCAAAGTCTCTGGGTGAAGATGGATGAGAATGCATCTGTTCTGAAGACTGGGGACCTCTGGGCAGGAGGGGAATCAGCCCACAGACTCTGTGGACAGCACTGAGGCCTGGCATGCAGCCCTTCAGGTGAGAGAGCCCAACTTTCCTCTGCTGTCTTCCTGACTGGGGTCCTATCTTCCTCCCCACCTCCACTACATTGTGCCTCACAGTTGTAGGAAGGAAGAAGCCACATGTTGGCTCTCTCCACCTACAAAACACCTTTTTCTGCCTTCTCATTCTCTCCCCCTACCTGAAATTCTCTTCCCAACTCCAGTTCAAACCTCACCTCTTCTTTGGAATCTTGCCTGAATCAGCCAAGTACAGGAAATTACTCCTTCTTTGTTCATACATACCTAGTGGAGTGCTTATTATTATGCACAGCTGGAGATCAAAGACAATGGCTGACCTGCCTTTATAATCCTAGAGACCAATACAAAACCTGACCCAAAGCAGGTACTCAACAGACAGGTGTGAAGTGTACAGTTGAGTACTACTCCCAGGGACTCCACAAAGCCCAACCCCAGCAAGACCACTGTGTCCAGTTCCAGTTAAGAAACACACGGACAAAGCAGAGAGTGACCAGAATGGAAAAGGACCTGGAAATGAGGTCCTATAAGAAAGAGTCTAAGGCACCAGGGGCATTTGGGTTGGAGAAAAGAATACTTAGTAGACTTAGGATGGATTTTTTTAACACTGTATGAAAAGCTGCACAGAAAGGAGAGTAAACATTTAACCCCCAGTGGCCAAAACTGTGACTTGTAGAAAAGTTACAGGGAAGTAGGATTCAGCTGAGATTAAGGAAAACATCTTTCAATAATTAACAGTGGACTGGATTGCTTCTAGTAGCCTCGGGGAAGAGGTAGAAGGCATCAGAAGTTGATGGAAAGGGAACCGACTCCTACTAAGCATTCATCCTCTACTGCATGCTTATACATATATTACCTCAGTCATGCAGAGAGGAATGATTAGTATTCCCGCTTTATAGATGAAGAGAGTGGAGATGAAATGAAGGCAGGTCTATGTTTACAAAGCCAATCAGCGTTAAAACCCAGGTGGCTCTGATTACAAAGGCAGTGACCTTTCCTCTACATCCCACAACTGCCCACTTGGAGGTGGGGAGGGAATGTCAGGGGCTCTGCAAAGCCCTGCACCTCACAAGGAGATGGACAGGAGAAGTGGCACGGTCTTGGCTCTTCTATACTTTGGCTTTTTGCTGGGGAAAGCGGTGGAGTTGGCATAAGCAGATGACTCCCTGGGACAACTAATGGGTGACAGTGAATGCAGAAGAAATGAATGCAGAAATGTAGAAGAAATGAAAAAATGGGCTATAGACTTTATCTGGGGTTTCTCCTGGGAAGCGACAAGAGTGGACACTGCAGATTGCTCATCTTCTCCTCTCTTTCACCTTCCCTTCCCTCTTTTTTCTCCCATTGCTCTTTAAAAAGCTTCATTCAACAAATACTGCTTGGGTGAACTTTGTGTTTAGGTCACTGACAAGATAGAACAAACCCCAGTGACTTCTTGCAAGCAACATTCCTGCGAAGAACTCACTGAGTCTGCTCTCTGGGATCTCATCAAAGCCTGACCCTTTTTCCTGGCAAAGTGGTAATAGACAAGGCCAGTAATAGAACATTTATAGAAACTTTAGAGCAATGGGAGAAAATGTGTTTGAAGGAACAGATTGAGTGGGGAACAAAATGAGTGCCTTGTTTCTGAGATCATTGAATCACTTGGTTAACTGAGAAACTTTGAAGTTTTCTGTCAGCTGAGGCCAAAACAAAGACGAGCCTTGCTCCAGTATCATATATGAATTTTATCTTCTTCGTTCTATAGTCCTCTACCAATAACCCCACACAACCCCATCCCTTGTCTGGATGCCTCCCCCTCCCACACCATAACATGTCTTCAGTATAAAACTCTATTCATTCTCCAAGACCCGATTCAAATCCTATCTCTTCTTTAAATTCTTCCCAGACTCCTCCGGCAGAATAATTGACTCTCACGTGGTTCATGAAATTAGTAAACTGTGAAACACTGCAATCTGCTCTAGGTCAGACTGTAGGCAAAACTAAGACTCACCCTGCTCCCCAAAGTACCTAGCACAGGGGTCAGCAAACTACGTCTTACAAGCCAAATCTGCCCCCTCTGCCTGTTTTGTAAATAAAGTTTTATTGGGGCATAGCCATTGTTATTCATTTACATATTATCAATGGCTGTTTTCCTGCTACAATGGCAGAGCTGAATACTTGCAACAGAGACCATATGGTCCACAAGCCTAAAATGTTTACTCTAATATCGTTGACAGAAAAGTTTAATAATTCCTGAGTTAGCACACAATATGTGGTGAATAAATGAATGGCAAATGCCATAAGGTGTTTTATGAAGAAACTTCAACTGGTATTCAGATGTCTGGGTCCCAATTCTGCCTCAGCTACTTATTTGACTAAGCAAATGATGATAGATGATAGGTACATAGATAGTAGATAAGTAGATGGGTAACATTTTTGTGCGCTGGGTGGTGCGCTAAGTATTTTACATTTCTTTTCTTTTCTTTTTTATTATGTTCAGTTAGCCAGCATAGTACATAGTACATCATAACTTTTTGCTGTAGTGTTCAACAATTCAATAGTTGCATAGAACACCCTGTGCCTTAATGCCTATCACCCAGTTACCCCGTTCCCCCATCCCTCTCCCTTCTGTAACCCTCAGTTTTTTTCCTAGAGTCCAGAGTCTCTCATGGTTTGTCTCCCTCTCTGATTTCTTCCCATTCAGAGTCCCCTCCATTCCTCTGTGTCTCCACTCTATTCTTTATGTTCCACATATGAGTGAAACCATACGAAAATTGTCTTTCTGCTTGATTTATTTCACTTAGCATAATCCCTTCCAGTTCCATCCACGTTGATCCAAAGTGTGGGTATTCATCCTTTCTAATGGCTGAGTAATATTCCATTGTGTATATGGACCACATCCTCTTCATCTGTTGAAGGACATTTCTACTCCTTCCACAGTTTGGCTATTGTGGACGTCACTGCTATGAACGTTGGGGTGCAGATGCCCCTTCTTTTTACTACATCTGTATCTTTGGGGTAAATACCTAGTAATGCAATGGCTGGGTGGTAGGGTGGCTCTATTTTTAACGTCTTCAGGAACCTCCATACTGTTTTCCAGAGTGGCTGTTCCTGCTTGCATTCCCACGAACAGTGTAAGAGGGTTCCCCTTTCACCACAACCTCGCCAACACTTGTTTCCTGTCTTGTTAATTTTTGCCATTCTAACTGGTGTAAGGTGGTCTCTCCTTGTGATTTTGATTTGTATTTCCCTGATGGCTAGTGACGTTGAACATTTTTTCATGTGTCTGTTGGCCATTTGTGTATCTTCTTTGGAGAAGTGCCTTAAATTTCTTACCCACTTTGTCTTTACAACACACTTTGGGGGTAGCTAGTAGTATTTTCCTCAAGGAAAGAAAAAGAAACATTCAGAGGGGTCACACCACCTGAGTGGTAGAGACAGGTCTCAAAATCAGATCTGATTTACTCCCAGCTTGAAAGCACCCAAGGCCTTAAGACACCCTTCTGAGATTCCGTTTCTTCATAAAATGGGGGGGGGGGGGACTTTGTGGTTTCCAAGCCTTTTTAGCAAGCAGAGATTTGAAAATAGGACACGAACCCGGACATGCAGAAGCCTAGCTAGAGGTGCCAGAACTTAGGCCTGCTCCTCCTCTGTGCTCTCTGCAGCCCCGCCTATCCCGCCGCTCCATGGCCCTGGCCAACTTCACATCAGCCCCGGAATTCCTCCTCCTGGGCCTAGTGGATGGAACCGACATCCACCCGCTGCTCTTCCTGCTCTTCCTTGGTGTCTTCCTGCTCAATGCGCTGGGCAACCTGACCATGGTGGTGGTGGTGAGATCGGATGGGGCCCTCCGCTCCCCTATGTACTATTTCTTGGGTCACCTAAGCCTTGTGGACGTCTGCTTTACTACTGTCACGGTCCCCAGACTGTTGGCCGGCCTGCTCCACCCGGGCCAGGCCGTGTCCTTCCAGGGATGCTTTGCACAGATGTACTTCTTCGTGGCTCTGGGCATCACCGAGAGCTACCTGCTGGCAGCCATGTCATATGACCGCGCGGTGGCCGTCTGCCGCCCCTTGCACTACCGGGTGGTCATGACGCCCTGGCGCTGCACAGCACTGGTGGCCGCGTCCTGGACAGTGGCCCACCTGCACTCACTGCTTCACACGCTGCTCATCTCTGCTCTCTCCTACCCGTGCCCCGCCCCTGTTCGCCACTTCTTCTGTGACATGACCGTGATGCTGAGCTTGGCGACCTCGGACACGGCGGCCGCGGAAACTGCCATCTTCTCCGAGGGCCTGGCCGTGGTGCTCACCCCGCTGCTCCTCGTGTCGCTCTCCTATGCTCGCATCCTCGTTGCAGTGCTGGGAGTGCGGTCAGCGGGGGGCCGGCGCCGCGCCTTCTCCACCTGTGGGGCCCACCTGGTGGTGGTGTCGCTCTTCTTTGGCTCTGTCCTTTCTGTCTATTTCCGGCCATCGTCTGCCTACTCAGCCCGCTACGACCGCCTGGCCAGCGTGGTCTACGCAGTGCTCACACCAACCTTGAACCCTTTCATCTACAGCCTTCGCAACAAGGAGGTCAAGGGCGCCCTAAAAAGGGGACTCAGGTGGAGGGCTGTGTCCCAAGAGTTGTGAGGGCAGTTCCTGATTAACAGGCATTTCAAGAATAAGAACAATTACAAAAGAACCTCCCCACCCCCTTTTCTAGCTTTGCAAAGCGTTAGCAGTTTTGATCCTGCAGCATCTTATTTATGGTTAAATTAAAAATTAGACCTGAAGCAAAGGTGGCAATATGTTTATTTTACAGGAATGGGTACAGAGCAATAAGCTAAATTCATTTCCTCATTGTCTGAATGTTTAAAAAATAGAGATTACTTTTAAATTTTGGAAAAGCGAAGGGAACAATCAGGGTACTAGGGAATGAGTCTTGTAGCTTCTGGAGAGGAGGAGGGAAGAGTGTGGCTGGCAGCAGCCTAGTGGATGGAGAGGAAACCCAAGAAGCAGTGTAATAAGGTTTTTAAAAGAGTTCCTTTTTGTTGTTGTTGTTTGTTTGTTTTTAGGGGGATAGGGTGCTGCAGTGTAGACCACACCACCTTCAGACTCTTTTTCTGGAAACTTAAGGGAAGATGTAATTTTTATAAATTTTTTTTAATTCTATTCCCTAGATAATATATCCATCATTTTCATGGCAAGAACTCAAAAATAGAAATAAAGATAAAATTCTTCTTAACTATCATTCAATCCGATCTCCACCTTTATCCCAGTTACCAGTTCAATACCTCCTCCACCTTTCTCTCCCTGCTTTTGACACATAAATAGTAGTCTCTCTCTCTACATATTCTGCAATTTCCCTTTTCACGAAATAATAGTCCAGGAGATCTTTTCTTATCCCTACAAATAGAACTTCTTCATTTTTATCTTCAGTTTAAGCAGCCCCTTATTTATAGTTATGCCTTCCCAATGTTTCACTATTACAATAGTGTAATGATATCCTTGTACTAAAAATAATAAAAGATAATCTTTAGTGAGGACTAACGTAAGTACTCTACGCATATGTTTCCTTTAAACCTCACAAGATTCCGGGAGGAATATATTATTATTCTCATTGCACAAGAGAGGAAACAGGCTTAGAGAAACCAATTCTGTTAGACTCAGCAATGTCTTCTTTCTGGTTCTGAGCTCTGACTTGAGCTGCTGCTATATGGTCTCCTCCCTCATTATCCTGAGAGTCCCTGGAGATACACTAACTCTCAATTCCATCTGCACTCCATCAGTGTGTGTAAGAACTTTTCAGATCTTCATGGCCCAACATGGTTGAGAAGATTTGCATTTGTGTGCATGTATTTATTTATTTATTTATATTTATTTTCAGTGTTCCAAAATTCATTGTTTATGCACCACACCCAGTGCTCCATGCAATACATGCCTTCCATAATACCCACCACCAGGCTTACCCAAACCCCTACCTCCCTCCCCTCCAAAACCCTCAATTTGTTTCTCAGAGTCCAGAGTCTCTCATGGTTCATCTCATTTGTGTGCATGCTGAGGTAGAGACAGAATTTTAGGCTCTCTTCTGTAGACTAGCGCTGTCATGATATGGCGGCTCCATGCATTGGTGGGCCCTTCTGCAAAGGGCCTTCTTCAAAAATACCTCCAAACAAGTTGGGAAAGTTAACTATGCCCTTCGATATCCAAAACTATTGAAGGATAAAGAGTAGGGCCTTACACTAACATCTGAACTCTCCTTAGAATAATCATTATTTTATGTCGTTTTCGAAATGGTATTCAAATGCAATTAGAAAAGAAAAATAACAGAACTAAGTATTTGAAAAAATATTCATACTTACCAATACTGATATTAGCTTTGATTGTGTATCTTCAGTGCTTAAATATTTAATTGAAAATCCTTATTAGAAAATAAAAGAGAATTTAATAAGATGGACTACTGTAAAATTGATATACAAAACAATCAGTAACTCCTATGTAAAAAAATTACTTGTCTAAAAACACAATAGTGACCCCTCATTTTTTTTTACAGTTTTTACATTTTTACATTTTTTAAAATGTAAAATACCTAGGAATAAATACCTAGGAATAAATGTAGAAAGTAATATACAGCAATATACCAAATTAAGAAGTCTACAGAATTTAACTGATAAATGAAAACTTGGAGTAAATGGAAAGATATTTGTTATTTATAGTTTTTAAGACAACTGTATAAATAGCCAATTTTAATTCATAAATGAATGTAATAATTCAACATAACTCCAGTTAATTTCCCAATAGGTTTTTTTTTTAATTGGAATTTAACAAAATAAATCTAAAACATATGTGAAAGGAAAAATGTCAGGAAAGTTTTGGAAGAGAAGAATATAGAGAAGGGCTTGTCACGTAAGGTACCTAACATGTACTGTTATAGATAGGATGACGTCAATATAATAAGTCCAGAAATGCATAAAATAATAATAATATAATAAGGAGGTGTACATGAGCCTTAGGACATTATAAAATCAATTTTTCATATCTGTGAAGGTGAAGACAATAAGGAAGGGGGGAAGAGAAAACGGGTAGTTGCCCCTTAAAATTTTGGGTGGATCAAAGTAGAGATATAGAAACTAAAACTGTGCAAGAACTAGAAAAAATAGTGAGATAATAATAATGATGATAATGATAATAATAACATTAATTTGGGGATAGAAAAGCCTTTTCCAAGCATGTCAAAGAAAAAATATACATCAAGAAATAAAAATCAACTTACTTGTCTACTTTGAAGTTTATGATCTTAGTGAGGGAAAAATGCATCACTACCAAGTCAGAAGTTGAACAGACTGAGGGAAATGTGGTTTACAAGATAGGTAAAGTGGCATCACAAGAAAAAAGAAAATTGACTTAAGGCAAAGGACGTGCTCAAATTACATGCTCAAGGAACAGTAGTTAATATAAAAAGACGTTTGACCTTATTGATATGTATAGAAATTCAATTTAAAAATAGTAAAATAGTAAAATCTTGGGGTGCGTGGGTGGCTCAGTAGGTTAAGCAGCTGGCTCTTGATTTTATCTCAGGTCATGATCCCAGGGTCCTGAGATGGAGCCCTGTCTTGGCCTCCTCGCTCAGTGGGGTGTCTGCTGGAAATTCTTTCCCTCTGCCCCTCCCCCTGCTCAATTTTTTTTTTCTTTCTCTCTCTCTCAAATAAATAAATAAATCTTTAAAAAAATAGTAAAATCTCATGTTTTGATATTAGGTTGATAAATAGTTGGAGAACAAAAAATCCAGTGTTGATAACATGTAAAGAAACAGCTATGTTCATTCACTTTTGGAAGGAGTATACGTTAGCAGAATTCCTTGGAGGCAATTTGGAAACTTCTACCCAATTATAACATGTTTTTGATCTAGTAAGCCCATTTCTAAGAATGTGTCCTTAGAATCAAAGCACAAGTCCACAAGAAAACATATGGCCCAGGCAATAAAATTGAAGTATTGTTCAAAATAATAAAGAACTGAAAACAACCCAGATTATTTAAATAAGTTATGGTTAACGCATCCATTCAACAAAACACTATACAGATTCTAAAAGGATTATATGTCTTTATATGAAATAATGAACTCAAAATATATTTTATGTAACAACATGAAAAAATGGAATGCATAATTTAATCTCATTTATTACATGCAAAGTTAGTCTTTGCATAGAAAATATCTATGCATATTGAATATTCCCCAATCTTTAACTGCCTTCATGGGGAGAGCAGGACTTTGGGGAACCCTCACATCCTCACTTTATTATTTCTTTCTTTATCGTTTGGATAATTTTCAATGAGAATGTTTTCTTTTTGAATCAATAAAAATTTTTGAAGAAGAAATAAGGTCACAGTTGAAATTATTAGGAAGACTTCTTTTAAAAGGTGAGATTTTTTAAAGGCACACATTAATTTCAAGACACATATGAAAATGCATTCAAATAAAATCAATTACTATTCTACATTTAGCGAGTACAAGGCACTGAACTCATCAGTGAAGAGATTAGAGAGCACCTGTCTTCAAGACACTTAAACTTCATAAAAAAGAAATAAATGAAGAAAGCATCACAAAATTTTAGCATGATATTTCAGAGGAAAAATCCACCTGAGAGTAATAAATAGATTCTAATCCCTCTGTCACTATTTGTGCTACCTTAGGCTGTATATGGGTTTCCATTTTAGTTTCTATAAATTAACAATTCATAACAGAATCATGGTTCATTGCTTATCATGTGATTTTAATTCAAAAGATAAATGCTCATCCAAGGGGCACCTGGGTGGCTCAGTGGGTTAAAGGCTCTGCCTTCGGCTCAGGTCATGATCCCAGGGTCCTGGGATCGAGCCCCACATCAGGCTCTCTGCTAGGCAGGGAACCTGCTTCCCTTCCTCTCTCTTTGCCTCTCTCTGCCTACTTGTGACCTCTCTCTCTGTCAAATAAATAAATAAAATCTTAAAAAAAATTTTCATCCAAAATATAAATATTATCAAAAGAAGTAATCTGTCATTAACTGACAAGTGATAGACAAATCAAAGGAAAAGGAAATTTTAGAATGTGGTCATTAAAAAGGTGAAATGAAAATTAAGTACAGAATAGGTCAACAAGGGAAGAAATGATGATCCTTGGGAGAGTATAAATTTACAAAAGGATGTACATAATAAATTAGAAGATATTCTTCATGGAATAAACATATTTGTCAGAAGCAAAGCACTGAAGTGGTTGAGAAATTTGGATTTACTTCTTAGAGAATTAGGAACTACTGAACATTTTTCTCTTTGTGCAGTAAACACTAAGGTTAGAGTTGTATTTATTCAAATTTGAATAATAATTTCTAAGTGTCCACTACATGTCAGTCTTGTTGTACATCACCCCCAGAAACTGTGGTAAACCCAAGAGGTACAATGGACCCACCACTAGTGACATGTGGGAAAAACCCCAGAGGTGCTATTAGGGCTGAATTAGTATGGGTACCACTAGACTTTACAGACACTACTCATTGTCAGTATTACATCTACTGTTTGAAAACATACTTTAATCTTTAGAGTCTCTGTCCCAAAAAAGCTGTATTGACCACTTTGAAAAGGCTCTTCCCAAGGCTCCCTTTATGTCCTGATTCCTCAGGCTGTAGATGAAGGGGTTCAGCATGGGGGTGACAACAGTGTACATCACAGCCATGACAGTCTCCTTAACAGTAGAATTATTAGCTGATGGGCACAAATAGAGGCCAATGATTGTCCCATAGAAGAGAGACACCACAGAGAGGTGGGAGCCACAGGTGGAGAAGGTCTTGCGGATGCCCCTGCCAGAAGGGACCTTGAGGATGGAGGACACAATTCGTGCATAGGATGAAGAGATCAACAGAAATGGAACAATAATGATGAGCCCTCCCAAAATAAAGATTACCATTTCATTTATTTGAATGTCAGAGCAGGCCAACTTTAGCAGAGCTGACATGTCACAGAAAAAGTGAGGGATCACATTATCAGCACAGAAAGACAGCCGAGCCATGAGCAGGGTGTGCAATAATGAGATAAAAGTAGTCAGCAGCCAGGACAGCACCACCAGGGAGAGACAGAGCTTGGGGCTCATGATGGTGGTGTAGTGCAGGGGGAAGCAGATGGCCACATAGCGGTCATAGGCCATGGCCACCAAGAGGAAGCTCTCCAGGTCTGCAAAAAGCAGGAAAAAGTACATCTGGGTCAGGCAGCCAGCATAGGGGATGGAGGAGACTTGGCTCTGCATGTTCTGCAGCAATTTGGGCATTGTGACAGATGAGAAGCAGAGGTCAGAGAAGGATAAATTGCTGAGAAACAAATACATGGGCATGTGGAGTTGGGAGTCCAGACGAATGAGGATGATGATGAGAAGATTCCCTAGGACGGTGGTAACATACATGGCCAGGAACAGGGCATAGAACAGGTCTCGCTGATCTGGATCAATGGGCAGGCCCAGGAGAATGAATTCTGAGACAACAGTTTGGTTTCCCATTTTCACATTGCTTTTGTTTTACCTTTTTAAAATTAAGAATAATTTGTATGAAAGTGTGAATGTGTGTGTGTGTGTGTGTGTGTGTGTGTGTATTCTCCCAAGCTGCCTCTCCACCAGCTTTATCTGGAGCAAGGAGTGTGCAAAACCAAGTGGGGCTCTACCGCCTCATAACCATCAGCCCCTGCATCCTTCTCACCAAACTGCACCCAGCACTCCTACTCCAAAGAAAAGCCCCTCTATTTGTTTGCCCACCCAGTTTACACATGCCCTCAACCACCCACCTCAGTGGTGTGGCAAAGGAGGTAATGAGCCAAAACTGATCTGAGCCCATGTTCTGCACCTGCCACAGCATGGGAACCATTGAGAACCATGGGGGGGGGGGTTCCCCAAACTGCAGAATGGCATGAAAGTCTGAGTTGCTACAGATTAGAAGGCACTAGATGTTCTCTCATCGTCAGTAGGCACTAGAACCCAGGCCCCAGAACTTCAGATCCAGTTCCAAACACTTGAATTACCAGAAAAATGGCTCCTCCACTTTAATTTCTTTGTTACCTGGATTAATACTATCCTAACCCACATGAAAATCTTGTCTGTTTTCTCTTTCAAGACTTTAAAAAAAAAAAAAAAAAGACTTGATTGACCCAGGGGAAACTAGTCAGAAAAGCAAGAGTTAGAAGGGAGAAGGAATGAGATGGACAGCAGGGTAAGCAGCTGAGTTTGGGAGGACCCCAGTGTGCATACATAGGATTTAAGTGCTGGGCCCTGGAACCAATCAACCTGGGATCACCTTACTACACCCATACCTGTACCATGACCTGACCAAGAAACTTTTTTTAAAATTTAGTTTATTTTAAAAACATATTTTCTCATATCACATACCCTTCCCAATGTCCCTCACCCAGCTATCCCCTCCCTCTCACCCCTTTCCCCTCCAGCAACCCTCAGTTTATTTCTTGAGATTAAGAGTCTCTTATGGTTTGTCTCCCTCTCTGGTTTTGTTTCATTTTTCCCTCCCTTCCCCTATGATCCTCTGTCTTTTTTCTCAAATTCCTCGTATCAGTGAGATCATATGATAATTGTCTTTCTCTGATTAACTTATTTCGCTCAGCATAATACCCTCTAGTTCCATCCATGTTGTTGCAAATGGCAAGATTTCCATTTTTTGGGTTTTGTGTGTGTGTGTGTGTGTGTGTGTGTGCTGGCCAAGAAACTTAATCTCCGTTAATCAGAGTTCCCCAATCAGCTTAATAGGAACACAACAGTACCTAATTTATTCTGCCAAAGAAAGTTAAGACCAAGTGTGGCATTGGTAAGATTTACTACTGCCATCGTTAAGTTCTGTGATGAGGATGCAGTATTTTCCCAAGTACCCCTACTCTCATCTCTATCCCCCACACTATCCATGAGCAGAACACCTTGGTGCAAGTAAAGTAAGTGGAAAGGGGTATTGTGGGGTGGAAGAAACTACTGGCCCAGAAGGGACAAACATTTGGGACCCAAAGAGTGAGGATTTCCTCTGAAGTTATAAGTTAAATCGATTCCTAGCTAAAGATACTAATACTAGGATAACTCAATGGAGGGTGAGGAAAACTGGCTTCATGGAAAGGAGCTCCCAAAATGGTCTTTTACACTCTGTTTACCTCACCCCCAAGCAAAACATTTAGGAGCCCACAGGAATCAGACTCCATCATTTACTGGCCTGTGACCTTGGCAAATTGTTGAACTCTTCCAACCTTACACTCCATCATTAATGAATCTTACCTACCTTGCAAAATTGCAGGTTTGGAATGATTGGCACTTGCAAAGTATAAAGTACTCCACAAACATACCATTTATTTTTTCCCACTAATAGCTCTGATGATTCCCAGTTATACTCAGAGACAGGAATCACTGTTGAGAGAGGAAAACAATGAGGCTGATGACTTCTAAATTATCCTGCAAGAGTTGCACTGTATAATTATGGAATCTTAATTTAATCTGTTAAAGGATTTTTTTGGAGTAACTACCTCTTCTGAACCCTCTCCCAGCTTACCCAGCTTGTCTTAGTGTGGCTCCAGAGCCTGCCTCCTATTTATTACTTCCCCATCAGCTAGAGGCCCTGCCATTGTCTTCCAACTCCTCTCTTCTATAAAGCTCTGACCCCTGGGATCCCTGGGTCCCAAAGAAACTCATTAACAAACCCAGTCCTTCCATCCACCCTTACTCCTGCACATTTCTGAGTAAGTCATACCCTGAGACAAAATTCTGTGTTTACTCTAAGTCTGATCTCAAGAAAGCTTTCCCAAGCCATTGCAGCCCACACTAATATCTCCCTTCTTTACCTTCTGCCAATATTTGTCTGCTACAACAGTTATCAGAGTCAAATACTGTAGCACTTGGTCACCACTGTTATATGTTGTCCAATGATTTCTTCCACATATACCAAACTTCTCTTCTCAGGTGGGCTTTAAGCCCCATGATAGCAAGCATTGTATCAATTGATTCACCCAGGAAATCCTTAATCTATTAGTTCATTAATGCATTTCTTCTAGAAATATTTACTGGGTACCTACCATGTGCAAGGCACTGAGCTCACAACTGTGGGAAAAACCAAGGTAGACATGGTTCCTGCCCTCAAAGAGCAGCTAGATAGCTGGCAGATGTGGTAACTAAACAAGCTACTGCCAAGCATCACAAATGTTATCATAGGGAAAATACTAGATGTGTTAAGAGTACATATTAAGGACACCTAACCTTATCTGTTAGGTCAGAGAAGAGTTTTTTTTTGATGAAGTTTAAGCAGAATCTGAGAAGTTCTCCAGAAAAAATGAAAGTATCTAGAGAGGAAATAGCATATGGAAAAACTCAGAGGTGAGAGAGCCTGGAGCTTTTTAAAAGCAAAGGAAGTTCAGTGTGGCTGAGGTATAGCGCAGGTGCTAGGAAGAAGGCAGAAGATTAGGGTCATTTGGAAGAAGGGAAGGTGAGTGATACAGTTTGGTGATTCCTCAAAATGTTAAACATAGAACTGCCATGTGAT
Source organism: Martes martes (assembly GCF_963455335.1). Lineage (NCBI taxonomy): Eukaryota > Metazoa > Chordata > Mammalia > Carnivora > Mustelidae > Martes > Martes martes. The sequence goes on along the minus strand of NC_137904.1, from coordinate 17,419,410 downwards.
CCAGCAATTCCCCTCCTTGGTATTGTAAGGGCCTATTTAGGCAGAGCGGCCCCACCTCGGTTGAACAGCCATTTTGTTGTTTATGCAGTAAAACTTAAATTGACCCTGCCCCCCCCCCCAGGGGAAATTACTTAAAAGCAAGTCCGGGAAACCAGTCCCAGGTAACAAAGCCCAATACAAGGGCGGGTCAGGTCAGGTGGAGATAACAGCCCAAATGCAGGGATGAGTCAGGTCTGGTGGAGACATCCAATCAGTAAAGCGTGCATACTGTCTCCCTAGCTACCAAGGAGTGTGGGCCCCGCTTTTGGGCACCAATTTTCACCAAGGTGATAGGCTAGTTCAAATGTCTACTATGGGGTGAATTGTAGTTCAATTGGCCACCCGTGTGTGACCTAGCATGACTGTGCAGCTTTCTCTGTGTATTGCAATCTCATTGGCTACCTGTGTGTGGCCAGGCTCAACCACATGGTCTTTGCTCTATAAAAGTTAGTCTGTGAGGCAGGGAGGGGTCAAGCTCTCTCTGCCAGCCGGTCGGTTTGATTCTCGATGCTTGGCATGAAATAAAGCTTTGCTTGACCTTCGCTTTGTATCAGGCTCGCTCCTTTAATCACAGACCCATTATTGGGGGACCCAACATTGGGGACCCAACAGTATATACCTAAAAAACTGAAGTACTAACAAAAACTTGTACATGAATATTCATAGCAGCACCAGTCACAACAGCCCCAATGTGGAAACCACCATCAACTGATGACTGGATAAAGAATGTGGTGTATCCAGACAGTGGAATATTTTTCAGCAATAAAATAAAGTACTGTTACATACCATAATATGGATAAACCTTGAAAACATTATGCCAATTAAAAGAAGACAATCCCAAGAGCAACATATTATATGATGTGATTTATATGAAATATCAAGAACAGGCAAATCCACCAAGTAAGCTGGTGATTGCTAGGGAAAAATGGGTAGTGATAATGAGATTTTTTGGGCGGGTTAATGAAAATGTTCTAAAATTGATTATGGTGATGGTTACACAATTCTGAGTATATACAAATTAATTTTATACTTTAAATGGATAAATGGTATAGTATGTGAATTATATGTTAACAAACATCTAATAAAAAACAAATATTTTTTTAAAAGATTTTATTTATTTATTTGACAGAGACACAGAGAGGGAACACAAACAGGGGGAGTGGGAGAGGGAGAAGCAGGCTTGCCGCTGAGCAGGGAGCCTGATGCAGAGCTCAATCCCAGGAGCCTGGGATCAGGACCTGAGCCAAGGCAGATGCTTAACCACTGAGCCACCCATGTGCCCCCCCTCCAAACCAAGTCTTTATCATTGGAGAAATGTGTATATAGATTGTATTAAATATATGTATATTAATGTTTAATATCTCAGGTGTGATAATGGTATTGTAATTATGTATGAAAATATTCTTGTTTCTAGGAGATCTTAAATGCTGAATTTGGTGGCTGTCTTGATGACTGAAAGTTATCTTAAATAGATCGGCCATTTTACTTATTTTTTTAAGTTTTTAATTTCTTTTAACATACAGTGTTACATTAATTTCAGGTGTACAATATAGTGATTCAACATGGATCAGCCATTTTAAAAAGAAGAAGAAAGAAAAGGAGAGAAAGAAAGAGGAAGGGGGGTGGGGGTAATGATTAGAAGGGAGAGAGAGAGTTGATATGTGCTATAAATATGAATGAATGAGATATGAACAGATTTGAGCAACTGATGGAGTATAAACAAAACAAACTAATTTGAAATTAAGCTTGTAGCTTTTGTTTTGAATGTCACAGGCGTAATGACACAGGATTTTATCTCTTAAAATCTCTATTCCCACATTTCACTATTAAAATAGAAATTCAATCATTTATATATTTGTCAATTATGTGGCCTTTCAATTATCAATTGTTAGTTTTTCAATTTTCTTTTTCCTGGTTATCATTGAAGTCAAACATCTTTACATACTGTTTCTTCTTTTTTTTTTTAAGATTTTATTTATTTATTTGACAGAGAGTGAGAGAGATCACAAGTAGGCAGAGAGGCAGGCAGAGAGAGAGAGAGGAGGAAGCAGGCTCCCTGCCGAGCAGAGAGCCTGATGTGGGGCTTGATCCCAGGTCCCTGGGATCATGACCTGAGCCAAAGGCAGAGGCTTTAACCCACTGAGCCACTCAGGCACCCCCATACTGTTTATTCTTCATGAATTTTCTTTTTTTCATTAACATATAATGTTTTGTTTGTTTCAGGGTTACAGGTCTGTGATTCATCAGTCTTACATAATTCACAGTGCGCACCACAGCACATACATCCAATGTACATCACCCAGCCACCCATCCCTCCCACACACCCCCACTCCATCAACCCCCAGTTTGTTTCCTGAGATCTTCATGGATTTTCTGTTAATATTTTTTATGTATTAAGTTTTTATTCTAATTTCAGTATAGTTAACATAGACCATTATATTAATTTCAGGTATACAATATAATGATTTAACAATTCAATACATCACCCAGTGCTCATTACAACTCTTTAATCCCCATCACCTATTTCACCCATCCTCCTGCACACTTCCCCTCTGGTAACCATCAGTTCTCTGTAATTAAGAGGCTGAAAAATATTCCATTGTGTGTATATATTTACCATATATTTTTTTTAACCATTCATCTACTGATGGACAATTGAGCTGCTTCCATCATTTGGTTATTGTAAATACACTGCTATAAACATAGGGATGTGTGTATCCCTTTGTCCCTTTGAATCAGTGTTTTTGTATTTTGGGAGGTAAATAGTAGAGCAAGTATTGGACCATAGGACAGTTCCACTTTTAACTTTTTGAGAAAACTCCATGCTGTTTTCCACAGTGGTTGCACCAGTTTGTGTTCCACCTAGAGTGCAAGAGGCTTCCTTTTTCTTCACATCCTTGTCAACTCTTGTTGCTTCTTGCGTTGCTGATCTTTAGCCTTTCTGACAAGTGTGAGGTGATAGTTCACTGTATTTTTTATTTGGAGTCCCCTAATAGTGAGTGACGTTAAGCATCTTTTCACATGTCTGTTAGCCATCTGTATGTCTTCTTTTTGCTTGTTTTTAATTGGATTTTTTGGTTTTGGGGTGTTGAGTTGTATCAGTTCTTTATTTTGAATACCAACCCTTTATCAGATATGTCACTCGCAAATATCTTCTCCCATTCTGTTGGTTGTCTTTTAGTTTTATTGGTTGTTTCCTTTGCTGTGCAGAAGCTTTTCATTTTGATGTAGTACCAATAGTTTATTTTTGCTTTTATAACCCCTGCCACAGGAGACATATGTAGAAAAATGTTGCTACAGCAGATGTCAAAAAATATCACTGCCTTTCCTCTCTTCTAGGATTTTTATGGTTTCAGGGCTCACAGTTAGGTCTTTAGTCCATTTTGAATTTATTTTTGTGTATGCTTTAGGAAAGTGGTCCTGTTTCCTTCTTCTGCATGTGGCTGTCCAATTTTGCCAACACCATTTGTTGAAGAGACTGTATTATTCCTATTAGATATTCTTTCTTCCTTTATCAAAGATTAAGTGACCATATAATTGTGGGTTTATTTTGGGGTTTTATGTTCTACTCCATTGATCTGTGTATCTATTTTTGTGCCAGTATCTACAGTTTTGATCACTGCAGCTTTGTAATATACCTTGAAATCTGGAATTGTTACACCTCCAGGTTTGTTTTTCTTTTTCAAGATTGCTTTGGCTATTCAAGGTATTCAGTTTATTTTTATATGACTTGTAAGTGTTCTTTGTATATTCTGAATTTTAATCTTGTGTTTTAGGCATATTACTGTCTGTCAATTTTCCTTCAAGTTTGTTTATGTTATCTTTTGTCCTAGATAAGTTTCCTCTATTTATGTGGTCAAATGTGTCAAACATCAATATAAGCTTGTGAGTTTCCACAAAAATAATTCTTTTGAGAATTTAACTTGGATTGTACTGATTGTATTAGGATAACTGATGTTGTTAAAATAATGAGGTTTCAAAACTGATCAAAATGCACAATTTTAAATGAATCTACTTTAGTGTATAAAATTACTCTCCCCAATCTGTTTAAAAGGAGACATCCAGGGTCATTGTGTATGTCCACTTATTGTGGTATTCTTTAATATCTTTCAGTAGTTTTAAAATTTTCTTCTTATATTATTGCACATAAATTCCATTGCTATTGAGAATAGGGTCTATTTTTCATTCTCTTTTTAATGGAATTTTCTGCTATGGAGGAAAGTGCATTAATTTAATCTTTTTTCTTGTCACTATATATCTGTTGTATGATGGCACTGAGATTTCAGTATTTATCCATTATAAGAATTAGTGTTACCTTAGTTGCCTCATGGATACAATAAACTATTTTAAGAAATACAATATTAAGTGAAAATGTGTCATGAAAGATTGTATGGCTGTTCTGGTAACTGGGTATAAAGTGACATAAATGAAGATATAGAATAAAGGACAAAGAGCAGATTTGAAGGAACATGAAGAGTTCAATATTGTGCCTGTTGAGCTTGAAAAGTTCATAGAGCCTCAAGTGGAGATGTCCAAAGGGCAGATGACAATAACAGTTTGGAACTCTGTAGAAAAGTCTTGACTTCAGACAGAGAGGTGGAGGTCATCAGAATGTACTTGAGGATGAAAATGGTGGGTTTGGATGCCATAGCTTGGAGAGGACAACTGAGGACACAAATGGACTGAGGTTGGAAAACTAGTCCATGCTGTAAATGGAGCTAAGAGAGTTTTGTTTTCTGGGTTGTTGGGGGGGGGGGGATTGTTTTGTTTGGTTTAGTTTTGGTTTGTTATTAATGGGTGCTCTCTTTCTTTCTAAAGTGAAAGCCTATGAAAAGAAATAATAAAATCACAATTTGGGATATTACATAGATTCAACAATTGACACACTGTGTGACTTGACAAGAAATTGAACAACATGCTTTTCAGTCTACAAAATAATAACCATATCTATTCCTTGGGATTGTCATGAGGTTCAGAGTAGGATAAAAACATAGATACAAAGTTTTTTTACGAGCCAAATTATATAAATTACCAAACAGAAAATACCAAACAGAAAAGAGGCATCCTTAAACTCTGAACTTGTTTACTAGCTTTCAACTTCTTTTCCCATTCCTGGGGAAAATTTTAGGTCCCTTGGGTATTTCTTATTCCCAGGTAAAGACAAAATAGACTCTTGTAGCAAGGGCTAGAAAAATCCATTTCAGCTCAGGCCAGTCAGAAAACAGAGAAGACATGAAAACAAATAAAGAGTGGGGGAAGGTTAAGATGATGTGAATCTTATGCAGAGAGAGGTAACTAGGAGACATTAAGAGGGAGGCTGGGAGGTGGAGATTCTGGATCTCATTTAGTATTGACCTTAGAGTATAGAGAATTATTTTATAAAATTATACCACAATGAAAGCAGAGTTCTGGCTTAAAAAAGGAACATAGTCTCCCATGAAAAATTAGTTAAAGAATGTAAGGCATGAAGATGATTTAAAACAGGAATTCTTAATCTATACTTTGCCTGAATCACCTGGGGAACACAAAGAGAAAGGCTTAGCCAGCAGGTCACCAAGACCTCTCTCCCCTAGTTCAACTGAATAGCTCAATTTCATCTCTTTTAAATATTGAATAACTACTATATCATTTTAACAGAATGTTTCCATGGTAAGGAAAAAAATCTGGAATAATACTCCAAAATTATTATATCTACTAGATAGAAATATGTAAAAATATAAAATGTTACCATCACGCGGAGAAGATAATTTTCTTTCTACAAAAGACTCTTCCCAGGGCTCCCTTCATGTCTCTGTTTCTCAAGCTATAAATGAAGGGGTTCAGCATGGGGGTGACCACAGTGTACATCATGGCCATGACAGTCTCCTTAACAGTAGAATTATTAGCTGATGGGCATAAATAGAGACCAATAATTGTCCCATAGAACAGTGACACCACAGAGAGGTGGGAGCCACAGGTGGAGAAGGCTTTGTGAATACCCCTAGCAGAAGGAACCTTGAGGATGGAGGACACAATCCGTGCATAAGACATGATGATGAGCAGGAATGGGATGATGACAACAAGCCCTCCCATGATAAATATCACCAACTCATTAACTCGAGTGTCAGAGCAGGCCAGCTTCAACAGAGCAGACAAATCACAGAAAAAGTGGGGGACTTTGTTGTCTGCACAAAACCACAATCTGGCCATGAGCAGAGTGTGTAACATAGCATGGAACATGGTCAGCACCCAGGAAAGCACCACCAGGGAGAGACAGAGCTTGGGGCTCATGATGGTGGTATAGTGCAGAGGGAAGCAGATGGCCACATAGCGGTCATAGGCCATGGCCACCAAGAGGAAGCTCTCCAGGTCTCCAAAAAACAGGAAGAAGTACATCTGGGTCAGGCAGCCAGCATAGGGAATGGAGGAGACTTGGCTCTGCATGTTCTGCAGCAATTTGGGCATTGTGACAGATGAGAAGCAGAGGTCAGAGAAGGATAAATTGCTGAGAAACAAATACATGGGCGTGTGGAGGTGGGAGTCCAGACGAATGAGGATGATGATGAGAAGGTTCCCCAGGACGGTGGTAACATACATGGCCAGGAACAGGGCATAGAACAGGTCTCGCTGATCTGGATCAATGGGCAGGCCCAGGAGGACAAATTCTGAGATGACAGTTTGATTCTTTCTTGTCATGCTCTGTCTTCAGTATCTTTAGGAGGAAAAAAGTGTCCATTAAAACATGAATTTAAAACTGAACATATTTCTGTGATACATAATCTGTTAGGTGCTCTGTAAAGGTACTTTATATAATTCTCATCACAATAATTACCATTTCTATACTCCAAATCTCTAAGGACAGAATCCCTATGATCAGAAATGACTTTTCATCGCTTCCTTTTAACAATGTTCCAAAATTTTAAAAAAGATTTTATTTTTTTATTTGATAGAGACACAGAGAGAGAGGGAATACAAGCAGAGGGAGTGGGAGAAGGAGAAGCAGGCTTCCTGCCCAGCAGGTAGCCTGATGTGGGGCTTCATCCCAGGTCCCTAGGTTCATAACCTGAGCCGAAGGCAGACACTTAATGACTGAGCCACCCAGGCACCCCAACAATATTCCAACTTTTATACAACACTCTTATCCATTTCTTTCTGAGACACTTATATATTGATTTTCCTCATACCTATCTTACCAGGCATCCTCAGTAACTCTAGTTTGTTTTGTCAGACTCTTCATGTTGATGTCCCAGGAGTTTTTCCTAAACACCGTTCTCTTATAATGCTACATATAGAATGAAGAAAAACTAATCTACTCCAAAGGATTTGATTACCATTTAAACTTCAGGTGTAAATGACTCTAATCTATAAAACTGTGTACCTAGTTGCTTAATAATTATCTTCCCTTAGACTTTTTACATGCATTTTAAGCTCGGCAGATCCTAAAAGAAACTCAGGATCTCAACCCCCCCTTCTCCCAATTCCAATTCCTTCCTCCTCTACTTACCCACATCTCGGTAAAAGATATCAAAATGCAAATAATACACCTGAGAGTTTTCTTCCCTTCAATCCTCTCTCTCATCCTCAATATCCAGTTTTTAAGATTCTGCCACATTAAACCTCTTTCTCATTCATCCACTCCTTCTCTCAACCATCACTATTCTGGCTGGGCTGACATCATGTCTTGTCTGTACTATTGGATTAACCTCTTCCCTCTTCACTCTTCTCCCTGCTTCCACACTTGGACACTCTCTCCTTCAATATCTTTCATTCACACTGTGGCATTCTAAGATGAAAATCTGATCATTATTCTCCCTAAAGTCTTCACGGATTCTCATTGCTCTTAAGGAAAAGGCAAAATTCCTCTCAAAGGAATTGCACAAAAGGGGCTTCAAGACCTGACCATGGCTGACTTCCACAGCTTCACCTGGCCCCATAGTGACACTCACATTCACCTCTCCAGAAATGCTGGGCTTGAAAGGCACAATTTCTTGCCACTAATCTTTTCTACTTGCTGTTCCCCCTGCCTAGCATCTTCCTCTCTCTGCTCCCTCTTCACCTGGTTTGTTCCTACTTAGCCTTCAGCCATATTACATGTCATTTACTCAGCTGTATCTCTCTTGGCCCCCTTCCCCAGACCAAGTAAGAAGCTGCTACTGTGTTTTCCAGGCATCCCATACTTGTCCCTCAAGCACTGAATGGTTACAGCTGTTCTCACTATTGGATTGTAAACATGCAGGAAAGGCCACGTCTGCCTTCATGATAGCAGAAGTGTCAACACCTGGCACAGTGCCTCGATATAGCACTGTGTTATGTTTCATTAACATTCACTGGCTGTGCTTCAGGCTGAGACATGCATTCTTTCAAATTTACACACAGCAAACTCCTATTATGTTAAAATACCCATTCCTATTGAATCCTCTCAGAACAAGTACTCATTAGCTTCAACCATTTAGCACTAAATTTGTCACTATGTTACAGATTTATTAATGTAACACTGTACCCATGGAAAGTGTTGGGGTACCTCATATAAGACTACCCTTTCATGACTACAGATGATACAGATAATAGAAACATATCAGATATATAGATATATAAATATAGATATAGGTAAATATATAATCTCCCATTTGTTCTATTTCTCTGGAGAATCCTAATATACCTCAATGTGTCTAAAAGGTGACAAAGCAGAGAACTATCAAGAGATGTGGGAGGCTCCTTCATTAAAGACTGAACTGAATCCACCTGCTTAGACTACACCCTGCTGGTGCTGTTTGATCCACCCACATTAGCAGTTTTTACACATGGACATTACATACTGGCATTATAGTGGGAACAAACATCTGAGGGAAATCATACAGCTGGTTTTTCAGAATTTTGCTTCCTAATAAATGAGTGGGATCCATCTCTTGTGTTGAGGGTATGATGAGGAATCATTAACCAGAGACAACACTTGCAGATGCTACCACTAATTGTGTAATGACCCTTTCATCTTTCACCCATTGTCAGTAGTTCTCAGCCTGGACTGCCCGTAAGAATCACCTAGCACAGTGTTTCTAGAATTAAATACCCATGCAGATCACCCAGGCATTCTGCTAAAATGCTGATTCTGATTCAGCAGGCTGGTCCTATATTTTATTTTAGATTTTATTTATTTATTTGATACAGAGAGAGAGAACACAAGCAGGAGGAGCGACAGGCAGAGGGAGAGGGAGAAGCAGACTTGCCGCCAAGCAGAAAGCCTGATGCAGGGCTCAATGTGGGGCTAGATCCCTGGACCCTGGGATCATGACCTTGCTGAAGGCAGACACTTAGGTGTCCTATAGTTCTACATTTTTAATTAGCACCCAGTGACTGCAGTGCTGTGGTCTAGGGACTACGCAGTGCATGGTAAATATATATGAGGCTTTTAAAATGAAGATTACTGGGTGTCCTCAGATAAATATAATCACAATCTTAGAGGAGGCCTATACAAAAAATGTTAAAGTTACCATGTGATTCTAAAATAAAACAAGGGCTCAGACTACTACATTAAAGCCTACCACAAGACATGAACAGACATTTCTCCAAAGAAGACATAGAAATGGCCAAAGACACATGAAAAAATACTCAACATCACTTGTCATCAGGGAAATACAAATCAAAACCACAATGAGATATCACCTTGTACCATTCAGAATGGCTAAAATTAACCAGACAGTAAGCAATAAATGTTGACTTGAATGTGGAGAAAGGGGAACCCTCTTACACTGTCGGTGGGAATGCAAGCTGGTATAGCCACTCTGGAAAACAGTATGGACTTTCCTCAAGAAGTTACAAATAGAAATACTCTATGACCCACAATTGCAGTACTAGGTATTTACCCCAAAGATACAGATATAATGAAACGAAGGGACATCTCTACCCTAATGTTCATACTAACAGTGTCCACAATAGTCAAACTATGGAAGGAACTGAGATTTCCTTTGACTGCTGAACAGATAAGGAAGATGACTATATATCTATATCTAACCTATATCTATATCTATATCTATATCTATCTATCTATATCTATATATAATGGAATATTACTCAGTCATAAGAAATGATGAATACTTACCATTTACATCTATGTGGATGGAACTGTACTAAGTGAAATAAGACAATCGGAGAAAGACAATTATCAAATAGTTTCACTCATATGTGGACTATAAGAAATAGTGCAGAATATCATAAGGGAAGGGAGGGAAAACTGAATGGGAAGAAATTAGAGAAGGGGACAAACCATGAAAATTCTTAACTATGGGAAACAAACTGAGGGTTGCTGAAGGGGAGGTGGGTGGGGGAATTGGGCTAACTGGGTGATGGGCATTAAGGGGGACACATGATGTGATGAGCACTGTGTGTTATACACGACTGATGAATTGTGGAACACTACATCTGAAACTAATGTTGTGTTGGCTAATTGAATTAAAAAAATAATAAAATCTGCCACAAGAGCTGTCATTACATTAGAATTATACAGTCTTGTAAGAATACATGACACAGTAATATTTACAAATGTTATTATTGACAACAAAAATGTAACTGGTAAACATTAATCAAAATATTTCTAGAATGTAGAGAAGTCTTAGAAGGCAGGGAGGTGAAGAAGAGGAATGTTATCATACCTGAAGAACAATCCTGCAGAACATCACACAATTTTGCAAGACCCTTGAATTGGAAGGACCCTAAGGGTCCAGCTCATTCACCCTCTGCCCAACTTACCCAGTGTGTCTAAGGGTGACTCCAGCACAGTAACTTAAGGTCCTGTTTCCCTTTATTTACTAAGACATGTGAAGTGACAGCTTCTGTAGTCGTCACCTGTGTCTGCGTAGTTCTCACCTGTGTCTGCAACATCCTTTCTCACATCTCCTGTTCTATACATGCCTGGGCCTAAGAGGCCCTGGATCCCAAAGGAGTCTAGATCTTAAAGGAACTCATTAAAGACAGAGAAACCCAGGACTCTTAGCACAAATGCTCTGAGTCCTGGAGCAGTGACTGATTACATCACTGATCATAACTGACTATGCTTTGGGGGAATGTGGGGAAGGAGAGAAGTTCATAATATGGATGCTTAATCACTCCCTGTTTAGGAAATGAACAGTAGTCCTGTGGGGCTCGAGCTGACATTTTGGAAGGTGAAGGAGGATGCTTAGAGAAGCCATAGAAAGGGACAGGGTCCAGGCTATGAATATTCTAAAATATTTTACAGTGTAAAAGGCTTTATCTTGTGGGCAAGAAGAAGTCATCAGTGGTCTTTGAACAAAGTACCATGAAAGACACATATTTTGGAAAGATTCCCAGGGTGGCATAATCTCTCACTACAACCCAGTTTCTCATAAACATACTCAAGGGGAGAGATAAACCTGCAGCTAATAAAGATTAGATCTCTATGACCCAATCATATGCAGATGCATAGAAAGTACTGGAATAAAAGACAGCTCTCCCAGATTATTTTCAATTCTTCTTCACGCAGAGATAGAAAATGAAACTCAGATTTGAAACTCACTGAGGTACTTCTACACCATTACCTCTCTTGGAAAACCTTTATAGAACTCGGTGACCACCATCGTTTCTACTTCTTCCCAAGTGTCAGATTACCCATTTTTTCGGTTGTTCCTTGTACTGTAATTGATCACAAGGCTATAGTTGACATTTATAACTCCTTCTTTCACTACACATTCTATGTTCTCATTGGCCATCATCTCAGCTGTATGGGGCTCTTTCCATAGTATAATGGGAACATTCATTCCTAGGGAGTATGCAACCTTTTTGGTCCTGTCTTTATTAGGTTATTAGACTTTCCATTAAGATTTATTATTAAGTAGATAAAATACTAAGTGACACCCAAGTGTTCTCCAGGATTTCAGACATGGTCCTATCTGTCCCAATTGTATAGAGCAACCTAGACTCCCCTTGGTAATCAATATCACCACCTCAGGAAGAATGGCAGCCCTACTCTTTATATATCAGTTCACATAAGAACAGCAAAATGTCCAGATGGAAGTTCATTGAATTGAACTTTCAATTCAGTGAAAACATTGCTATATGAAACCATCCCCTGATAGTAATAAGAATTATGTGGGACAGTTCTCATGCTCTATATTCATTCTTCAGTTTCATCTCTTGTTTTAGCCACAGCTACAGTAACTGCACTGACTTCAACTAGCACCTGAATTCTGCTGCGCATGCTCCTTGTTTCCCGCTCTGGGACTTCTCTAACACTACAAAACAGGATGTCAGCGGGGGGTGGAGGGACTTTCTTAATACCCATACAAATATTTAGGTGTATGATCCATTTTGTGTGAATTGTAGAGAGTGTGAGGTATTGATGATGATGATGATGATGATTATTATTATTATTATTATTTTGCATATGGAAATAAAGTTTTTCCAGCAGCTGATTGAAAACATTATTTTCCACAAATTGTCTTTGCATCTTTATCAATAATCAGGTGGGCAGTACTTTAGTGGATCTATTTCTGGACTCTATATACTATTCTATACTCTTGTACTGATCCATATTTCTATATTTTCTCCAATACCACACTTTTCTGACTGTTTTAATTAACAGTAAGTCTGGAAACGAGGTAGTATGAGCCCTTTAACTTTGTTTTCTTTTCCAAAATCAGTTTCTTTTTGTTGTTGTTGTTTCTTTGCTTTACATCTAAATTTTATAATCAGATGGTCACTTTGTACCAAAGAAGTCCTGAAGGAATTTTGATTGAAATGGTGTTTAATTTCTAGATCAGTTTTGGTAGAGTTGACATCTTAACAATGGTGAGTCTTTCATCCATGCATGATTTATATCTACCCATTTTGTTCTTTGATTTCTGTAATCAGTGTTTACAGTTTTCAAGATGTGGATCATGCATATATTGTGTAAGATTTATACATAAGCATTAAGTGGTTTGGTGCTAGTGTAAATAGTTATTTATTTATCTATCAATTTATTTAAGAGATAGTATGAACAGGGCGAGGGGCAGGAGGACAGGGAGAGAGAGGGAATCTCCAGCAGACCACCCGCAGAGCTTGGAGCTGACACGGGGCTCCATCTCATGATCCTGATATTAAGACCTGAACCAAAATCAAGAATTGGATGTTTAACTGACTGAGCCACCTGGGAGCCCCTAAAATAGTACTCTAAAGAGTTTTTCCACTTTACATATGTTTATTGTCAGTTGATATAAATTTCATTTTAACATATTAGCATTATTTTATATTTACACACAGAAATAAACTTCTTAATACATTGACTTTATATCCTATGGTAATACTAAATTCATTACTTCTGGAATGACTTTTTATGTTCTTTGGGATTTTCTAAATAGACAATCCAGTTGTCTATGAACAGAGATGGTTTAATACTTCCCACTCTATATAACTTTTATTTATTTTCCTTGTCATTTCTCACTGCTTAGGATTTCAAATATAATGTTGAATAACAGTGGTAGGATCAAACATTTTTACTTTGTCTCTGAACTTAGGGAGAAAGCATTCAATCTTTCACCATTTAGTATGATATTACCTAAAACTTACTTTCACCACCTTTTTATTTAAATTCCAATTGGTTAACATACAGTGTAATATTAGTTTCAGGTGTATAATTTAGTGATTCATCATTTACATACAACACCCAGTGTTCATGGCAACGAATGCTCTCCTTAATACCCAATTTAACCCATTCTCCCCGCTTCTCCCATTCATCCACCACCCGTTCAGTAACCATCAGCTTGTTCTCTATAGTTAAGAGTGTTTTTCCTGGCTTGCCTCTTTTTTCTCCCTCCATGTTCATTGGTTTTGTTTCTTAAATTACGCGTATGAGTGAAATGATATGGTATTTGTCTTTGACTGACTTATTTTGTTTAGCACAATACTCTCTAGCTCATCCATGTCATTACAAATGGCAAGATTTCACTCTTTTTTTAATGGTTGAACAATATTCCTTTGTAGATATATGTCACATCTTCTTTATCCACTCCATGGACATTTGGGTTCTTTCCATGATATGGCTATTGTTGATAATACTGCTGTAAACATCAGGGTGTACTGGGGTGCCTGGGTGGTTCAGTGGGTTAAGCCTCTGCCTTCGGCTTAGGTCATAATCCCAGGGTCCTGGGATGGAGCCCCTCATCAGGCTCTCTGCTCAGTGGGGAGCCTGCTTCCCCCCATCCCCCGCCCATCTCTCTCTGCCTGCCTCTCTGCCTACTTGTGATCTCTGTCAAATAAATAAATAAAATCTTTAAAAAAAAAAAACCATCAAGGTGCATGTATCCTTTGAATCAGTATTTTTTGTATCCTTTTCATAAATATCTAGTAGTGAAATTATTAGAATCATTTAAAATTAGGGTAGTTTTTTTTTTTTTTTGAGAAAACTCTGTACTGTTTTCCAGAGTGGCTACACCAGTTTGCATTCCCACCAACACTGCACCAGTTTGCATTCCCATTTCTCCTCATCTTCATCAACAATTGTTGTTTCCTGGGTTGTTAATTTTAGCTATTCTGACTGGCATGAGGTCATATCTCTGTAGTTTTGATTTGTATTTCCTTGATGATGAGTGATGTGGAGCATTTTTCATGCGTCTATTGGCCATCTGTATATCTTCTTTGGAAAAATGTCTATTCATGTCTTCTGCCCGTATTTTTGGTGTTGAGTTTTACAAGTTCTTTATAGACTTTGGATACTAACCCTTTATTGGATGTGTCATTTGAAAATGTCTTTTCCCATTCTTTAGGTTGCCTTTCAGTTTTGTTCACTGTTTTCTTTGCTGTGCAGAAGCTTTTTATTTTGATGAAGTCCTGGAAGTTCATTTTGCCTCAGGAGACATATCTAGTAAGAAGTTGTTACAGCTAATGTGAAAGAGGTTACTGCCTGTGTTCTCCTCTAGGATTTTGATGGTTTCCTGTCTCACATTTAGGTCTTTCATCCATTTTGAATTTATATTTGTGTATGGTTTAAGAAAATGGTTAAGTTTCATTCTTCTTCATCTTGCTGTCCAGTTTTCTGAACATCATTTCAGGAAAAGACTGTCTTTTTCACATTGGATATGCCTTCCTGCTTTGTCAAAGACCAGTTGACCATGTCGTATGGGTACCTTTTGGGGTTTTCTATTCTGTTCCATTCATCTGTGTGACTATTTCTGTGCCAGTGCCATACTGTCTTTATCACTACAGTTCTGTAAGAGAACTTGAAGTCCAGAATTGTGATGCCTCCAGCTTTGCATTTCTTTTTCAAGATTGCTTTGTCTAGTTTAAGGTGGCATTTCAATGTGGTTTTAATTTGAATCTCCCTGATGGCTAGTGATGATGAACATCTTTTCATGTGTCTGATAGCCATTTGTATGTCTTCATTGGAGAAGTGTCTGTTCATATCTTCTGCCCATTTTTTTATTTTTTTTTATTTTTTTTTTAAATATTTTGTTTATTTATTTGACAGACAGATCACAAGTAGGCAGAGAGGCAGGCAGAGAGAGAGAGAGGAGGAAGCAGGCTCCCTGCCCAGCAGAGAGCCCGACGCGGGGCTCGATCCCAGGTCCCTGGGATCATGACCTGAGCCGAAGGCAGAGGCTTTTAACCCACTGAGCCACCCAGGCGCCCCTCTTCTGCCCATTTTTTAATATGATTGTCTGTTTTGTGTGTGTTGAGTTTGAGGAGTTCTTTGTAGATCCTGGATATCAACCTTTTGTCTGTACTGCCATTTGCAAATATCTTCTCCCATTCCATGGGTTGCCTCTTTGTTTTGTTGACTGTTTCCTTCGCTGTGCAGAAGCTTTTGATCTTGATGAAGTCCCAAAAGTTCATTTTCACTTTTGTTTCCATTGCCTTTGGAGACATATCTTGAAAGAAGTTGCTGTGGCTGATGTCAAAGAGGTTACTGCCTATGTTCTCCTCTAGGATTCTGATGGATTCCTGTCTCACGTTGAGGTCTTTTATCCATTTTGAGTTTATCTTTGTGTATGGTGTAAGAGAATGGTCGAGTTTCATTCTTCACCAGTTAGAATGGCCAAAATTAGCAAGACAGGAAACAACGTGTGTTGGAGAGGATGTGGAGAAAGGGGAACCCTCTTACACTGTTGGTGGGAATGCAAGTTGGTGCAGCCACTTTGGAGAACAGTGTGGAGATTCCTCAAGAAATTAAAAATAGAGCTTCCCTATGACCCTGCAATTGCACTACTGGGTATTTACCCCAAAGATACAGATGTAGTGAAAAGAAGGGCCATCTGTACCCCAATGTTTATAGCAGCAATGGCCACAGTCACCAAACTGTGGAAAGAACCAAGATGCCCTTCAACGGATGAATGGATAAGGAAGATGTGGTCCATATATACTATGGAGTATTATGCCTCCATCAGAAAGGACGAATACCCAACTTTTGTAGCAACATGGATGGGACTGGAAGAGATTATGCTGAGTGAAATAAGTCAAGCAGAGAGAGTCAAGTATCATATGGTTTCACTTATTTGTGGAGCATAACAAATAATATGGGGGACAAGGGTAGATGGAGAGGAGAAGGGAGTTGAGGGAAATTGGAAGGGGAGGTGAACCATGAGAGACTATGGACTCTGAAGAACAACCTGAGGGTTTTGAAGTGGCGGGGGATGGGAGGTTGGGGGAACCAGGTGGTGGGTATTAGGGAGGGCATGGATTGCATGGAGCACTGGGTGTGGTGAAAAAACAATGAATACTGTTACGCTGAAAAGAAATTAAAAAAATAAATAAATAAAAATTTAAAAAATTAAAAATAAAAAATAAAGATTGCTTGGTCTATTTGGGGTCTTTTGTAGTTCCATACAAATTTTGGGATGGTTTCTTCTAGCTCTGTAAAAAATGTTGGTATTTTTTAAATTCAAAATCAATTAATTAACATACAGCTTACTATTAGTTTCAGAGGTAGAGTTTAATGAGTGATTCAACAGTTGTTCATTACATTAAGTGCCCTCCTTAAGGCCCATCATGACCCAGTTACCCCATCCCCCCACACACCTCCACTCCAGCAACGCTCAACTTGTTACTTGTAATTAAGAGTCTCTTATGGTTTGTCTCCCTTTCTGATTCTGTCTTGTTTTAATTTTCCCTCCCTTCCCCTATATTCATCTGTTTTGTTTCTTAAATTCTACATATAAGTGAGATCATATGATACATATGTTATATATTTCTCTTCCTCTGATGATCAAGTTCCATCCACATCATGGCAAATGGTAAGATTTCATTTTTTAAAAGATTTTATTTATTCACTTGACAGAGAGAGAGGAGTGAAAGAGAGAGAGAGAGAGTACAAGCCAGGGGGGGCAGTAGATGGAGAGGGAGAGGCAGGCTCCCCACTGAGTAGGGAGCCCCATTCAGGACTTGATCCCAGGACCCTGAGATTATGACCTGAGCTGAACCAGATGTTCAACCAACTGAACCAACCAGGAGCCCCAAGATTTCATTTTTGATGGCTGAATAATATTCCACTGCGCGCACGTGTGTGTGTGTGTGTGAGTGTGTGTGTGTGTGTTCATTCAGCTGTCAATGGACCTCTGGGCTCTTTCTATATTTTGGATACTTTGAATATTGCTGCTATAAACATTGGGGTACCGTGCCCCTTTGAATCACTATGCTTGCATCCTTTGGATAAATACCTAGTAGTGCAATTACTGGGTTATAGGGCAGGTGCATTTTTAACATTTTGAGGAACCTCTGTAGTGTTATCTGGAGTTGCTGTACCAGTTTGCATTCCCACCAAATGTGTAGGTGGGTTCCCCTTTCTCCTCATCCTCTCCAACATCTGCCATTTCCTGACTTGTTAATTTTAGTCACTCTGACTGGTGTTAGGTGGTAGCTCATTGCGGTTTTGATTTGTATTTCCATGATGTCCAGTGATGTTTGGCATTATTCATGTGTCTGTTGGCCATTTGGATGTCTTCTTTGGGGAAATATCTGTTCATGTCTTCTGCCCATTTCCTGATTGGATTGTTTCTTTTTGGGTGTTGAGTTTGATAAGTTCTATATAGATTTTGGATTCTAGCCCTTTATCTGATAAGGCATTTAGAAACATCATCTCCCATTCTGCTGGTTGTCTTTTGGTTTTGTCAACTGTTTCCTTTGCTATGCAAAAGCTTTTATCTTGATGAAATCCCAATATTTTATTTTTACCTTTGTTTCCCTTGCCTTTGGAGATGTGTTTAGAAAGAAGTTGGTCACAGAGGTTGCTGCCTGTGTTTTTCTTTAGGACTTTGATAGATTCCTGTCTCAACAATTAGGCCTGTCATCCATTTTGAGTTTATTTTTGTGCATGGTGTAAGAAAGTGGTCTAGTCTGTCTGCATGTGGCTGTGCAATTTTCCCAACACCATTTGTTGAAGAAACTGTCTTTTTCCCACTGGATAATCTTTTCTGGTTTGTCAGAGATTAGTTGTCCATAGAGTTGAGGGTCCATTTCAGGGTTCTTTATTCTGTTACATTTATCTATGTGCCAATACCATACTATCCTGATGATTACATTTGGTAATACAGCTTGAAGTCCAGAACTGTGATACCAACAGCTTTGGTTTTCTTCTTCAACATCCCTTTGACTTTTGGGGGTCTTTTTTGGTTCTATTCATGTTTTAATTTGTTCCAGCTCTGTGAAAAATGTTAATAGTATTTTGATAGGTATTGCCTTGAGTGTATAGATTGCTTTGGGTAGCATAGACTGTTTAACAATGCTGTTCTTCCAATCTATGAGCATGGAATATTTTTCCAATTCTTTGTGTATTCCTCAATTCCTTTCATAAGTGTTCTATAGTTTTCAGTGTACAGATCCTTAACCTCTTTGATTAGGTTTATTCCTAGGTATCTTGTGTTTTTTGGTGAAATTGTAAATGGAATCTTGATTTCTCTTTCTTCTGTCTCATTGTTAGTGTATAGAAATGCAACTGACTTCTGTGCATTGATTTTCTATCCTGCCACATTGCTGAATTCCTGTATGAATTCCAGCAATTTGGGGGCAGGGTCTTTTGGGTTTTCCACATAAAGTATCATGTCGTCTGCAAAGAGTAAGAGTTCGGCTTCTTCTTTGCCAATTTGGATGCCTTTTATGTCTTTTTGTTGTCTGACTGTTGATGCTAGGACTTCTAGTACTATGTTGAACAACGATGGTGAGAGTGGATATCTGTCATGTTCCTGATCTGAAGGGAAAAGCTCTCAGTTTTTCTCCATTGAGAATGATATTCACTGTGGGTTTTTTTGTATATGGCTTTTATGATATTGAGGTATATTCCCTCTATCCCTATACTGCAGAGAGTTTTAATCAAGAAAGGATACTGTATTTTGTCAGCTGCTTTTTCTACCTCTATTGAGAGGATCATATGATTCTTGTCCTTTCTTCTATTAATTTGGTGTGTCATATTGATTGACTTGTGGATTTGAACCACTCTTGCAGCCCAGGCATAAATCCCACTTTGTTGTCGTGAATAATCCCTTTAACGTACTGAGGATCCTATTGGCTAGTAACTTGGGAAGAATTTTGGCATACATGTTCATCAGGGATATTGGTGTGTAATTCAATTTTTTGGTGGAGTATTTGTCTGGTTTGGGTGATTAAAGTAATGCTGGCCTCATAGAATGAGTTTGGAAGTTTTCCTTCCATTTCTATTCTATTTCTAGAGTAGGCATTATTTCCCTTTTAAATGTCTGGTTGAATTCTGCTGGGAGGCCCTATGGCCCTGGACTCTAGTTTGTTGGGAGATTTTTGCTTACTGCTTCAATTTTGTTGCTCACTATGTGTCTGTTCAGGTTTTCTATTTCTTCTTGTTCAGTTTTGGCAGTATATATGTTTCCAGGAATGCATCCATTTCTTCCAGATTGCCTAATCTGTTGGCATATTGTTTTTCATAAGATTCTCTTATAATTGTTAGTATTTCATCAGTGTGGTTATGATCTCTCCTCTTTCATTTATGATTTTATTAATTTGGGTCCTTTCTCTTTTCTTTTTGATATGTCTGGCTAGAGGTTTATTGACCTCATTCTTTCAACAAACCAGCTACTAGTTTCATTGATCTCTTCTACTGTTCTTTTGGTGTCTATGTCATTGATTTCTGCTCTGATCTTTATTATTTCTCTTCTGCTCGATTTGGGTTTTATTTACTATTCTTTTTCCAGCTCCTTTAGGTGTAAGTTTAGGTTGCATATTTGAGACTTTTCTTGTTTCTTGAGAAAGGCTTATATTGTTATACACTTCTCTCTACAACTGCCTTTGCTGCATCCCAAAGGTTCTGAACTGTTGTGCTTTCATTTTCATTTGTTTCCACTAATTTTTAAAATTCTTCTTTAATTTCCTGGTTGACCCATTCATTCTTTAGTAGGATGCTCTTTAACCTCCAAGCATTTGTGTTCCAAATTTTCTCTCATGATTGAGTTTAAGTTTTAAAGCACTGTGGTCTATGGCATTTTTCAAAGAGCTGGAACAAACAATCCTAAAATTTGTATGGAACCAGAAGAGACCCCAAATTGCTAAGGAAATGTTGAAAAAGAAAAACAAAACTGGGGGCTTCATGTCACCATTTCAATCTTTACTACAAAACTGTGATCACCAAGACAGCATGGTACTGGCACAAAAACAGACACATAGACCAGTGGAAGAGAGTAGAGAGCCTAGATATGGACCCTCAACTCAATGGTCAAATAATTTTTGACAAAGCAGAAAAAAATATACATTGGAAAAAAGACAGTCTCTTCAATAAATGGTGCTGGGAAAATTGGACAGCTATGTGTAAAAGAATGAAAGTCACCCATTCTCTTATACCATACACAAAGATAAACTTGAAATGGATAAAAGATTTCAATGTGAGGTAGGAATCTATCAAAATCCTAGAGGAGAACATAGGCAGTAACCTCTTCAATATCAGCCACAGCAACTTCTTTCAAGATATGTCTCCAAAGGCAAAGGAAACAAAAGCAAAAATGAACTTTTGGAACTTCATCAAGATCAAAAGCTTCTGCACAGCAAAGGAAATAGTCGACAAAACAAAGAGGCAACCCATGGAATGGGAGAAGATATTCGCAAATGACACTACTGAAAAAGGGCTGATATCCAAGATCTATAAAGAACTCCTCAAACTCAACACACATTAAACAGATAATCATGTCAAAAAATGAGCAGTAGACATGAACAGACACTTCTCCAAAGAAGACATACAAATGGCTGACAGGCACATGAAAAAATGTTCATCATCATTAGCAATCAGGGAGATTCAAATCAAAACCACATTGAGATACCAACTTAAAACAGTTAGGATGGCCAAAGTTAACAAGACAGTAAACACCAAGTGTTGGAGAGACACTGTTGGTGGGAATGCAAGTTGGTGCAGCCACTTTGGAAAACAGTGTGGAGCTTCCTTAAGAAATTAAAAATTAAAAAAAAAAAGAAATTAAAAATAGAGCTTCCCTATTACCCTGCAATTGCACTACTGGGTATTTACCCCAAAGATACAGATGTAGTGAAAAGAAGGGCCACCTGTACCCCAATGTTCACAGCAGCAATGGCCACGGTTGCCAAACTGTGGAAAGAACCTAGATGCCCTTCAATGGACGAATGGATAAAGAAGATATGGTCTGTATGTACGATGAAGTATTATGCCTCCATCAGAAAGGATGAATATTCAACTTTTATATCAACATGGGTGGGACTGGAAGAGATTATGCTGAGTGAAATAAGTCAAGCAGAGAGAGTCAAGTATCATATGGTTTCACTTGTGGAGCATAAGGAATAACATGGAGGACATTGGGAGATGGAGAGGAGAAGTGAGATGGGGGAAATCGGAGGGGGGGGATGAACCATGAGAGGTTGTGGACTCTGAGAAACAAATTGAGGGTTTTGGTGGGGGGGGGTGGCGTGAACCTGGTGGTGGGTATTAAGGAGGGCACATATTGCATGGAGCACTGAGTGTGGTGCATAAACAATGCAAAACATAAACAAATAAATGTAAACAATTTTGGAACACTGAAAAAAAATAAAATGGAAAAAAATAAAGCACTGTGGTCTGAAAATATGTGGGGAATAATCCCAATATTTTGGTACCAGTTAAGACTTGATTTGTGACCCAGTATGTGATCTATTCTGGAAAATGTTCCATGTGCACTTGAGAAGAATGTGTATTCTGTTGCTTTAGGGTGAAACGCTCTGAATATATCTGTGAAGTCCATCTGGTCCAGTGTGTCATTCAAAGCCCTTGTTTCCTTGTTAATCTTCTGCTTAGATAACTTG
This sequence comes from Martes martes, assembly GCF_963455335.1. Lineage (NCBI taxonomy): Eukaryota > Metazoa > Chordata > Mammalia > Carnivora > Mustelidae > Martes > Martes martes. The sequence continues at coordinate 17,397,150 of NC_137904.1, read as the reverse complement.
TCCAATGCTGTAAGTGGGGTGTTAAATTCCCCTACTACTATTGTATTATTGTCAATGAGTTTCTTAACTTTGTTATTAATTGGTTTATATAATTGGCTGCTCCCAAGTTACGGACTTAATATTTACAGTTGTTAGGTCTTCTTGTTGGATAGACCTGTTTATTATCATATAGTGTCCTTCTACACCTCTTATTACAGTCTTTGGTTTAAAATCTAGTTTTTCTGATATAAGGATTGCTACCCCATCTTTCTCCTGACATCCATTAACATGATAAATGGTTCCCACACCCTCACTTGCAATCTTGAGGTCTCTTTGGATCTAAAATGAGTCTCCTGGGGCCACTTGGGTGGCTCAGTCAGTTGAAATGAGTCTCCTGTAGACAGTATATGGATAGGTCTTGCTTTTTCATTCAGTCTGTGTCTCTTGATTGTCTGATATAAGAATTGCTACCCCACCTTAATTTTGATGTCCATTAGCATGATAAATGATTCCCACTCCCTCCCTTGCAATCTGGAGGTCTCCTTGGGTCTAAAATGAGACTCTCATAGACAGCATACAAATGAGTCTCTCTATTTTATCCAGTCTGCCTTTTGATTGAGCATTTAGTCCATTTACATTCAGAGTAATTATAGAAAGATATGAACTTAGTGCAATTGGATTACTTGTAATGTTGCTGTTTCTGTAGATTGTCCCTGTTCCTTTGTGGTCTTTGTTACTTTTGGGCTCTCTCTCTGCTCAAAGGATCCCTTTTAATATTTCTTGCAGGGTTGTTTTAGTGATCACAAATCCCCTTAGCTTTTGTTTGTCCTGGAAACTCTTAATCTCTTCTATTCTGAATGATAGGCTTGCTGGATAAAGCATTCCTGGCTGCATATTTTTCTCATTTAGCACCTTAAATATATCATGACAGTCCTTTCTGGCCTGCCAGATCTTGTGGACAGGACTGTTGCCAGTCTTAAGTTTCTACCCTTGTAGGTTAAGAACCTCTTGTTCTGAGCTGCTTTCAGGATTTTCTCTTTATCTCTGAAATGAGCAAGTTTCACTACTATATGCAGAGGTGTTGACCTATTTTTATTGATTTTGAGGGGGGATTCTCTGTGCCTCCTGGACTTGAATGCCTGTTTCCTTCACCAGATTAGGGAAGTTCTCAGCTATAATTTGTCCAAATAAACCTTTCCTTCTCTCTCTTTATCCTCTTCTGGGACCCCTATTTTCTAATTTTATTTCACTTTATTGTATTGCCAATCTCTTGAATCCACCTTTGGTGATCCAGTAGTTGTTTTTATCTTTTTTTCTCAGCTTCCTTAATCTCCGTTTTTTGTTTTTGTTTGTTTGTTTGTTTTTTGTCTTCTGTATCACTGACTCTCTCTTCTGCCTCATTTATCCCAACAGTGAGAGCTGCATCTGAGTAATAGCCTTTTTAATTTTGGCCTGATTAGGTTTTAGTTCTTTTATAGATCCAGAAAGGGATTCTCTATGTCTTCTATGCTTTTTTAAAGCCCAACTTGTCTCTTTATAATCATTGTTTTGAATTCTAGTTCTGACATCTTACTTATACCCATATTGATTAAATCCCTGGCTGTCAGTACTGCCTCTTGTTCTTCCGTTTGTGGTGAGTTTCTCTGTCTCATTGTTATGTCCAGAAAAGAGGAGATGAAAGAGAGAGAAAAGACAAAAATATAAACAACAACACCAGAAAAATACACACCAATCAGAAGAAAAAGATGAACAAAAAAATGAGAAATAATCAAACAAAAGTAAAAGAGAACAAAACAATAAACTAGATCCTGGGTGTATTTTGGTCTGTTTGTCAGAAGAAACTAGATCCTGGAGTAGAAAAGAGAGAAAAATTTATATATATACAAAAATAAAATTGAATACAATGAAAGGAAACCAAAGATAAAAAATATATATCATGTAAATATAAAAATAAAAACTGAAGAGACAAAGAAAGAATTGATTAAAAAAAGAAAGAAAATAGCTGAGAATGAAAAAAAGTAAAAATGAAAGTCTCAAGAATAATAATTAAAAAAAAAAAACTACAAATGGTATATATTGTTTTCCCCAACAGCTGAAATTTTCAGTTCTCTATCATCAGTAAACTTGTTGTTAGAGGGATGTTCCTGCTGGTCTTCTGGAAGAGGGGCCTGTTGAGCCGATTCTCAGATGTCTTTGCCAAAACGGAATCCACCCCCCTTGCAGGGGGCCAGGGTCAGTGTAAGTGGCTCCGGATTGCACCATGTGGTGCTGTTTTGCTCCCAAAAGGCTTTCAGCACCAATGGGGGGTGATGAAAATGGCAGTGCCTCCATATCTAGCTCCAGAGCTGAAAGCTCCTGCCCCCAACTCTTCAGTGAGCCCTCACAGAAAAGCAGTCAATCACTTTTGCCTCCCTGATTTCTGTCCAAACTCAGTGTTCACCCAGCCTGTGACCAAGTGTTTTTATCTCAGGCACACAACCCCCTTTTGAGTCTCCAAACTTTATGAACTCCTGTGGTGCACACCCATGCTCCTCCCAGAGGAGGGAGTGGGGATCTTACCATGCTGCCTATTGCTGGGACGCTGCTTGGAGAGCATTCACCCAATGGTGCAGTCGTTCATGGTTTACAGAAACACCAAGCAGAAATCTAGAGCCTAGACTTGGCTGTTTGCAGCTGGCTTCCCCTCTACAACACTTGCAAACTCTGCCACACTTTGGCACCCTCATTCTTTTTGTGACCCTGGGGATCCTGAGGCCATACTATCCCACCTGGGATTCTGCTCTACTTTGCCACTTGAGCCCCTTTTAGGCAGGAATGTCCCCCTCTGGAGCAGACTTCTGAAAGTTCCAATTTTGCACTCTGCTGCTTATAATACTTTCCAATAGTCAGCTTAAGGAAGTTCTCTCCCACCACAGTTTATCTTCCAATATATTGCCTTGGACTCACATCTCCATACCTCCTACCTTGCAAAAAGTGGTCACTTTTCTATTTGTAGAATCGTAGCAATCCAACAGAACATTAAAAGAATCATTCATCATGATCAAATGGGATTTATTCTTGGGTTACAAGGGTGGTTCAATATTCACAAATCAATGTGATACACCATATTAATGAAAGAAAGGATAAGAACCATACGATTCTTTTAATAGATGGAGAAAAAACATTTGACAAAGTACAATATCCACTCATGATTAAAAAAAAAAAACCCTCAACAAGTGGGGATAGAGGGGACATACTTCAACATAATAAAGGCCATATATGAAAAACCCACAGCTAATATCATCCTCAATGGGGAAATACTGAAAAGATTTTCCTCTATGTTCAGGGATAAGACAGGGATGTCCCCTCTCACCATTGTTATTTAACAAATACTGGAAATCCTAGCCTTGGCAATCAGACAACAACAACAAAAATAAAAGACATCCAAATGAGCAAGGAAGAAGTCAAACTTTCACTATTTACAGATGACATGATACTCTATATAGAGAACATGAAAGACTTCACCAAAAAATTGTGAGAGCAGTTACCCAAATTCAGTAAAGTCACAGGATACAAAAATCAACATCCAGCAATCTGTTGCATTTCTAGACACTGGTAATGAAACCTCAAAAAGAGAAATCAAGGTGTCAACCCCATTTACAATAGTACCAAAACCCATAAGACACGTAGGAATAAACCTAACCAAAGAAGTGAAAGACCTGTATTCTCAAATGTATAAAACACTGATGAAGGAAATGGAAGAGGAAAGACATTGGAATGGAAAAACTTACCATGCCCATGGATCAGAATAACAAGCATTGTTAAATTGTCTATACTACCCAAAGCCATCTACACATTATATGCAATCCCAATCAAAATACTACTAGCATTTTTCACAGAGCTAGAACAAACAATCCTAAAATTTGTGTGGAACCACAAAAGACCCCAAACAAGGTAGGCTGGAGGCATCACATATCCAGACCTCAAGTTATATTACAATGTTGTAGTGATCGGGGCAGTATGGTACTGGGACAAATACAGACACATAGATCAATGGGACAGAATAGAAAACCCAGAAATAAACCCACAATTACATGGTCACTAACTCTTCAACAAAGCAGGAAATAATATCCAATGGAAAAGACAGTATTTTCAACAAATAGTGTTGGGAAAACTGGACAGCAACATGAAGAATGAAACTGGACCATTTTCTTACACTGTACACAAAAATGAGTTCAAAATGGATTAAAGAGTAAAATCTGAGATTGTGGAATCATTAAAATGAGCTGTGTGATGCTGTATGGGGCTCTTTCCATAGTATAATGGGACAGTTAGGACCATGTCTGAAATCCTGGGGAACATTTGGGTGCCACTTAGTATTTTATCTACTTAATAATAAATCTTAATGGAAAGTCTAATAACCTAATAAAGACAGGACCAAAAAGGGTGCATATTCCCTAGGAATGAAGGTTCCCATTATACTACAAAGAGGTCACAGGCAGTAAACTCTTTCACACTGGCCTTTACAAATTCTTACTAGATATGTCTCCTGAGTCAAGGGAAACATAATAAAAAATAAACTACTGGGACTTCATCAAAATAAAAAGCTTCTGCACAGTGAAGGAAACAATCAAGAAAACTAAAAGGCAACCTACAGAATGGAAGAAGATATCTGCAAATGACACAGCCGATAAACGGTATCCAAATATATAAAGAACCTGTCAAATTCAACACCCCAAAAACGAATAATCCAATTAAAAAATGGACAGAAGACATAAACAGACATTTCTCCAAAGAAGATATACAAGTAATCAACAGACACATGAAAATATCCTCAACATCACTTGTCATCAGGGAAATACAAGTCAAACTACATTGAGCTATCACCTCACATCTGTCAGAATGGCTAAAATCAACAATATAAGACACAACAGTTCTTGGCAAGGATGTGGTGAAAGGGGAACCCTCTTTAACTGTTGGTGGGAATGCAAGCTGGTGCTGTTTCTGTTCTGTTACCTCCATTCTGTTACCATGGGAAACAGTATGGCGGTTCCTCAAAAAGTTAAAAATATAACTACTCCTATGATCCAGCATTTTTTAAAACAGATTTACCAGAAAAATAGAAAAATGTTAATACAAAGTAATACATACACCTGATGTTTATAGCAGCATTATTTACAACACCTAAATTATGAAAACAGTCCAAATGTCCACAGACTGGTGAATGGATAAAGAAGATGTAGTGTGTGTGTGTATGTGTGTGTGTGTGTGTGTGTGTATACAAACATACAAACAATGGAATATCACTCAGCCATAAAAAGAATGAGATCTTGTCATTTGCAACAACATGGATGGAGCTAGAGAGTATTATGCTAAACAAAATAAGTTAATAGGAAAAAGACAAATACTGTATGACTTCACTCCTATGTGGAATTTAAGAAACAAAACAAAGAAACAAATGGAGAGAAGGAGGGAAAGAAAGAGAGAGAGAGAAAAGATAGAGAGAGAGAGACCTCTATAGTAAACAAACTGATGGTAACCAGATGGGATGTGGGTGTGGGGATGGGCGAAATAGTTGGTGCAGAATAAGGAGTACACTTGTCAGGCAATGGGTGTTGTATGGAATTGTTGAAACACTATATTGTACAATTCAAACTAACACAACACTGTATGTTAACTATATTGAAATTTTAAAAAGAGAATATCCCCTAGAAAGGGGCCTCATTACATAGTGACATATTGTCTACCAGTAGGTCAAAGGCAGCCACTTTTTTCCCCCATTCTTTAAACAGCTAGTAACTTTAAATACTTTAACTTTAAAGTAATTTTAAATACTATTTTAAAACTTTAAATAGTTTTTTAGTACAGTACCAATGAAATACATGCCTGTATCTGGAATCCTGTTGTACAAAGGGGGAAAAAATGTATCTCTATACACTAAACTCTTACATGGCATGTGAGGTACTCATAATTCATTCATTCATGCATGCATGCATACATGCATGCATGAATTTTTGTCTCTTTCTGCTCCCTGTTGCTTTCTGAACATCTATGATCACATTTATATGAGCTAAAATTAAGGTGAATATATATACCAGTTTGTCCTGTACAGTCCCATTATTAGACTCCTTTTACTCACAAGGTATATTCCAGTTTGATCTATGAAGATATAATACAATAGATATCCTCATGATGAGGAGACTGTTCTAGAGTTCTTTTGTTGGTGTTATATATATCCATGTGGGTAACAGAGTATCATAAATTATACACAAAGAAATGGTAGTAATAATAATAATAATTATTATTAATGGTAATAATAATAATTCCAGTTCATTGTGATGTGTTAGTCAATTTCCTGGTTTTGTTAATGTATTCTAGTTATATAAAGTGGTACCAATGGAGGAAACTGGATGAGGTATAAATTATCTTTCTGTACTATTTTTTAAATTTCTTATGAGTATATAATTATTTCAAAATAAAAATTTTATATATATATCTAAATTCCAGTTTGGACAACAAATTATATGACCTCTCAGCTAAATGTACATAGTTTTGTCACACTTAACCCCCTTTCTTGACTTTACAGTTACTTCATGCAACTTCCCTGATAGTGCAGCCACTCTGGAAAACAGCATGTAGTTTCCTCAAAAAGTTGAAAATAGAGCTACCTTATGAACCAGCAATTGCACTACTGGGTATTTACCACAAAGATACAAATGTAGTGACCCAAAGGGGCACCTGCACCCCAAATGTTCATAGCAACAATGTCCATAATAACCAAACTATGAAAATAGCCCAGATTTCTACTGACAGATGGATGGATAAAGAAGATGTGATACACACACACACACACACACACCACTGACAGATGGATGGATAAAGAAGATGTGATACACACACACACACACACACACACACACACATACACATATCCATACACTGGAATATTATGCAGCCATTAAAAATGAAATCTTGCCATTTGCAATGACGTGGTTGGAACTAGAGGGTATTATGCTAAGCAAAATAAGTCAATCTGAGAAAAACAATTATCATATGATCCCACTCATATGTGGAATTTAAGAAACAAGGCAGAGGATCATAGGGGAAGAGAGGAAAAAAAAAAAAAAAAGATGAAACCAGAGAGGGAAACAAACCATAAGAGACTCCTAATCATAGGAAAAAAGCTGAGGATTGCCAAAGGGGAGGGGGTGGAGGGATGAGGAAACTGGCTGATGGACATTAGGGAGGGCAGGTGTTATAATGCGCACTGGTTATTATAAAAGGCAGATGAATCACAGACCTATACCCCTGAAACAAATAATATAGTATATGTTAAATAATTGACTTTAAATTTAGAGTAAAAAGAAAAAAAAGAAATGGTTTTTAAGTTTTTGGAGTCAGGATTTAACGCAGATTGGATGGCAAAGCCAGTGTTCTTTGCCTTATGAGTGAGACTTCCCGACTACCAGCTTGGGAAACAATGGAAAGGATCCAAGAAACTATATTTAAGTTTTGAAAATTAAAGTAACTCTATTAAAAAAGGTGCACCACTTTGGAAGACATTTTGGCAATTTTTAAATAAAGGCAAATACAGGCTTGCTATACAGCACAACAATCTTGCTCCTAGCTAGTTACCCAACTGATGTGAAAATAGATCCATTTGATTCTTTTTGATGCTACATCAATCTTAAAACTTCTGCATAGCAAAGGAAACAACAGATTGAAAAGGCATCCTATTGAATGGGAGGAAATATTTGTAAATACCTAACGAAGTTACATATCCAAAGAAATAATATCAGGATCTCAAAAAGATATCTTCACTTCTGTGTTCATTGCAGCACATTATTTACAATAGTCGAGATATGGAAACAATCCAAAAGCCCATCGACAGATAAATGAATAAAGAAAATGTAATACATACATACAATGGAATATCATTCAGCCTTTAAAAAGAAAGAAACCGTGATATTCAAGACAACAGGGATGAACTAAAGGCCATTAGGCTAAGTGAAAAAACCCACTCACAGAAGGACAAATACTGCATGATTCCGTTTTAGATAGGAGGTATTTAAATAGCCATGCTAGCAGACAAGAAAAATTGAATAGTGCTTGTCAGGAGCTAGGGGGAGAAGGAAATGGAGAATTGGTTTTTTTCAATGGGTATAAGATGTTTTTGTTATATAAGATGAGTAAGTTCTAAAGATCTGATGTACAATATAGTGCCTAAAGTCAATAATATAGTATTGTACACTCTAAAATATGTAAAGAGGATAGATTTCATGTTGTGTTCTTATCAAAAAAGAAAAGAAAAGCCACAAAGGAACAGAAGGAAATCCTTGGAGATTAAGGATATATGCAATATCTTGGTTATGGTGATAGTATCATGGATATAGGGGTAAGTCTATACTCATCAAGATGTATACATTAAAAGTGTGCAATTTTTATCACTTATACTTCTGTAAAGCTAAAAAACAAATGGAGTATAAGGGCAGTGAAAGCTTGGAGAAATAGAAAGAGTTCATTTTTTTGCAGGTTGATTGAAGTTCTCATAGAGCACCAAGAGGAGATGTCTACTGTGAAGATGAAAATAAAAATTGGGAACTGGTGAAAGATCTGCAGATAGAGATGTGGAGATAAGCAGAATATATGAAAGGATTAAAATAATGGATTTAGATGCCATCAGCTAGGGGAGACAATAAGAAACAAACCATCCAAAGTTGGGATTCTAGACAATGCCATACATGGGGTTAAGACTGAAAAATCAATGGCTTTGCCCCTTATTGCTGAGGTGGGGGGAAATGAAGAAATCCTAAAATTAGACAGTCTGAGAAATTAAGCTCAATATTGACCAATTCTGGGACTTTGGCAAGTCATCAAATTCTGCATTTTCAATCTTTAAGATGGTGATAAGATTCCTTTGTGGAATCATCATAAGAGTAAAATAAGAGCATGGATGTAAAACTTGCTTAAAAATTCCAAAATACTGGGGCACCTGGGTGGCTCAGTGGTTAAAGCCTCTGCCTTCGGCTCAGGTCATGATCTCAGGGTCCTGGGATCGAGCCCCACATCGGGCTCTCTGCTCAGAGGGGAGCCTGCTTCCTCCCCCCTCTCTCTCTGCCTGCCTCTCTGCCTACTTGTGATCTCTGTCTGTCAAATAAATAAAATCTAAAAAAAAAAAAAAAAAAAAAATTCCAAAATACTAAGCAGAAGGGAGACACCCTTAAACAGTAAGGCTGTTAACCAGGCTCTGGCTTTCCCATACCTGTGGGAGTAACCTGTAAGGTCCTAGGTATACATTAGCTCCCAGGTAAAAACAAACTAAACTATTGTAGCAGATAGAAGGTCCACTTTAGGTTCAGGTCAGGTCAGAATGTAGACATGAAGATAAATCAGAGGAGAAAATGTTGAAAGACAGAATGATGTGAACCTGTGTTTGGCAAGAGGTAAGTAAAAATCTGCATTCAATGATGAAAGTCCAGTTTTTATCAGAGGTAAGCAGAGGGGCAAGATGCTTGAGTTTTAGTCAATAATAATAATAATAATACCCTGGGAGAGCAGGGTATTATTTAAAGCAGGGTATTATTTAAAGCAGAGTTGTAGTTTAAAAAAAAAAAGCACATGACATATTAGTTGTTTAACAACTGGAGACAGAAAGATCAATTAAAAGCTTAAAAATAATGCTTCTTCAGTCACCTGGGAATAACAAAGAGAAAGACCTTGTTGGCAGGTCACTGAGACCCCCTTTTGCAGTGCAACTACACAACTCCACTTCTTTTATGTATTGAACCATTATTATGTCATTCTATTTTATTTGTGTATTTTTATTATGTTTAATTAGCCAACATATAGTACATCATTCGTTTTTGATGCAGTGTTCAATGATTCATTAGTTGTGCATAACACCCAGTGCACATCACAACACATGCCCTCCTTAATATCCATCACCTGGTTACCCTTCTCCCCAACCCTCTCCCTTCTGTAACCCTCATTTGGTTCCCAGAGTCCAGAGTCTCTCATGGTTTGTTTCCCTCTATGATTTCTTCCCATTCAGAGCTCCCTCACTGCCCATATGATTCTCCATGCTATTCCTTATGTTCCACATATGAGTGAAACCATATGATAATTGTCTTTCTTTGCTTGGCTGATTTTACCCATCATAATCCTCTCCAGTTCCATCCATGTTGATGCAAATGGTAGGCATTCATCCTTTCTGGTGGCTGAGTAATATTCCATTGTATATATGAACCACATCTTCTTTATCCATTCATCTGTTGAAGGACATCTCAGTTCCTTCCACAGTTTGGATATTGTGGACATCACTGCTATGAAAAATGGGGTGCATATACCCCTTCTTTTTCACTACATCTATATCTTTGGGGTAAATACCTAGTAGGAGAATTGTTGGGTTGTAAGGTAGCTCTATTTTTAACATCTTGAGGAACCTCCATACTGCTTTGCAGAGTGGGTGTACCAGCTTGCATTACCACTGTAAGCGGGTTCCCCTTTCTTCTCCACATCCTTGCCAACATTTATTGTTTACTGTCTTGTTAATTTTTGCCATTTTAACTGGTGTAAGGTGGTATCTCATTGTGGTTTTGATTTGTATTTCTCTGATGGTGAGTGATGTTGAACATTTTTTCATGCGTCTGTTAGCCATTTGTATGTTTTCTTTGGAGAAGTGTCTGTTCATGTCTTCTGCCCCATTTCGTGACTGAATTTTTTTTCAGGTGTTGAGTTTGACAAATGACATTACAGATAAAGGGCTGGTATCCAAGATCTATAAAGAACTTATCAAACTCAACACCTGAAAAAAAAAACAACCACCACCACCACCAAATAATCCAGTTAAGAAATGGGGCAGAAGACATGAACAGACAGTTCTCTAAAGAAAACATACAAATGGCTAACAGACACACGAAAAAATGCTCAACATCACTAACCATCAGGGAAATACAAATCAAAACCACAATGATACACCACCTTACACCAGTTAAAATGGTAAAAATTAACAAGATACCAGCCCTTTATTTGTAATGTCATTTGCAAATATCTTCTCCCATTCCATAGATTGCCTTAGTTTTGTTGACTGTTTCCTTTGCTGTGCAGAAGCTTTTTATCTTGACGAAATCCCAAAAGTTCAATTTTGCTTTTGTTTCCCTTGCCTTTAAAAAGGTGTCTTGAAAGAAATTGCTGTGGCCAATGTCAAAGAGGTTACTGGCTATGTTCTCCTCTAGGATTTTGATGGATTCCATCTCACGTCAAAGTCTTTCATCCATTCTGAGTTTATCATTATGTATAGTGTAACAGAATGGTCCAGTTTCATTCTTCTGTGGCTATACAATTTTCCCAGCACCATTTATTGAAGAGACTGTCTTTTTTGCATTGGATATTCATTCCTCATATGTCAAATATTAGTTGACCATAGAGTTCAGAGTCCATTTCTGGTATCATAAAAACCATCTATGAAAAGCCCACAGTGAATATCATTCTCAATGAGGAAAATCTGAGAGATTTTCCTTCAGGTCAGGAACACCACAGGGATGCCCACTCTCACCACGTTTGTTCAACATATTACTAGAAGTCTTAGCAATCAGACAACAAAAAGAAATAAAAGGCATTAAAATTGGGAAAGAAGAAGTCAAACTCTCTCTCTTCACAGATGACATGATACTTTATGTGGAAAATCCAAAAGACTCCACCTCAAAATTACTAGAACTCATACAGCAATTCAGCAATGTGGCAGGATACAAAATCAATGCACAGAAATCAGCTGCATTTCTATATACTAACAATGTAACTGAAGAAAGAGAAATTAAAGAATCAATTCCATTTAAAATAGCACCAAAAGTGTAAGATACCTAGGAATAAACCTAGCCAAAGAGGTAAAGGATCTATACTGTAGAAACTACAGATCACTTATGAAAGAAATTGAGAAAGACACAAAGAGATGGAAAAACATTCCATGTTCATGGATTAGAAGAATAAACATTATTAAAATATCTACGCTGCCCAAAGCAATCTACACTTTCAGCGGAATCCCTATCAAAATATAATCAACATTTTTCACAGAGCTGGAACAAACAATCCTAAAATTTATATGGAAACATAAAAGACCCCAAATTGCCAGGGGAATGTTGAAAAACAAAACCAAAGCTGGGGGCATCACAGTCCCTGACTTCAAGCTATATTACAAAGCTGTGATCAAGACAGCATGGTATTGGCACAAAAACAGACACATAGATCAATGGAACAGAATAGTATGTCATTTAAACAGAAAATGTCATAGTGAAAAAAGACCTGGGTCAATATTCTGATATTAATATCAATGTATCTACTTGATAAAATAATGTAAAAGTTCCCAGCTTTACCATTATACAGGCAAGGTAATTTTCTTCTTGAAAAGAACTCTTCCCAGGGCCCCCTTCATGTCTCTGTTCCTTAGGCTGTAGATGAAGGGGTTCAGCATGGGGGTGACCACAGTGTACATCATGGCCATGACAGTCTCCTTAACAGTAGAATTATTAGTTGATGGGCACAAGTAGAGACCAATAACTGTCCCATAGAAGAGAGACACCACAGAGAGGTGGGAGCCACAGGTGGAGAAGGCTTTGTGAATACCCCTAGCAGAAGGGACCTTGAGTATGGAGGACACAATCCGTGCATAAGACATGATGATGAGCAGGAATGGGATGACAAGAATGAGCCCTCCCATGATAAATATCACCAACTCATTAACTCGAGTGTCAGAGCAGGCCAGCTTCAACAGAGCAGACATATCACAGAAAAAGTGGGGGACTTTGTTGTCTGCACAAAACCACAATCTGGCCATGAGCAGAGTGTGTAACATAGCGTGGAACATGGTCAGCACCCAGGACAGCACCACCAGGGAGAGACAGAGCTTGGGGCTCATAAGGCTGGTGTAGTGCAGAGGGAAGCAGATGGCCACATAGCGGTCATAGGCCATGGCCACCAGGAGGAAGCTCTCTAGATCTGCAAAAAACAGGAAGAAGTACATCTGGGTCAGGCAGCCAGCATAGGGAATGGAGGAGACTTGGCTCTGCATGGTTTGCAACAACTTGGGAATGGTCACAGAAGAGAAGCAGATATCAGAGAAAGACAAATTGCTGAGAAACAAATACATGGGCGTGTGGAGGTGGGAGTCCAAGCGAATGAGGATGATGATGATAAGATTCCCTAGGACAGTGGTAACATACATGGCCAGGAACAGGGCATAGAACAGGTCTCGCTGATCTGGATCAATGGGCAGGCCCAGGAGGACAAATTCTGAGATGACAGTTTGATTCTTTCTTGTCATGCTCTGTGTCCAGTATTTTTTGTCCATTATAAACCTGAATAAAAATGAACAATTTCTATGATACACGGTAAGTTGTTCTGCAATAATTTATTTCACTCTCATTATCCAGAACAACATTCTGTAACCACAATATAACAAATCATTAAATCCAATCACTTTCAGACTTGTTTTTTTCATTTCTCACTCATTCCTATTTAACAATGGTTGTTAAAATGTTAAATGGTTGACTCTTCCCTCTCTTCTGAAACACTCTTATCTCTTATCTTCTGTGTGATAATCCTGGTTCTCAGCCCTTCATTCTCAGTAACTGTGATTGGTGTCTTCTATAACGGTATCTTATGTATTGGTGTTTTCTTGGGCTTTTCCCTAAATACTGTTCTCTTATAACACCACATACGCAGCCCTAAAAGAATGGCTTATTCCCATGGCATAAATTACCATCTAAATCTCATTGATAAACCTCTATCACCTCAGAAACTATATCATCAATTGCGTAGTGATTATCTCTTCATATACAATTACAAGCATCTTTGGTGCAACAGATCACAAATAAAACTCATGATCTCACCCTGCCCCCCTCCCAACCTGTGCCTCTACATCTCTCACATCTCAGTAAAAGAAATCCAGGCACAAGGCATACACCTAAGAGTTTTCTTTCCTTCCATCCTCTCTCATCCTCAATATCCAATCTGTCAACACATCCTAAAGATTCAGCCACATTAAACCTCTTTCTCATTCATCCATTCCTTATCTCAACCTTCACTATCCTGACTGGGCTGACATCATGTCTTGTCTGTACTATTGGAACAGCCTCTTTTCTCTTCACTTTTCTCCCTGCTTCCACACTTGAACATTTTCTCCTTCTGGCTCTGTCCATTAAGCATCTGCCTTTAGCTCAAGTCATAATCCCGGAGTCCCAGGATTGAGTCCCACATCAGGCTCCCCACTCAGTGGGGTATCTGCTTCTCCTTCTGACCTCCCCCACTCATGCCCTCTCTCTTTCACTCTCACAAATAAATCTTTAAAAAAACAAACAACAACAAAAAAAACTTCTCTCCTTCAATATCCTTCATTCATACTGTGGCATTCTAAGATGGAAATCTGAATCATCATTCTCCCTAACGTCTTCATGGAATTCTCATTGCTCTTAAGATAAAAGTCAAGGGATGCTGATCTCTGTCAAATAAATAAATAAAATCTTTAAAAAAAAAAAAAAGTCAAGGGATGCCTGGATGGCTCAGTCAGTTAAGCATCTACCTTTGGCCTGGGTCATTATCCCAGAGCCCTGGGATTGAGTACTGCATCAGGCTCCTTGCTCTGCAGAGAGCTCTGCCTCTCCCACCTACTCATTCTCTTTCTCATACTCTCTCTCAAATAAATAGATAAAATCTCATTTTAAAAAGATAAAAAGCAAAATTCCTCTCAAAGGAATTGCACAAAAGGGGCTTCAAGACCTGACCATGGCTGACTTCCACAGCTTCACCTGGCCCCATAGTGACACTCACATTCACCTCTCCAGAAATGCTGGGCTTGAAAGGCACAATTTCTTGCCACTAATCTTTTCTACTTGCTGTTCCCTCTGCCTAGCATCTTCCTCTCTCTGCTCCCTCTTCACCTGGTTTGTTCCTACTTAGCCTTCAGCCATATTACATGTCATTTACTCAGCTGTATCTCTCCTGGCCCCCTTCCCCAGACCAAGTAAGAACCTGCTACTATGTTTTCCAGGCATCCCATACTTGTCCCTCAAGCACTGAATACCCAGGAGATTGGTTACAGCTGTTCTCTCTATTGGATTGTAAACATGCAGGAAAGGCCACGTCTGCCTTCATGACTGCAGAAGTGTCAGCACCTGGCACAGTGCCTCGTTATAGCCATGTTTCGTAAATATTCATTGGCTGAGACATGCATTCCTTCAACTTTAGAGACAGCAAACTTCTATTAGAATATTTACTTCTACTAAATCATCTTAGAACAAAAATTAATAACTTTCAGCACTTTATTATAGAATTGCCTGACATAACCTTGTTACTCATGGAAAATTTGAACTTCAACTATGCTGCTCTTTAACCTAAATAGCCGACCCAGTATACATCCACACCATCACTATTTCCTTTTCCTGTATCCACAAGATTCAGTGATATTGCTGTAAAAAAAAAAAAATGAAACTGATGGATCTTGAGATTTAGTAATTTGGGGATAAAAGGAAGAAATAAAGGTAATTTCTGGATTTGAGATCTTATATAGCAATATTTATGAATATTATTTTTAAAAAAGACATAATGGGGGCGCCTGGGTGGCTCAGTGGGTTAAAGCCTCTGCCTTCAGCTCGGGTCATGATCTCAGGGTCCTGGGATCGAGCCCCGCATCGGGCTCTCTGCTCAGCGGGGAGCCTGCTTCCCTTCCTCTCTCTCTCTGCCTCCCTCTCTGCCTACTTGTGATCTCTGTCAAATAAATAAAATCTTAAAAAAAAAAAAGACAAAATGTAACTGGTGAACTGATGTAACTGGTGTAACTGATGGTGAACATCAGTCAAAATATTTCTAGAATGTAGGGAAGTCTCAGGAGGCAGGGAGATGAAGAAGAGGAGGATTATCATACCTGAAGAACCTATCCTGCAGAATGTCACACAACCTGGGAAAACAAGACTCTTGGGTTAGAAGGATCCTAATGGACCAGCTCATTCACCCTTTGCCCAACCTACCCAGTATGCCTGAGGGTGGTACCAGCACACTAACTTAAGGTCCTGTTTCCCTTTATTTACTAAGACATGTGAAGTGCCAGCTTTTGTAGTCATCACCTGTGTCTGCAACATCCCTTCTCAAATCTCCCATTCTATACATCCCTGGGCCTAAGGGGCCCTGGATCCCAGAGGAGTCTAGATCCTAAAGGAACTCATTAAAGACACAGAAATTACCCAGGACCTTGGGACAAATGCTCTGAGTCCTGGATCAGTGACTGATTACATCACTGATCATACTTTGGGGGAAGGTGGGGAAGGAGAGAAGTTCATAATATGGATGCTTAATCACTCCCTGTTTAGGGAATGGACAGTAGTCCCATGGGGCTGGAGCCTTCCTTTTGGGAGGTCAAAGAGGATGCTTGGAGAAGCCATAGAAAGGAATAGGGACAAGGCTATGAATTCCTAATATATCTTACAGGGTAAAAGGCTTTATCTTGCGGGCAAGAAGTCATCATCAGTGGTCTTAGAACAAAGTGCCATGAAAGACGTATTTTGGAAAAATTCCCAGGGTGGCATCACCTCTCACTACAACCCAGTTTCTCATAAACATACTCAAGGGGAGAGATAAACCTGCAGCTAATAAAGATTAGATCCCTATGACCCAATCATATGCAGATGCATAGGAAGTACGGGAATAAAAGGTAACTCTCCCAGATAATTTCAATTTTTCCTCATGCAGTGATGGAAAAGAAACCCAGATTTTCATTCCACTAAGGTATGTTTAGCTTCTTACATCTATAGGAAACCTTAATAGCATCTTGCCACCACTATCCACATGTGTCAGATTACCTCCTAGTTTCCAGTTGTTTCTTACTCTGTATTGGTCATAAGGCCATAGCTAATATGTATAACTCCTTCTTCCATATTTCCTCTATGTGTATCACTGTAGCTACATGGTTTCTTTACACTCAACTTTCATTCCTTGCGAGTCCAAATCCTCAGTGTTGATGTCTTTATTGGGTCACTATGGTTTTCCATTATCTTTTACTAAGTAGTACTCCAAAGAACCTCCTGGATACCAGGCATGGTCTTTCCTCATTGTGTAGAGAAATCCAATTTTCTATTGTTAATTTAGATTTAATTACTCCAGACAGTATCATAGCTCCTTTCTTTGCCTGTTGGTTCAGTAACACAAAAAACCTAAAATGGCCAAGTGGCAGTCTCAGCTTCCCATAGAATAGAACCATTAAAGCAATCCTGGTAGAAACATTCCTTAGGAGCTGTACCAGAAACTTCTTGTGCAGCACTTCAGATTCTCTCAGACATCTTTTATTCCAGCTACAGCTGCAGTTACCAGTTCTGCAGACTTTAACCAGCTTCACAGAGATATAATCTAACTATATTACCTTAGGCCTGCTCCACCTGCTTATTGCATCCTGTCATAGGGTTTTTCTGCTTCCACGGAGTAGAATATCACAGGTAGCCAGTTTAATACCGATGCGTACACACCTGAAAATGTAAGGGAGTTCAGGACCCATGTGCCAACCCTTAAAAAAAACAAGTGGTGAGAGCTAAGGAATATATGCTTCCCATTTTCACTAAGGTGGACAGTTCAATGATGCATTTCAACAAGCCTTATTCACCAGTAGTGGTCAACTTAATAAGCCACCCCAGTTATTGGTTGTCCTTTCTTCATTATTTATACCCTTCTGTCTCTTCCTGTGAGATAACAGTACCAAAAAAATACCAGCAAATATTAAGATTTTTGTTTGCATTTTGAACAACCCAGACTATAACAGAAAGTAAAATCGCTAAACCAGAAGCCTAAAATTGTCGGAGTGGGAAGCAAAAATTTTGTGAGGTCATCATTTGGTGCAATAATGACAAAAGTCAGTCCTGCTACCACCTCTTGATTCCCAGACCCATATATCATGGCTATGGGAGAAGTAGCACCATGTATGGGTTCCTCGTTCATAATCTATAGAAGTATACATCAATCTTTTGGGATGTGATCTCCCAACTGGCATCACAACTTTGGTATAAGGCAGTAACTGCGAAGCCAGAAAAGAACTTGCTCTCATCCTCTGCATCCTCCTTCCATGTACCTTCCAAGGGATTTCTCCATCTTAATTGATTGCTTTTGAAGCTGGAGATTATTACTCCCCTCTACTTATTTGTTTTATAGAGCGGTGAGCAATTGAGATCTTAAAAATGAGGGCAGGGAGAGGTAGGAAGGAAAGACCAGAGTGCAGATGCATTTTAGAAGGACAGATATAGGAAAATAGAGAATTAAGTGTAAATTATATATAAATATATATTACATATGCACACTAAATATTTGAAATAATTAAATAAACTGCATAGACTAGCAGTTCTTGTGTAATTCTTAGTAACAGTACCGATAGTGGGCACCCTTGTCTTATTCCCGATTTTAGTGGGAATGTCCCTATATTTTCCCATTAAGCATGATGTTGTCTTTTGGGCTGACTCAAATATATTATTACATCACGTTAAATAAGCATCTATTCCTACTATTTTGAGGATTTTTATCTAGGAATGGTTGTTTAATTTTAGCAAATGTACCATTTTCATTAAAAAAACTCCACATTTAAAAGGATTGAAATATTTTAATTCAACAAATGAACTACAAAAAACAGCAGCTATAAGCACAGAGATGATCATTTAAACAATAGGAAAATGCTTTAAATTATAATATTTAAACTTCCCTTGTTACTATTTAAATTTCATTCATTGTATCAGTATAATACTTCATCTCAGCATCTACAATTTTAACAAATGCTTGGAAAGTTTTTTGTTCAGAAACAGATGCTGGTCTAACAGAAACACATTTGAAAATATTCTTTTTCTGGTCATAGTTTCCAACACACCTATGAACTCGGCCTCTAATCAGTCTTGGAAGTTCACGATCCTGTTTTTAAAAAAATAAATATCAAAGAAGTTATTATTTACTTCATCTGAATTTCAGTTTTTTTAAAACTAATCATATGACCAACTAAATATGAATCATCCCAAAAAGCTGTAATTCCCTCAACCTGATTTAGGGCCCCACTGCCTGTAAGACCAAGATAGCCAGGCATATATGGGTGTCCTGCCACAGAAGAAAGACATTCACTTGGGTAGGGATTCTTACAAGCTGGTAAGCTATTGGTCTTAAAAGACTGAATAACTCCCAGTGTAATGGCACATGAATTATTCACTTTATTAGACTGCTAGAGTTCCACTTCCAGTAGACAGCAGACCAGGTAGTTCAGACCAACTCTCTAGCTAAGAACAACTCAATAGGTGGATGAAATATTTTTAAATCTCCTCATAGACATTAGAGAGATACCAATGCAGTGAGGGAGTAGAGAGACTCCCATCTGGGAAAAGACAGAAGTCCAAAGTGGGTCTTGACATTTAGGAATGTTTCCCCTTGAGATTATCTGTCAAGAACAGTCAAGGCAGTTGAGAGTCTAAGAAACTGAGCAGAGGTTTTGACAGGCTCCTAGGACTGGGAGATAAAAAACAGAATCAGAGGCTCCCAAGGAAAAGAGATTCTGGTCACCACTCTCACTCTCGGCTTAGGGTTGGTACCCAAAAGGGCTACACCTTTCATGGGATTAGTAAGATGGAAAAAGACCAGCCAACATCAAATCTTCTGAATCATTAATTAAAGGTGAATATTCTGGAATTCCCTTCACCAAATGGTCATAAAAAACACTAGGTATAAAAGGTAGCATTGATAATTGCTAAAAAGGCTATATTAAAAAGCAGAATTTCTGTTCCTCAACAGCCATCACTAAGACTAAAAAAGCAGGGCCCCATGTGGCTCAGTTATTAAGCGTCTGCCTTCAGCTTGGGTCATGATCAAGCCTGGCATCGAGCCCCGCATTGGGCTCCCTACTTGGTGGGAAGCCTACTTCTCCCTCTCTCACTGTGTCTCTGTCAAATAAATAAATACATCTTTAAAAAAAATAAAAGACTAAAAAAGCACACTATGATGTATGAGAAAAAATTTGCAATACAAATAATGGACAAATAACTTGTACCCAAAATAGTCACACACAAAAAACCTCCGATAAATCAGTAACGATAAAACAATAACTCAATAGAAAAGAGCAAGAGGCCTGAAAAGACTTTACAGAAGAAGGTGTCTAAGTGGCCGGTAAACATACAAGGTGTTCAACCTCATTAGGTACCAGGGAACTGCAGAAAAGTAAGGTAGCACTAAAAACCTACATAGCTGAAATAAAAAAGACTGACAGTACTAAGTGTTGATAAGAATACAGAAAAACTGTTAATTCGTCTACACTGATTGTGAGAGTGTAAATAAGTACAAACCTTTGGAAAATTCTTTGGTAAATTACTACTATATTGGAACATACACATGAACTATGATGCAGTGATTTTACTTCTAGGTATATGCTCAACAGAAATGTGTGTATATGCACAAGAGATATATACAAGACTATTCATAGAATATTATTCATAACAGCAAAAAATCTGGAAACTTGGATATCACCAACAGTAGAATAGAAAGCTAAATTGTTTTACAACAGAATATTTTACATGGAAATATAAATAAATAGACTACAGCACACGAAATAACAGAAGAATCTTACAAACATTGTGTTGAGGGAAAGATTTTAAAGACATACCATATAATACTATTTATATAGGGTTCAAAACTAAACAGATTTATTTTGTGATATTAAAAATCAGCATAGTAGTTGCTTTTAGGTAGGAGAGAGGAGGTAGAGAATGGGAGGAGACACAGGATGCATGGAGTGACAGCAATGTTCTTTTTCTTAGCCTTGGTAATGTCCACTTTGTGATATGTCATAGGTACATCACAGAACTGTACAATTATGATTTGTATACTTTTAGGTATATGTTATACTTCAATAAAAGATTTTTTTAAAGATTCTATTCATCTATTCATGAGAAACAGAGTGAGCAGAGGAGGCAAAGGGAGAAGCAGGCTCCCCGCTTGAGCAGGAAGCCTGATGCAGAACTCAATCCCAGGACTCTGGGACCATGACCTAGGCCGAAGGCATACGCCCAACCAACTGCGCCACCCAGGTGCCCTCAATAAAAGATTTTTAAACTTAACAGACTAGAGAAAAATAAGCATTAAAGATATTACAGAAATTAGTAATATAATTACTTTTTTTCATCTACTATGTGTCAGAAGATGTACATTCATACATTTTATTATCTAATCTCCAAAACAATCTTTCGGTAGGAATTAGTCTTCCCATTTTACAGATTAAAAAAACTCAGGGAATTTAAGCAGCTTACTCAAGGTCATAAAGCTAGTAAATAGTGGGGTAAAAATTGGAATCCAAGTCTGATTTCAGAATTAATACCAAACTCTTCTACAAAGTATGTAAGTTTTACAAAGTCTCCAGCCTCCTTTGTCACCTGCAGCCTTATTCGTCACCAAGAATCTTTCCTAAATCCCAGCCCACTCCCTGCCTTCCTCCAACTTCAGAACCACTGTCCTTCCACACACTGTTGATTATAAACTATGTGCAGTTTCCTCTACAATCCACGCTCTCAGCTTCATGTCCTTGCATATGCTGCCCTCTCACCTAAGAATTCATTCCTCCCATCTCTCCCCTCCCCCAACACACTTTGGCTTCATTTATTACTCTTTAAACATGTTAAGATAAGTTACTACATTCTTGAAAAGTCTTTCTCTGATCTGCCCCATCCTGTCTACTTTTATAGCACACTGTACGTACCTCTACCTACCACTTATCATACCACAATGTAACATTTCTGTACCTCTTTCTGAGACTACAATAAACTCTGAGAGAAAGAGCTGTTTAGCACTTGTATTCTACTTTGTATCCCTTGCATCTAGCATAGCACCTGGCACACAGTAGGTTATCTCTATTAGCTGAACAAATAAACTTTAAAGTCAGAATTAAAACCAAACAAAATGTTGAAAGTAATACCAAACTGTTAACAGAATTTCTACTATGATGGAATTATAGCCAGCCTTTGTATGTTTGGTTGGCACAAGCTTTGCAAAGAATATTTAAACAAATACTCACTATTTCATAAAATACACAAGGCAGAGTGTTTTTCCCATCTCTCATAAGGAAGGTCTTTGAATAATATGGACCAGGTGTAACAGCTGAATCGAGAACAGCTAAGCAACATTAAAATAGGGGAGAAAATCAGTGCTGGTAAAATGCAAATAAAATTTATCAGTGGGGACTAATATTTAAATAACTATTCCGACACAAAGCTCTTCTAGTTTTATTTATACAATAATAAAGACTACATCTTAAGCGGGAACAATATCTCTGAAACTGTTATATACTAAGGAAAACAAAATTTCTGGCCCTATTCAACTCAGGAGTTAAGACAGAGCCCCTGTAACAATCTTTCCCATTTTAACATTATGAATCAAAATACTACCAAAAATAACTAAATACGTCTTAAGTCACACAAATCAATAACAAATCTAAAAAAATGAAGAAAATCCTAATAAACCATAATCTTTTGCAAATTTTATTTTTAAGATCCCCTAGGTATTCCTATAGACATTCAAAACTATTGTCCAAATAGTATTACTGAGGTTTTCCAAAGTACTATACCTACCCAATATTTCAAAAAGAAGTACAGTTTTCTGTGCATGTTCACGCCAGTACTTCATGCTTTCAATAACTGCAGATATAATTCTTAAAGAATTATCTTTTTCCTTAAGCTTTAACTGATAAAATGAGCTTTCCTTTTGAAAAATAAAAACATAGCATTAGAAAAACCTTTCTTTTTTTTTTTTTTTACACTTGATCTTAGCCAAAAGGCCGAGAAGCGATTCATTTTTTTTTCCTTGTCATACTCTTTCACTTTCCATGTAAAGATTCTAGGTCCTTAGGTATAGAATATATAAGAAAATATTGAAAATTTTAGTAGTTATTCCCTTAAAGACATCATTAGCAGTGTATAAGAGGAGAAACTAGATATACTTGAAGACAATAAACCAAGAAGAAAATTATTTGTATGGACATTCACGCACTCATTTGTTTATTCACTGAATATTTTTAGAGCATTGTGTGCCAATCCTCTGATAAACACAGGTGCATAAAACACAGTTCCTTTCCCTAATGTGTTCACACTCTAACAGGGGAGCCAAACACACTCACTCGTTCATTCCAAAAGTACTTACTGGCATTTACTATGTGCGAAACACAGCTAATGAGGAACCACCACTGAACAAAACAGACAAGATACCTCACCGATATTGCCCTCTAATGGAGTATTCAGAAAATAAACAAATAAATACATAATAGAATGTTAGGAATTAATATATCTTATGAATTAAAGAAAAACAGAGTAAAAGGATAAAGAGAAATAGGAATTATTATTTTAAATAGGTTGTTAAGTGAGGGTTGAGGGAACAGCAAAATATAAAGGCCCTAAGATGAGAATGTGTTTGGCATTTTTAAAGATCAACTAAGAATACAGTACGTCAAGTACTAATTTCAGGAGGGAAGAGGGTACTTTCCCTTGTGAGGGTGGCAGCACATCAAAGAACACTTGATGGGACTTTTTTTTCTAACTATAGTTACCTTCCCTCCTCCTCCCCTTCCTAACCAAGATATGAAAACCTCCCATTGAGAACTACTGCCATAATGAACAATTGTTACTAAGGTAACTATCATTCTTTTGTACAAGGAAACATAAGGTTGAAAGCCACTATGATATATGCTACATTAGTCAAATTTCTAGCAAAAAAAAAAAAAAAATTAGCCCAAATGGCTTGTTGAAAAGACTTCTTAACAGGTATATGGGCAAAACAAACAGGGTACTTAAGCCCTGGAGACTAACAGCAGTAAGAGACTTCTATTATTCCTAGGCTGAAAGGACAAGGGAAAGAAATAAAATTACCACACCTGTGAAAGCTGGACTCATGGAAGAGCTGTATCATTTGGGGACAGCTACCGCCCACAATACAACATTTAAACAGGGAGAAAATAGGAAAACCCAACCTCACTCCCTCCCCTCTGATTTTCTGCCAGTAACTCCCATTGGCTGACCCCTAACAAGAACTAGCCTGGGGACCTCAGGAGGCTGCACTACGTAGGACAACTCAGCCTTCCAGAGCACAGAGAATGGAGAGTAAAGAGTCTCTTGGGCCAGGGTACAAGGGAAGGAAGGTAGTGAACAACGAGCACACAAAATATATAAAAGATATTTACAAAGAACAATTAGAGCAAAGAGTGGTGAGAGGAGGAAGTAAGGCTGATGTATAGATATAGGGAAAAAAATAAACCAAAGCAGAGTCATATTAGAGTGCATATCATGTTCAGAGAATTGTGAAAGGTCTGAAATGGCTAGTATATAAGAGAATTTGTAGATTATGGAATATGAAGCTGGAAAAGTAAAATAAACTCTGGCTTGCAGTCCAAATCTGACCTGTTGTCTGTTTTTGTAAACTTTTATTGGAACACAGCCAAGTCTATTATTTATGTATTGTCTACGGTTGCTTTCAAACTACAATGGTAGAGCTGAGTGATATACTTAAGAGAGACAATATGACTCATAAAGTAAAAAAATATTTACTATCTGGCCCTTTAAAAAAAGAGTTTGCTGACCCCCGTTACAAAAAATTAGACTGACACATAAAGAACTGGGAGAAATTTCTGTAAGTAATGGATAAACTCTCATCATCTCAATAATCAGTCAACAGTGAGATTCAGAACCCAGTAGGACACTCTAAGGCAAGTATGAAAAGGAGCAGTCATTCATAATCACAAAGAAAATATTTTGAAACATTCATCTACACCAGGGACCAGGCATTTGTGTTAATCATGTAATGCATGCCATGAGATTGATTTTTAAATGCTCTTATCTCTGTAATTTAAGTATTTATCTCATATTTTTAAATGTAAATGATCCATATTTATAAAGTTTACCTTAAGACTACTTTTTTCTGGAATATCATCCAAAATTTTCTTCTTAAATAGACTTTGTTGAAAACTAGGCTTAAATGCCTGTAAAGCACTGCTTTTGTCTAGACCTCTCATTGTGGAGCCAGGTATTTCTGACAAATGTGTTTGTCTGAGTACTTTGTCTTCTCTTTGGTGAGATAAGGTAGGAGGTTCTGATATTCTTAATTGTTTCCCTTGCTGAGTTCCCCAACAGGAATTTATTCCATCATTTGCCACCAGGTTTGTTCTTTTGCACTGAGGCCTAATGTCATTTCTGTCCGATGTTTTCCAGCTGGTATTTTTGCTGCCATCCCCGTAGCTGTAATAGATTTTGTTTAAATTAATATTAGTTTTTTTGTTTCTTTATACTTCTTCTTTTAAAAAATTAATAGTGAAAAATTATGATTTATAAAGTACTTTGTAACTACTGACTAGTTGGAACTTCCAAATACATTATCACAACAACTCTACAATAGATCATACCTCTCTTTTTAGGTGATGAAACCGAGAAAGTAACTTGCCTGAAGTTATACAGCAAGTTATTGTCAATCTGGAACACAGAGAATCCTAGTCTCCCAACTCAGAGTCTAGTGTTATAAAGTATATTTTTTAAACTATAGGCTTTCATATGACAGTGGTTGTCTCTGAGTAGTAAGATTCTGAGGATATTTGCCTGCTACTTTATGCATTTATTTTTTATATTTTCTACAATAAAATTTTAACAAGTTAAGTTATGGCTTATACGTGATTTTAAATCACAAGGAGAATAAATACAGGCAGTAGATACCTTTGATTAGAAATTTTATGCTTTTACTACATAGCTTAAAAGTCCAATTAATGAATCTGTTGCAACATTTTAGTAACTACATTAATCTAAGTGAATTATATTAGCTGATGAGAAGATGATGTTAATGAGGCCAAAATCCAAAGTATAATTTCTAAGCAGACCAGTTAAGAGTTCAACAGAGAGAAACTAATCCAGGTCACAAATTCTTATTTCTGAGTAATTTTCCTGAAAATATCACTGGTATTACAAGGGGGCAAATAATACCACTCATCCCTTGTTAGAGAAAATAATATAGGTTCCCTAGTGACCAGGCACAAGTCCAGACTGTATGGGGCCTGAAGCTTGTTAATGTGGGCAGCCTTCTTAAGTAAATTAGGTACAAAATTAGGTATGAAAATAAGGACAGAAGAAATCATGAATAATTTCAAACCTTTAAAAGTTGATAAATCTCACAAACTGCAAAATATCCAGGAAAAAAATTACTTATATTTTTATTAATTAACTGTCTGATACACCTCTTTAAAATTTTTCCTACATTCACCACCTCTTCATATGACAGCAATTTTATTTTCAGTAGAGAAAACAGAAACCAAACTTCGCCTTTCTCCTCTCATGGCTATAAAAATTATGTTTATTATTCAATTTAGAAAAGTCTCTTTGTTTCACAACTCCTTATTTTTTTTTAAGATTTTATTTATTTATTTGACAGACAAGTAGGCAGAGAGGCAGGCAGAGAGAGAGGAGGAAGCAGGCTCCCTGCTGAGCAGAGAGCCCGATATGGAGCTTGATCCCAGGATCCGAGCCAAGGGCAGAGGCTTTAACCCACTGAGCCACCCAAGCACCCCTCACAGTTCCTTACTGATAATGCATTTTAACTTCTTCCCACATTTTTGTCTAGGAGGCGCTCCTAGCCTGGGGACAAGCCCTGGAAGAACCACAGTCCTTTGACCTTCCTGAGTGAGCCCACACAAGGAGGCTGCTTCAGCAGCGAATCTAGCTCAGCCACATCCTCAAATCCCAACCCCACCATGCAAGGCACTAAAGCTATAGTGGCTTCTGAGAAGGGAAGGGTAGTGTCTGCTTTGCATCCTTCTCTTTGGATCTAGGTGTCCAATGAGATCCCAAGAACAAGCTCTTAACGGGAGCTACATGGATGTGAAGATAAAGCAGAGATTCTAAACCTAAGCAGAGAACCAGTTAAAAGAGCTTCAGCAGATTACCAGCCACCTACCTGGGTTTTCAAATGGTTTTTGCTCCTGGATTTTCTGTTGTTATAGTCCAACTGTCTGATAGATTATCTATGATTTCAAATTGGAATATCTAATACTGACTGCCTGTCCATATTACAATGTTACCTAATTCTCAAATTCTCAAATGCCAGTCAGAAGGCATTTTCTTACAGCATCTGCAGCTGAAACTGTGCCTCTGAGGACGATCTCAAACCACTGAATGGCCTAGGTAATAAGCCCTGGTTCTAAAGAAAGTAACTAACTGGTTCTGAGGAAACCAGCATGATCAAAACTAATTTTAAAATATATATATTGTTTTGATGTACTTATTAAGTATTTTATTAATGTTTCTCCCCTTTAAAAATATGGTATCTCTAATAAAAGTGAAGGTAATGTTAACTTTACAGGATTGCTATAAGGATTATTAAAATAATGTATCACAGCACTAAACAAGACTGATACAAGATATATGTTTGATGTTGTTTCTCTAATATTTTGTTCCCAAAATTATTTCCTTCGGTAGTTACTAGTTACTCAAGAATACTAAAATCCAACCTAACAAATAATCCATGTCCTTTCCCTAACTATTTATTTTTTCATCATATTTAGGGATTAAACTTATAGCAATAATCCAGGAGCATTCTCGCCATCTTCCTTGACGGTCATCTTCATTTCCTGAGAACCTACCACTGTTTATGTAAACGCATTTTGGTCATCATCTTTCTTCTTACTCTGTTCTGTTTATGGAGCTCTCTTACTAGGGTGAGATTCACCATTCTATTTGGTTGGCAATTCCTAAATATATCCAACACTAAAATACAGTTATTCCTGACTCTTTACCTACTGTCAATTAGATTATTAATGATCTGTAGCATGATGACAAATATAGGCAGAAATTTTGATATAACGTGAAGAATGCTTTGGAAACATATTCACTGACAAATTTGCCCATTTTTTAAAAAATTTGCCTATTTTTAAAGTCTTATATAGCATTTTTAAACTTCTTTTATAAAACGTAGCTAATACTTCTATGGGGTTAGTTACTATTTAGCATAAAAATTTCCTAAATGTAATTTTGCCTGAGAAAAGAAGAAGAGATGAAGGAAGAGGGAATGGAGGAGAGACAAAGAGGGGAAAGAGAAGGGATAGAAAAAAGAAAAATCTTAAGGAAACTCACCTCCAGTGACTCTTGCTTCTTTCAGTATTTAATTGAATAGACTTAGACATGGAATCTTGACTTCTCAGAGGATGAGAAACTGAATGTGGTATTTGCCTTTCAAAGAAATAGGTCTTATTAAATATTAATAGTTTGTTTCCAAACTAAGAAATGTAAAATATACAATG
The DNA here is from genome assembly GCF_963455335.1 of Martes martes. NCBI lineage: Eukaryota > Metazoa > Chordata > Mammalia > Carnivora > Mustelidae > Martes > Martes martes. The sequence continues at coordinate 17,368,889 of NC_137904.1, read as the reverse complement.
AAGAATAACATCAGTCAGTAACAGACACATATAGTCAGTGGTATATATTTTTCCACCTACCCTGTGTTCATTGTTTTCATTAAAGGAGGAAACTCTGGATTCACAGCTTCCCAAGCCCAATCTCAAAAGATACAAATAGCATAGACAAAAGTAAGATACATATCATTTTTTAAAAATAATCACTTCATATTTATTTAATAGGTGGAAAACTAAAAGCCTGGAGAAGAAAAGGACTTGGAAGGTACAGGTATGTTCTTCAAACAGCACTTTATTGTGGAATTTGTCACAGCCTGCCTTATTAATTTTCATAGATGTCTTCCTTTCTCATTATATTTTAAACAAAGGTAGTAGTTTAATCTGTATCTTTTCCATGATCAGTTCTAGTGTAGTACCTTGTACTTTGTAGCATGAATTTAGTGTAATCAATGTTTCTTCCATTTTTTTGAACCCAACCCACAGCAAAAAGTACATCATAGCCCAGAATATATGTGCGCGCGCACACACATATACACAAGCATGGTGTACATGAGAGAGAGAGAGACAGACAAAGGAGAGAGAACATAACAAAACTGCAATATCAGTTTGTATCCTTACCATGTGTGATGCACCCTGACATTTTCTATTCTACTCTATTCTCTTCTATTTCCTTCTTTAAAGATTGTTTCCCATCCAAACTAATGGATCAAGACGAAAATTTGAAAAACACTGATCTAGCCCTATCTCTTACCCAATATAAGAATCATATTACATCTCTGACAGATTTTAATCCTGCTCAGAGCTTGGACAGTTCAGTATTTCAGGAGGATGAACATTTCCCTATGGAGGACAACATTCACGCTATTTATAAAAATACTTTAAATGTCAAAGAATTTTTTTAGATGGCAGAGGATGATCAGATAAATGCCAATTTATGCACATCCATATGGATTTTTTCTTTTGTCAATAAAAATGAAAATAACATAAAATTCCTACTTTGAATTCCTCAAATGTGGAAGAAAAGAAAATAATTATAGATTTACAAGCAGACTAAGGCCTGGAGGGGTGCGGGAGAGAGAGGAAGGGAGAGAAATTTTAAAATTCTAGTTGCAAAAGATCTTATTAAAGATTTTTAAGGTATCCTCAAAAATATATAAATGTATACAATCAGCATATACCAAGTATATTTCAGAATGCCTGTCTGTCCGTGCCTTTTCTGAAGAGAAATAAAAAGTCAGTAAACATTAAGACCTCTCAGCACCCACCACCACAGCTAACTGTTGCAGAGATGAGAGGCCTAATCATAAAGCTAAACCAGAATTTTATTGACCTTACTTAAAAAGATGTGCTGAACCAAAGGCTGTCTTTAGAATTTAATTAAAAGATACAGAAGGCAGTCAACAGTGGACTCTGAGAACTAGAAGTAAAAGGCTATGTTAACTTCCAGCAAGGACAATTTAGTTCACAGGCTAGTTGAAGTTATAAGGAAGCCAACTGGATGAGAGAAATAAAGTAACAAATGAAGAAAAGCAAAAATGCTCAGAAAAGAAAAAAGCCAAGCAGTAGAAATTTTAGGCTTCTATCCTTTCTAAGGTCTAAATTTTCTCCCATTTTTCCTGTGTTCATGTGTACACATATCCCAATTCCTGAGGCAACTTGAGTTTCTCCACTCTTTATCACCACATGCCTAAGTCACAATATCCATATATCTTGAAAAAGAAAAAAACAAATCTTTACAATGTGGGTTACAACTTCATTAGAACAAAGGTTTCAGATCTAAGATACTCCATTTAAATGCTAAGCCACCCTTGTAGACAAGGAAACTCAAACTACTGTACTGGAATGTTCAGAAAGAGCCAAGTAATCCCTATATTTGGATAGGGGAAAGAAGAAAAAAAATAAACTTTCTATTTCCATTGTAATAAAATTAAAATGTTAATTTTCTATAATCTTAATTCCTATTTTTTGAAAATTTTCACCATATTTCCTTACCTGGTGGTAAAGGAGGAAAATCATAACTGTCAGAAGCAGTACTGCTCCTTGGATCATTTGTAAGTGGATTGGATGTTAATGGCTGTCTATTCCTCTTCTTCTGATTGAACAATGGTACAGGCAAACAGCCTAAATTGAATGTACCAATAAATTAGTACATAATAGACAAATAGATCTAGTTATAGAATAATTGTGTATAATAACAACTTTGATTTGTCTACTTCAATATGTTAATTTTATATTTATTACAGATATATTTCTGTATCTTTGGATTGATTTTTACATTCTTTTTAGGGTCCCAAATAACCTCATTTGTCTCTATTAAAAACTCCTTTCCTGTTCTACATTAACACTGACTTAATTTCACTTGTTTGGAAGTAATTCCCATCTCCTTCCTCACCCTCCAACCCTTTCCAAATCCACTTTTTGTTTTCCTTATTTCCTTTCTGTGCTTCTTATTACCATGTCAACTGGAGGGGGGCACTTCAAATACAATAGAGGTGAGGGAGAACCAAACTCTGACCCATGCTTTCCAAAACCCTAACCACTCTTTGGACTGTGACAGCACACCCTTTAGGGCCATGGTTCTCCAACTTTAGTCTGACTAAGATTTACATGGAATTTTCATTAACACGCCAGTTCCTAGACCCCACTCTCATGGATTTTATTTCAACAGATTTAGTTTGGAATCCAAAACTACAATTTTAACATGCACTCCAGGTGTCTATAATGCATATTTTCTGGGGATCATTTTCTGAATGCTTAAAGTGATAATATTCAATCCACATGAGGATAAATAAATATTACGTCCAAGCCCTCCAGATGGGAGGCCTGGGATCTCAAGTCAAGCCAAAAGTCAGAATTTATAAACACTAAAACTAGAAGGGATCTCAAACAAAAAGGGGTCTGAAAAGCTTGCACAGTACCTAGATAGGACCCAAGCTTCCTAAATCTCAGTTCAGATTATCTTGCCACTAGATCATACCCTAGCTGATCTATCAACACGTATACTATGGGGAAAATGTAGACTCTGTGATAACTGTATGATAAAAGGCTGGGAAAATTATGTGAGCTCTAAAATCAGACTGCCTGAGTTTGAATCACAACTTCAAAGTACAAATTTGGGCAATTTCCTTAACTCATTCTGCTATTATGACATACACAGAGAAGGAGGGAAATATAGTAATTAAGAGCATGAACACTAGAGCCAGATTCCTAGGTCCAAATGCTGGCTCTGCCACTTCATAAATTACTTATTTAACCTCTCTGTGCCTAAGTTTCTCATCTGGAAAACAGGAATGATAATTATAATGCCTATCCCAGAGGGCTGGTGTAAGGATTAAATAAATTAATACATATAATTAAATGGCTAGAATACAGTACAGCTATCATAAATAGCTACTACTGTCTTCACTGTGCATTATCACTAGACTCCTGGTTCTCTTCATCCTTATCCTCTATCCTTTTACTAACTAATAAATTGGGAAAGCAGAAATGGTAGGGGAAGTTGTTAGGGAGATAGAAATATTTTAAATAAGAAGGTCACAAATACAAATAGAAATAAATCTATTTCTATGTTTTCAGCTTAAAAGTGAACAACTCAAGCACATAAAGTTTGTAGAAAGAATGCTAGGGTAAATCCAGGAATGTTTCATTTTACTCCTACCTCTGCCACTAAATGTTTTGACTAAGTTATTTTATTTCCTTGGACCTAAAAAGTAAAGAGGCTAGACTATATGTTCAATCTTTTTTAAAAAGTTCATTCCAAAATGTTCCATCTATAAACTTCACAAGGTTTACATGATATATAAAAATATACAAAATTTAAAATAAAAATTTAATAAATAAAATTGAATATAATTGTTCAATACCTGCTGTACTTCGAGTTGAATTTTCACTTAGGTTTCTCTTCATTTTTTTCAATATCAAAGTCTGTAACTTTTCTTTAGCATTCCAAATTTACAAATGAAGTTGTTTGACTAAATCTTCAAAGAAAGAAATTTGCAACTCAAATTGTATCAACAAAAAAATCAAATTCTCAGCCTAGTAATTACTGAAATTATGATTTAACACTATGGTTTCAAACCTGATAAGGGAATCACTTTACAGCATCTTTTCTTCCTGCATAAGAATTTGTAACAATCTACTTTTCCAGCTCTGTTCGAAATTGGTTAGGACTAAGGTGGCTATACCTCTCTTCCTAAACATGCACGGATTTTCACACAATCTACCTAATGTATTCTAGGGCCAAGGACCCACAATAGCAACAGTTCTGAAACAAATTTATAAAGAGGGAAATGGACTACAACACTGGCAAACTGGTATGCTTACAAGGCAGCCAACGAAACAAAAACAACTGAACTAACCGCATGAGAACAAGCTCTATCTCACTTTAAAACACTGTGCAGATCACTTGCTTTGGCCATTAATTTGAGACCCCTGTATTATATAATATCAAAGACTAAAGCCACAAAATCCAGAATAATTGTAACAATAAGTTTCTATTCAGTGTCTACATAACTCCAACAAGTGAAAGAAGTTTTTTTGTTTTTTCTTCTACAACAAAGTATGTTGTAATTTTTTCCATGTTCAGCGTCCTAATATATTTCAATCCCAATTTAATTCAACAAACACTTACCTATTACATGAAAAGGCAAAACACAAATGTAAACAAGGTAATTTCTGTTCCTAAACTCACTATCCAATGAGGAAAACAGACATGAATACAACAACATAAATCGTACTGAGATAAACATTAATGTCCAAATACCACTTATAGAAATAAAACTTGGGAAACATAAGTGCAGAGACTATTTCTGCTTTGTTTCCACATCCTGGGCTTGAAGCCGGATATAGCAGGCCCTTTAGAAAATATTCTTGATGTCATTCTAGGAAGAAAAAGAGAGGTTGTGCGACTTTTTCTCATCACAGAATTACCTATGTAACTCACCCATTGAACCTAGAGAGGGGCTTACAAGGGTTACTACATTTCCGAATACCACGCAAACAAAATAAGCATCCTCCCCCAGACCATGGAGTCAGGGACCCTGAGTTGCCCGACCCCAACTTCTAACTGGACCCCGATGACAGTAATGCGGTTGACAGCGTCGATGAGCAAAAAGTATGTCCAATGTACACACGCGCGCACACACACACCCCCTCCCCCAGTTCCCCCCGCCAAAGCCCACTGTCTCAAATGGCGACCAGGAGGGCCTATTATGGCTCCTCCTGGGCGGCCCAGTCAGGGGTAAGTTCTCTTCCAACGACCTCTACTGATCTCGGGACGGGGGAAGTTTGGTAACTAGGGATAATACAGTCTTTCCCTTCTTGACCCTCCAGCCAACACGACACGCAACTTCAACCTTCAGGTTCCTACGCCTCCAAAAACCGTCGTCTTCGGCCTGCTGCCTCCCGCGGACACACTCCAGTCAGCTGCGGCCCACTTCCCGGCCTCCGAAAAAGCGCGAGAAGTCGAGCTTTACGCAGACGCGCCGCCACCCGCGCCTCCAATTGCGCAGGCGCAGAGGTCAGTTGCGTTTGGGTCATTGGTGCAAATGGTGTCGTCTGGCCCGTGGGCGATGAGAAGGACACATGCTCGCTATCTTAGGAAGGAGAACGTTAACACACCTCCTACTCACAACTGTGAGGTACGTAGCACAGGAATGGCTGTAAGGACAAACCTGTTTCTGTTCACTGCTGAGGTGTACCCAGGACTGGTGGCCCAACACACCCTCACCACGCACACGTATATTTTAGGTTCTAGACATCAATTTGTAAGATGCTGGGAGTTCACTTAGAAGAGAGTAACTCAAAGGCCACAGGCCTCAAAACCAGGTCATAGGGTTTGTTTCAACTCCCTTGGTCATAGCTGGGAACTAAAGTCGCTTGGCAGCCAGTGTGAGAGCTGAGGCTGGGTTAAGAAGAGGGTCCTTCAAATCCAAGTAGAGTCAGTAAGGCTGGGCCTGTGCTGTGCAAGCTCGGTGGAGAACAAGCACTTGAGACCGGGGAGAGGAAACGGAATGGTGCAGTGACTGGGGCTCTGACCCTCACGCGATAGACGGTCACTGCCTGGCCCCCTGGTCTTGGGCAAGTTATTGACCTCCCCTAAACCTACATTTCGCTTCCCAATATAACTATTTAATTAACCATCCTCAAAGTATTAAAATAGAGAATGAACAGTCCTGGCACACAGTAAATGCTCAATAAATGTTAGCCTTTATTTAGTAGCAGTAGCTATTTACTGAATGTTTACTAGAGGCCAGAAATAGTAATCTTAGCTCCTCCTGGAGTCCAAGACGTGTTTTGTTGTTACTATAACTTCTGACCATTTGAAGACGGATGGGTGAACAGAAATGTGCAGAGGTCTAGAGATGGAGAGAAGGTTATTGGTACAGGCCTAGGACTATGAAACCATGGGACATGTATAGTTGACCCTTGAACAGCACAGGTTTGAACCGTGCAGGTCTAGTTACACATGGATTTTTTTAAAAAAGATTTTACTTATTTATTTGACAGAGAGACAGCAAGAGAGGGAACACAAGCAGAGGGAGTGGGAGAGAGAGAAGCAGGCTTCCCACGAGCCTGGGATCATGACCTGAGCTGAAGGGAGACACCCAAGGACTGAGCTACACAGGAGCCCCTATATATGGATTTTTTTAGAGTATGACACTGTACATGTATTTTTCTGCCATGATTTTCTTAATAACATTTTCTTTTCTCGAGCTTGCTTTATTGTAAGGATACAGTATATAATACATACACAAAATACGTGTTAATTGTCTCTTGGTAAGGCTTCTAGTCAGCAGTAGTCTATTAGTAATTTAAATTGTTGGGGAATCAGAAGTTATACAAGGATTTTCAACTGCTTGGAGGTCAACACACCTAACCCCTGTGTTGTTGGAGGGTCAACTCATAAGATTAAGTCAGGAGAAGAATGAGGGGCGCCTGGATGGCTCAGTCGATTAAGGCACGGACTCTTGATTTCGGATCTTGTCGTGATCTCAGGGTTGTGAGATAGAGCCCTACATCAGGCTCCCCACTAGGTGTGGAGCCTGCATATGAGTCTCTCTCTCCTTCTCTCTGTCCCCTCCCTCCTTAAAAAGAGTACGTATGAATGCCAAACTAAGGAATAACTTTGAAGGAATATTGTCTTCATTTAATCTGAAAAAGAGATTTCACACAATAAAATGTCTGAAAAGATTTGTGAGTTGTCGTGGTTCCAAAAAAGAGACCTTTAAAAATGACTAAAAGCTTTGGGGAAACCGATTTTTACCTTACACACACACACACACACACACACACCCCACACACAACCCAAAAATGAATTTCTCATTAAAAACAAATACTTTAAACCCACTATGAGCAACATGTGTGTTACGCCTGTCAGGACTACAGACATGATCAATGTGGAATCTTTACTAGCAGTGTATAAACTTACCTATTTTATACTGATCTTATTTTGGCTACATTGATTTGTTTTCATCTGGAAAGTTCGTCAGAATGGGTGACAGCAAGAGGGCCACAAAGGAAGGAAAAAATTTAAATAGTGAGAGTAGTTTGATTACATGACTGCTGGACAACTGCATTATGAATAAGATACCTTCCTTATATGTAATATTGGAGAGAAGACCCTCCTTATCCTCCAGTCATATTATTTTGTAAACAACAACTTAAATGTATCTCCTACAAAAATTTTTGCATGCATTTATTGGATGACCAAGACTATGAAAAATTTATTCTCCCTTTGTTTTATACTACATTATTTTACTAATAAATCAGGCACCATCACCCCTACAAAACATTTGTAGTGCTGGAAATTACTAGGCTTACCCTTTTAAATACTTCCGAACATTAAATATTCAACCTAATAGTGAGATGGTGATAACTAGAAAGGGTTCCACTTTGTATATCATCAGTTCTTTGAATTTTCAAAAAAGAATTAGACTAATAAAAATTTTTAGATATTGTAGAGCTCAAAAATTTGGTGTGCTTTGGGAAACAAGGAGTTAAAAATCTTTCGGAAGTTAACTTGGTATAAGAGTATGAAAAGCCTCTGTTGCTCTAGTTCTAAGGAAATGCTCTCCTTTTTTTCTAATAAAGCTTTCCGCAGAAGACGAACTGTACACAATAAACAAGGTAAGTATAGGACAGAATTGCTGTAATTTTTTAACTCTCAAAAAAGTTATTCATTTTGACATGTAAAGGAAACTTTATTTGTGAATGTTAAATGTGCTTCAAAGTGTTGATCTGTTAAAATTCCATAAAACAAGCCTCGAAATGCCAGTCATTTGTGCCAGCTACGAGTAAATAACCAAGGCAGCATTTCCAGAGAGACTAGGGCAAAGGACAGAACTAACCACAGTCAGCAGAAAAGAAATAAAACATAATCAAGTGTTAATAATTCACCACAGTTACAACTCTTAAAACAAAAGTAAACAATACAACTATCATTTGTTTACATTTAGGCTTGTTTTCAGAATCTCTACACTGAAGTGTTCTGTGTAAGTTGATGTAGATAGAAAATTAAAGGCTACAGAGGCATTTTCTTAGGTTAGAATGGTAATTTTAATGTATAAATTTGGATTTCATTATTTTGCTTTCTCTAGCTCTGTATTACAATTTTTAAAGGAAGAACATAGGTATTAGTTTATTAAATTTTATGAAACAGTCACATTTTATATTCTCCAACATGTGTTTTGTTTATATGCTTGTTGTTTCCTGAGCACACTGTAGTAACTGCTCATGTGAATTCCAAAAGAACAAAATTAGAACTTTGGGAAAGTCCAAAAATAACAGGAAGCACCCTGTTCTGTAAAAAACACTGGGCTTACAATCAGAAAACTTGGGTTCCAGCTCGATTTTCTCCTGGTAGCTGATGGACTTTTCCTTTAACACTGCAATGGGAATGTCAATACCTAACCCACCCTATCTTAAAAAGTGAATATATGAATAAACTGAGATAACATGTGGAAAATTTAATTATAAATCAAACTTTTCTTTGGTTGTCATGAATTTCTCTTGTTGTACCCCTATCAAACAATGTGGCATTACTAGTACATAATATTTCCAGTACTTGAATGTATTTGCCTTTCTGGATGATTGAACATGAAATCAAATCTGATTTGGTTCAGAGTCATTTTTCCAAAGGAATGTAATCATCTTAGTATTCTGGATAGTTTCCCCTAATAAGACGGCCTATTGAGTAACACATTCCAATGAAAAGTCTGTGCTGCCAGTAAGTTAGACTGTGTATTACAATAAACTCTTAATTTAGTTAGTATATATAGCATGCCCCAAGACATTTTCAAGCATTACAAAGACTTGAAAATTACCCCCAGTTGCTTTTCCTTTAGAATTAAGGCAAAAAATGAGGATGATTCCTAAAGAAATTGATGGAATTATCAAAAGCTCAATCAGAAAGAAATTAAAGTATACTTCAAAGTAGCTTTTTAAGTCCTAGGGATCATTTATTTGGTTTTTGTGTCTCTGACCATGAAAAAGCTATTGAAAGAAACAATGCTGTTTCTTTCTGTAGAGAAGTAGAGAAGAAGGTCTCTTGGGATCTATCTGTCTTTGGCTGTTTTTGGAAGTGAGATTCAAATGTCCTCTGATGATGAAACGGATTTGAACTCATTTCAGAGTAGAAATGTTTTCAAATGTGAGTATATAAATATCAAATAATAGCATGCATATTATGAGCCACTTCTTTTTTATATATATTTTTAAATTCTTTATATTTTTAAGGATTAGAAAAATATAAACTATATTTACTATCACAAGTAGTTGTAGAAGCACCAATAGGTGACCTTCTAGCTGAAAGAAAAACAGAATTTTTGTATTAGTATGAGATGCTAATTTATTATTGCATTTAGATCGACTGACCATGTGAGGGAGTAAGAAGTTAAACAGTTGTCTCTAGTTCATCTCTGCATATTTTAATCCAAATATGGTAAAGGGCAGGGCTAAAGAAGGGAGTGTCCCTATAATAAACAGGGCTCTGAACTTGTAACAGAATATTAAATTATACTCCACTCACGAGAACTCTGCACTTTGCACTTTGGTTAAAGTTTCGTTTAAATTTAAATTTCTAAACTTTTCTTAAGAAATTTAGCTTTATTTGATCTCCTCTTTTCTGAATTGCAGAAATCAGATAAAACTACTTGATAAAAATGACTTCTTGTCATGTTACTAAAGATCCTATAAAAAAGGTTGCTATCTTTGGAGGAACTCATGGGAATGAGTTAACAGGAGTATTTCTAGCTAAGCACTGGCTGGAGAATGGCACTGAGATTCAGAGAACAGGGCTGGAAGTAAAACCATTTATTACCAACCCAAGAGCAGTGAAGAAGTGTACCAGATATATTGACTGTGACCTGAATCGAGTTTTTGACCCTGAAAATCTTGGGTAAGACTATATTTTGTGTTGTATGTATGGGTGTGTGTGAAAAGTGGTACGTGTGAAAGAATATATATATGTAGCACATGATATATAAATCCATACATATAATTGCTGTTATGAATAAGATCACTTTCACTTTTAATCATACTATACTATGAATTTCTCAGTGACCTAAACTGGGCATTCACATGCTCTCATAAACTTTTGAAAGCATCAGACTGTTCTAAATTGATTTTCTTTTTAAATGCATTTGGTAAAGACTGAGACAAAAAATAACAATGGTTTTTATTTTTAAGCCATATCTTTAAAGAAACAGATTTAATGGTCTTATAATTTATTAGTGTTTGGCCACTACACTTGCATTCATATTTGTTAGTTTTCTAGGTGGTTCGCCACTATGTGTTTATACAACTATGTTTATGATAGTACATAAAGTTCTAGTCAGGAATATTGTAATATTTCAATTAATATTTAATGAAAAATGTGAATAAATGCCCACCATGTTCTGAATTTAAATTGCAACTGGCTTATAATACATTGCACACAATATGCAATAATAATACTCTAGGTGTTAATTATGATACATAATATAAATAATAAGTATTTTGCCTTTGTTTACATCTTTGTACTCCTAGTGTAGATATGTAAGCCTCTTAGTACTATTTGCTTCTTATCACTTTCTTTTATTTACCTAAAAATATTGTTAAACACCTACTCTTTATGGGGCACTGTGCCAGGTACCGTGGGAGTACAAAGCTGTGTGCAAAATGGTTTTTGCTGGCAACAAGTGGGAAGACTACTAAGATAGAAGACATGCAAAGGAACGACAAATACAGCACTGATTTATGTACTCATTTTCTAATAAAGACTAAATTCAGTTTAGAGTTTCTTAAATTTAATCTCACAGCCAATCAAAAGATGGTTATGACTTTTAGTACAAGTATGCCTCACTTTATGAAATAGATATTTTCTTTTTTTTTTAAAGGTTTTTTTAAAATTTATTTGACAAAGAGATAGCACAAGTAGGCAGAGCAGCAGGTAGAGGGAGAGGGAGAAGCAGGCTCTCTGCTGAGCAGGGAGCCCAATGTGGGGCTTGAGCCCAGAACCCCGGGATCATGACCTGAGCCAAAGGCAGCTGCTTAACCAACTGAGCCACCCAGGAGCCCCAAGAAATAGATATTTTCTAGGGAAAATTATAATTAGTTATGTTCTGTGAATCAAATAATATTTTTTACTGGCATATATTTTAATTTCAGGAATACTTTATCTTCATGACTGAGCTTATGTTGATACAATTAAGGTTTATCTAGTCACCTGAAATAGCTTTTAACTAACTCTTATAGGAATTTGTTGAAGAATAACTCTTTTAGGCAACTTCTCAAATGTTAACTTCTCAAATAACTCTGAAATGAACAGGGGTGAGTCTTCTTATTATGACCACTCGATAGTGTACATTTTCAATGAGAGCAGTCTTTTAAATTAAATTTTCTAGTTCTTATACTTGAATACTCTTCAGAGGCTAGACAGTTCTCTGTCAGGGTGGTTATAAAACATACAGATAAGCTAATTACATTCTCCAGTCTTCCCTCTCCCAAATCTGTTCCTTTTCCTGTATTTACCCTCTCAGTGATGTCACCAATACCCACCAAATCCCCTATGGAAACCAACTTGGAACCTTCCCTGTTCCTCAAGCCCCATGTCTAGTAAGTCACTAAATCTTCCCATTTATTCAAGTATTGAATATTTTGCAAATCCAATCTTCCTCTGCATTCTCACTTCCTTAGTTTATTTCTTCTGTGGACAGTTAAAGTAGCCTCCTATAGAATCTCAGCATCTAGCCCTACTCCAGTCCTTCCTGCTATTCACTCATAAGGATCATCCTGACCGGCAAATCTTATCATGTCTGTCCTCAGCTGAAAATTCTTCAAAAATCTCCTATCCAGCATAGATTTAAGTAACTTAGTATTGCTGCTGTGCCTTTTCAGAGCTTGCCCCTGCCTGTTGTTTGAGCTTCATCCCTTGGGACTCCTCCTATGAGACCTGGACCCCAGGCGTGAAAACTCAGTGTCCATTATCTTTTAAGACTCCAGTCCTTAGCTCTGAGCAACTGGACGTCTAGCGATGCCAATTATTCACCTGAGGGAGAATTAGAAGCAAATCAGTTGGGGGTAGAGGAAACTCGCAGTGTTGTTCTCTGTATTAACTTTTAAAATGCATATCTGGGTGGCTTAATTGATGGGTGACTGACTCTTGATTGAAGCTTAGGTCATGATCTCAGGGTTCTGGGATAAATCCCCACATCGGGCTCCATGCTCAGAGGAAAGTCTGCTTGAGATTCTTTTTCCCTCTTCCTCTGCTCCTCCACCCTAAAATAAATAAATAAATCTTAAAAAAAATAAAATAAAATGCTTATCTATCCATTAGGAACTGTGTTTGGTTGCATATAAAAACCTGAAAACAGTGGCTTAAATAAATGTTTTCTTTTTCACAAATAAGTGAAGAGGTTGGCAGTCCAGCAATGGTTGCAGTGGTTCAATAATATCATTAGTGTCACAGGTCTCTTCTGTCTTCCCACTGCACCATCCTTACTATGAAGCTTTTGTCCTCATAGTTTTGGTTTATGGTCAAAAATGGCTGCTTCATTTTTGACTGCTTGATTACATTTCAGGCAGAAATTACCCAGGTTCAAACTGTAGGTCCCTTGATGATACCAACAAAAATAGTCAGGGAACAGAAATAGATGAAATTATGAGAAGTGGTTGAATTAAACCATTGTTTAATGAGGAATAATAAACTTACATCATCATCCTGTACAGTAAGAAAAAAAAAGTATCCTACAGAGTAAGAGGAGATAGAGACTCATTTGAGAATTTAATAAAAACTCATCCCAGAAAAAAAAATATATATATGCATATACCTGCAAAATTTTGCATTTTCTTAGAGCTTAACAGACATTGTAAAGCTTGCCATAGACCACTAGTGGTTCCCTGATCTCCATTAGAATCCCTAATTAGATAACATTATCACCTAAGTTTGACTATTTTCATGCGCTAGAAAATCAGCGAGAGGAAGAAATTTAATGTGTGTTTGATGGTCTAGCCCCATAAGATAGCCCAGTGCACATAACTTTTTAAAAACTGTTGATTAAATTAATGAATAAATTTTGTTCAACATTGAAGTCAGATGATAAATTCTATTTGAAATGTCTTTTCTGGGATCAGCCACATAAATGAACTATTATTTGTGAGCAGGCCAATGCATCATTACATAAAATCAAATGGAGAAAAAAAGGAATTTTTTTATTCATGAAGTTTTCAAATAAGTTCCACTTCCCTTACAGATTTTTCATATTAAAGGTTTGGCAACTGTTTCCTTATACACTATGTTCTTATTAGATATTTATGTTATCTTAGCCACAGATGTTGTTAATCTTTTTCTTTCTGCTAATAACAGCAAAAAAATGTCAAAGGATTTGCCATATGAAGTGAGAAGGGCTCAAGAAATAAATCATTTGTTTGGCCCAAAAGACAATGAAGATTCCTATGACATTATTTTTGACCTTCACAACACTACTTCTAACATGGGATGCACTCTTATTCTTGAAGATTCCAGAAATGACTTTTTAATTCAGATGTTTCATTATATTAAGGTAATGTCAATGTTATTAATTTGTATGTTAGTATAATTCCTATACTTTTAAGCCAGTTATAGGTATAAGACTACCAGAAAAGGATCAGGAGAAGAGGGAGTGTCCAAGAGAGATGAGGGAATGAGAAGGACACTAGAATAGAGGCAGTGTTGACAAGCAGGACAAAAGGTGAGGAAATAAGTAAAATAATAAATACAGTGAACAAAATAATGAGACTGTTGTAGATACTTGTGTCTATAAAATTATAAATCTTTTATCCAGACAGCCACCAAGTCATAGGCTATTTGGTAAAATTAATACCAATGTTTAAATTGGTGTGGTTGAAGTAGCTCAATTCTAGTTTTAGGAAGCTCAAGAAATAGTCATTTAATGTTGACTAAAGGTCAGTGTTAAAGGGAGTGGCTCTTTTTATTTCTGCCTTTGTCTGCATTTGATTCAGATACCCCAGCATACATCTGTTCTTCTAGTACTTGATAAAGGTAATCATTTTAAGGCTCAGAAATTTACAGGATGAAAAATTCAGCAATCCAGTGCCTATAGCTAGAGAATTGCTAAACCACAGCAAAACCACAAATAATAAACTCTATGTTTATTTCTGTGTAATGGGTACTCTTCCTTCCAGAGTGCTAGTATGATCTACTGAAAGTTTGACCCACGGAGCCAGGAGAACCTAGGTTTATAAGTGTCTTTTTCTTTTTTTGACAGATAGAGATCACAAGCAGGCAGGGAGGCAGGCAGAGAGAGAAAGAGAGAAGAAAGCAGGCTCCCTGCTCAGCAGAGAGCCCGATGCGGGGCTCGATCTCAGGACCCTAGGATCATGACCGGAGCCAAAGGCAGAGGCTTTAACCCACTGAGCCACCCAGGCACCCCAGAACCTAGGTTTATAATCCTTGCTTTCTTACTCACTAACCTTGGGCAAGATAGCCCACTCCCCAAACTGTGCTTTCCTTGTTGTATAAAATTGGCATAACAGCAACACTTACCCATATGGCTGTTAAAGCCTTAAATGAGAAATATTTAAGTATTTAAAGCATTTACCCTCAAACCTAGCATACAGTAAAGAATAATTGTTATTTTCGTTTCCCTTGAGTTTTTTTTTAATTAAATTTTTTATTTATTTTCAGCGTAACGGTATTCATTGTTTTTTCGCCACACCCAGTGCTCCATGCAATCTGTGCCCTCCCCAATACCCACCACCTGGTTCCCCCACCCTTCCACCCGCCCCCCGTCCCTTGAGTTTTTGATAATAAGTAGATAGTAGTTCTGGTTGGAGATCATAATGAAGCAATTCTTTGTTGCTTATTGAAGGGAGAGTCGAATGCTCTGGTTGCCAGGTGTAGAAGCAGCATGGCTGACATTGTCATCAAAACCTGGAGGAATTTCTTGAGTTCTCACTCAGATAAGTGGAGGTGGGGGAAGTCACCCAACATCTACACAGACCTGGACTGTAGGGGTGGAAACGGAATTCATTATGTGATCAATACAAAGCTAAATAGTAACTGTAACCAGCAGTGAAAACAAAAATAACCAAATCCATCCAGAAGGAAAAATTATTTCCTGTGCTTCGATCATGGTCCTTGAGAATTGTTTAATGTACCTTCTACCCAGAAAGCTATGCAGGATTCAATTTTATATGTAATTCATTGGTGTGTTTTCAAGTTATAATAATAACACTGAATCTTAGAGTATTTCATAAAGCTGTCTTGCTAATCTTGGCTGATGTGGTAAAACATATTGAAGGCATTATTGACTCTCCAGTGGAAAAGAGAACAAAGCAAATGGTCTTTACGTAATAAGAAAGATGTTTTAAATTCTTTTCAGACGTCTTTGGCTCCATTACCCTGCTATGTTTATCTTATTGAACATCCTTCCCTCAAATATGCAACCACTCGTTCTATAGCCAAGTATCCTGTTGGTAAGTCATATTTTCCATTGTCACAACTGCACAAAATATATCCTAGGTGAAACTCTGAGAAAATTATTTTTTAAGAATATTTATAGCTATCTTGCTAATTATTATGGCGTATAACTATCAGTTAATAAGCAAACTAACTCCAGGCAGGCTCTAATTATATCAAATTTCTTCAATTTCATTGAGCAGCTTTCTGCATTCCAGGAGAGAAACAGTGAGCTGAAGGAACTTCAGTCTTTTATAATGAGCAATAAACATGCCTACCTTTTGTCCCTAGAAAGAGATCATCCCCATTTTCCAGGACTGTTCACTATACAAACATTCTTAAAAAATAATCTGGAACCAGGACAGTCAGTGTCTTGCTGGGAAGACATGCAGAAACACAAAAGACCCATGAAAAATCTTGTGTCAACATTCTTCTTAGCACCTGCTTTGCATTCATGTCTCCCATAAACTGTTTGCTATCCATTCATTTGTTGCCCTGAATGTTACTTGGCTGTGAATTCATCTTTGCCTTCTAGCAACTTCCAACATGGAGGTTTGCATACTCAGTCTCTTTTTTCTGTATTCCACTCTCTTCCTGAGTGACCTAACATAGTTGTTTGCAGATATACTACAATCATTAAAATTGCTATCACAACTTAAAATCCTTCTTTGTTAGATCTCAGATGGTTTTAACCAAGAGTAATTTAATTTAAAAACAAGTTGTCAAACAATCTAAGCAAATTTAAAGTCATCCTCGTTATTCAGTTGTTGATAATTTGGTGTAAAATCAGGGATCTCCTGGGACAGGCTAAATATCCAAGTATAGGTAATTATTTGGAACAAACCAAATGCTTAACAATAAAGGATAGAGAGCCTATTTCTCTGGGACACCAAATAAATCAAAAGATTTCCACACTTTAAAAAAGCAGTCTTAGTTTGTGATATTTGTGGGGCAGTGCTGCTCTTAGCTAGAACAAATATCTACCAGTATGTTTGGTCCTAAAAAATAAAGCCAAATCTTTCAAACATTTTAATATGACAGAGTATTAAGATCATCATAAATAGTTGGAAATACTGTATGTTCTCCCTGCAATTTTGCTATTTGGAATATTTTGATACCATCCACTCATTGTGGAAAAAAACACTTAAGGTCAGAGGAAAAACTATCTGCAACTCAACATTTTATTTTATTTTATTTTTTTAAGATTTTATTTATTTATTTATTTATTTGGGGAAGATCGCAAGCAAGGGGAGAGAGAGAAGGAGAGGAGAAGCAGACTCCCCGCTGAGCTGGGAGCCAGATATGGGGGCTTGATCCCAGGACCCTGGGTTCATGACTTGAGCTGAAGGCAGCCCCTTAACTTACTGAGCCACCCAGGTACCCCTCAACATTTTATAATACACCTATAACTTTTGCTCATAGAAACTTGCTCTAGCTTCTATTGACCTTCTACAAGGACTCCTTTTGCATTCTTTTGCCAAGGCACCTAAAATGTGGCAGGATCATTCCAGATAAACTTTATTCCAGAAAGAAGCTGTTTGCTTCAGCCAGCCTTAAGATCATTCCTAGAATCTTCCTTCATTTTCTGTCTGTATCTCTGTCTGTCATGTGTACGTGGGCATGCGCGCACGCGTGCACATACACGGAAGAGAGACTAAACAGAATTTTCTCCTAACTGTCCCAGGTGGACCATGGCCTCATTAGAGACTCAGAAGATTTAATTTTATGACCATTACTTCTTCAGCTCCACTCAGGACTATGCCATGGCCGTTTTCTACAAATCTAAACATTCTTCTCTGACACAGGATCTTGTGTCAAGGTTAATTGCTGGTTTAGAAAATAAGGCCGCCCTATTATCTTCCACTCACAATCAGAAAGGGAAAAAACTGTCAATAACTGACTTCTGGGTCAAATACCCACTCCTAACCATCATAACTTCTCTCCACATAGGACTGCCCCACACCACACCTTCCATCTCCCCCCATCTCCCCCCAGAACAAGGAAGTGTAGAATATTTTTTGGCTGCAAGAAGCTCAAATGGCTTAAGCAATAAGATAAATTTATTATTTTATGTAACAGCTCAACAGCATCATGAGGGGCTAGGTTCTTCTAGACTAGAAAGTCTACCATTGTTAGCATTTTTTTAGCAGCCCCATGGCCACAAGATGTCCACTGTAATTTTAAGCATCATATGCCAACAAGATGATATCTAGTGAGTGAAAGAAAATTCTTAGGAACTCCCCTGCAGACCTATTATAACCACTTGGTTAGAACTGGGTCACATATCCATTCTTAAATCAATTACTAGGGTAATGGGAGTACTCTAATGACTTATATTATTCCACATTTACACCTGTGCTGGAGAAAAGTTCCCTTACCTGGAAGATTGGACACCCAACCAAAATCAGGACTCTGTTAACGGAAGAAGGTAGAATGGCTTTTGGATGGGCAGCCAACAATGTCTTCAACAGCACAGATGTAGACATGTCCTTGAACATGTTTTCACACATCTGTACAAATCATTTATACTCAAGATGCTTACCTCTGCCACACTTATACCACATACTTAAATATATGTCCAAATGTGTGTACAAGGAAGCTAAGCACAGGGGCACCTGGGTGGCTCAGTGGGTTAAGCCTCTGCCTTCGACTCAGGTCATGATCTCAGAGTCCTGGGATAGAGCTCCACATCTGGGTCTCTGCTCAGTGGGGAGCTTGCTTCCCCCTCTCTCTCTGCCTGCCTCTCTGCCTAATTGTGATCTCTCTTTCTCTGTCAAATAAATAAATAAAATCTTAAAAAAAAAAAAAGAAAGAAAGAAAGCTAAGCACAACAAATAAAAAATGTTGATCGGGGCACCTGCATGGCTCAGTGGGTTAAGCCTCGGCCTTCAGCTCTGGTCATGATCCCAGGGTCCTGGGATCAAGTCCCACATGGGGGTGATGGAGGGGGGCGTCCTTGCTCGGCAGGGAGCCTTCTTCTCCCTCTCAAACAAATAAAATTCTTTAAAAAATGCAGATCAAATACAGAAAGATTGTGTGAATCAAGAAATGAGAGAAGTGAGTGAAAATAGAATGGGTGAAAAAGAATGTATATAAATACATATGAATTGTCTGGAAGAGAATGGATGATATTATACTTGGTAAATGGTTTAAAAGTGGAGGAGGTAAGAATTGGAGGAATAACTGTGTTGGAGGGATAACTGTAGGGATTGGAGGGAACAGGAGGGAAGTGACTAGGTATTTGGTATAAGATTGGTTTGGCACTCGGGGCACCTGGGTGGCTCAGTGGGTTAAGCCTCTGCCTTTGACTCAGGTCATGATCTCAGGGTCCTGGGGTCAAGCCCCGCATCGGGCTCTCTGCTCAGCACGGAGCCTGTTTCCCCTTCTCTCTCTGCCTGCTGCTCTGCCTATTTCTGATCTCTCTCTGTCAAATAAATAAGATCTTTAAAAAAAAAAAAAGATTGGATTGGCTAGGAGTGAAAAATAAATACAAATTTATTCTAAGGAAAACTAAAACTGTCACACTATCATGTCAGGATGGGTTGTTATGGTAAGGGTAAGTAAGAATGTTGCTCTAGGATCACATAGTCTGTCATGTTGACTTAAATCCATGGCTCTAGATTTCTGTGACTTAAATGGATGACTTTCCTCAAGTCAAAACTAAATATTAGGTCTATGACAGTTTCTCTTTGTGGCCACTTACTATTTTGTCAATATAAATTTGTCTACTCTGTTTATTAGGTTATGATATTTAAGCATTTTGACAATATTGAAGGAAATTTGAAGAAAAATGACCCCAGGATTTTACTA
Organism: Martes martes; assembly: GCF_963455335.1. Taxonomy (NCBI): domain Eukaryota; kingdom Metazoa; phylum Chordata; class Mammalia; order Carnivora; family Mustelidae; genus Martes; species Martes martes. The sequence goes on along the minus strand of NC_137904.1, from coordinate 17,349,166 downwards.
TTCTAATATAACTCTGATATTTTTCCATGTTTTTTCCCAGTCTTGATTCATTATGCTTATAGTATGTACATGCAGATGTTCTGCTTTTATTTTTTGCCTAACATTGTCTCAAATATTTTCCATGATGCTACATGGTCTACCTTTTTAATAATTGTAATGATGGGATTATAGATCTTTATACATTAAAATGATCAATTTTATAATGTGTTGTAATACTCGTTGTATAAATACGACTATTTCCCCTTTTGTACCGAGGTATAGAAGTTGGTCCCCAGCCTCAAGGGGTTCTGAGAGCTGATATTTTGGATCAAATGAGAAAAATGATTAAACATGCTCTTGATTTTATACATAATTTCAATGAAGGTAAGCAAGAGGTAGGAACTGTTTCCTTGTTAGTGTATGTGTGTGTGTGTAAAGAAATCAGAAAAGGGAGCTGAAATGAGCACACAGTGACTTAACCACTGAACACTGAAATAGCAATTGTCAAATTTACCATGCCCATGGTAGATGGCAGATGATTTTTAAAAATGTTATTCACTTCAGCCATTCTTCAGTGACCAGAGTAGACAGTTAAGAAAAGCAGCTACTAAATAAAGCTCTCCAAATAAAATCCTCATTTTCTAATTTCCAGTTTAAAATGCAAATACTAAGAAATTAAAATGTCCAGTAAACGTATAAAAAGATGTCCGATATTACTAGTTATCAGAAAAATGCAAATTAAAATGAAAAACCATTTTCTCCCATTAGAGTGAAAAAAATATTAAAATCTGATAATATTAACTGTTGGTAAGTGTATATGAAAAGAGGATGCTGTCATCCCTGCTGGTTTAAATTGGTAAGGGCAGGGGTGCCTGGGTGGCTCAGTGGGTTAAAGCTTCTGCCTTCGGCTCAGGTCATGATCCCAGAGTCCTGGGATTGAGCCCCGCATCAGGCTCTCTGCTCAGCAGGGAGCCTGCTTCCCCCTCTCTCTCTGCCTACTTGTGATCTCTATCTGATAAAAAAAAAAAAAAATGGTAAGGGCACTTTAATTTTTTTTTTTTAATTTGACAGAAAGAGAGATCACAAGTAGGCAGAGAGAGAGGGGGAAGCAGGCTCCCTGCTGAGCAGAGAGCCTGATGCGGGGCTTGATCCCAGGATCCTGAGATCATGACCTGAGCCGAAGGCAGAGGCTTTAACCCACCGAGCCACCCAGGAGCCCCGGTAAGGGCACTTTAGAGATAATTTTTACAGTATCCACTTTTTAAAATACACAAATCCTGTGATCCAGCCTTTCCATATCTTAAAGAAACACAAACACATGCACACCCAAAACGACATACACAAGGGTGGGTATCAGTGTCATAGTAACAGCAAAACATAGAAATGACCTGAATGTCGATCTATTGGTGAACAATTAAATAAACTAATGTGGTAAGATCTTCAAAATATATTGTTAATTATAGAAAAGAAACTACAGACCAAAACATGCAGTATACCAATTTGCTTAGAATAATAATAATAATAATAGTAATAAATGCTTGCTAGAATACATCTACACATATATCTTAATACACAGGAAAAGTTCTAGAGGAAAATACACCAAACTGATAACCATGATTATTGGGGAGGGGAGTAAAAAAACAGATTAATTTTGTTTCTATTGTTTTCAAGGTGAATGATACATTCATTTATTATTTGTGTTATTAAAAAATAATTAAATGGGGCTGGTAGGGTGATATATGGAACTCTACTATCTGCTTACTTATTTGGTAAATCTAAAACTGCAGCAAAAAAAGTCTTATTAGTTACTAAAAAATGAATTTTTTTCTTTCAAAAGAATATTTTTTTAATTTAAGTTCAATTAGCAAACATATAGTACATCATTAGTTTTTGATGTAGTGTTCAGTGATTCATTAGTTGTGTACAACACCCAGGGTTCATCACATCAATGCCCATCACCCAGTTATCCCATCCCTTCACCCTCTTCCCTTCTGCAACCCTAGGTTTGTTTCCTGGAGGGAGTCAGGAATCTCTCATGGTTTGTCTCCCTCTCTGATTGTCCTTAAAATTTAAAAATAAAGTATAATTAAAATCAAAGAGACCTGAAACTAATATAACACTGTATATTAATTATCCTGGAATTAAATTTTTAAAAACTTAATAAAATTTTAAAAACTTTTGGGGCACCTGGGTGGCTCAGTGGGTTAAAGCCTCTGCCTTCGGCTCAGGTCATGATCCCAGGGTCCTGGGATCAAGCCCCGCATCAGGCTCTCTGCTTGGCAGGGAGCCTGCTTCCCCCTCCCTCTCTCTCTCTGCTGCCTCTCTGCCTACTTGTGATCTCTGTCAAAAAAATAAATAAAATCTTTTAAAATTTTTTTTAAACTTTTAAATATTCCTAAAAGAAAGAGAGAGAGAGAAAATCCTATGGAAATAATTATTCCAGAAGGCTGAATCGAAATTGTTGTGGAGTTGGTCATTATAGTGACAAGGCTGGAGAACAGTTCAGCGTCGTGGGGGATATAATTCCTTAATGTCAGATTGTGCACCCTACTTCAATCACAGGAATTTCTTTTCTGCTTAGGAATCCTTTGACTCCAAAGTCATAAAGACTGAAAATCAAATTTTTACCACCTTTGTCTGAGGACAGGGTCGATAGCATTGAATGGACCAGGTATTGGGAAGGTCACCACTAATTTACAAGAAACCCTTCCAATAATAAGTGTGGGACTACAGTACATTAAGAAATGATGTACCAGGTAGAAGGCCACAAACCTGAGTGGAGAAACATGGTTTCCAAATCGGAGTCCACAGAATCCTACTCCAGGGGTGGGGGTCTCCTAGCTGCCCAGTCGCTCTGGGACAGTTCAAGGACAGTTGCTCCAGAGCAGTTCTACTGTTTTATTGCTCTTCCATGTAATATTTCACTTAAGCAAAAGATTCTACAGTTCAGAAATGTTAAACCACTATAACTTTTTAGTTTGGTGGCTTTTTAACTAACATGGAAAGAGCACAATTACCCAAAGAATGCTGACAAAGAGATAACCACCTAGAGAAAAATCTCTAGAAATGTGCAGAAGAGCTCTGTCCTTGACTCCGTGCTACTCAAAATTGTCAGTAAGTTGTATAAAGATATATGTGACATGCTTATATATAAATGAAAGGTGGCTGGAAGCTTGCAGGAAAATATTCGGGGTCAGGAGGTGGATCCAAAAAGTCCTGACAGTCTTTAACAATTGTCTGAAGCAAATGCTTTAAGTTAAATACATTACAGGTACAAAGTTTGCTTTTATGTTTAAAAAAAAAAATCCAGGAGGTGATGGTCTCTCTCCTGCATTGAATAAACACTACTTGGGGAACTGTGAATAAAGTCTGAGTCCATATTAGTGGTTAGCCAAGGAGTAAATTAAGAATGCTAAAAGGTTTGAAAACCAAAATAAGAGTAATCCCTAAGACACACACAGAACTTGAGTTTACAAAGTACCTTCACATAGAACCTCATGAATGTGACCACGTAGGAGTAGTGAATAAGAATATTTAGCTCAGCAAAAGAAGACTTTATATTGGAGTTTTAGAAGTGTTATATTGGAAAGCAGTTAGACTTGTTTTCTGTGACTGAGGGCAGAGTAGAATCAGTGGGGTAGAGTTACCTACAGACATAAATTTCTAATTAACAACACTGACCACACTTTGTGAAGCTGTCCGAGCTAGAGTAAGATGACCACCAGTGGGCCAGAAAGAGATGGAGAATACTCAAGCACTGATGAAGTTAAGCATTTGAGGCTCCTTCAGACTCTGAGATTCAAAGTAGCAAAAACATGCTACTTTATTTTCTACCACTTTTTCCTTTACTCCCAATGGACCTTCTGCTTTAAAGAGAGGACACCTGATAAGTTTCCATCTTCCCCTGAAAGGTGGGGTAGATTGTAAAAATGGCCACAAATTCTTTCTTTCTCTGCGTCCATGTTCTTACAATGTGCTGTTTTAGATCCTTCTACCAAGAAATGGAGTCTATTTCCCTACCTCCTGAATCTTACATGTTTTGTGCCACAGAAGAAATTTGAAAAGGACTTGCCTTCTGGGGGTTGCTCTCTTGCTCCCCTTGCCAGTATGTGGATCAGCCTGGCCTAGCCTCTTAAATAATGGGGGGTTATGAATCAGAGGACTCAGACACCCTAGCTCTAGACAATAGGCCTGTCAGATGCCAGACATGAGAGTAAGACCATCTTAGATCATCCAGCCCCCAGCTGACCTGCCAGTTTACCACAAACACATGAGCAAGCCAGACTAAACCAGAAAAACTTCTCAAACAACCCACAGAGTCATGACTAAATTGAAGGTCCTTGTATGACACCATTGTGTTTGGGGGAGTGTGTTAAGCAGCAAAAACTAACTGATACAGAAGCGATCACAGGTTACCACATTCCAACCCTGGCTGCACTTTCTGCTCTAAAGACAAAAGAAGATTTTTCTTTGAGTTGCAACCATAGTGCACTACGAGCCCTATGTTGGATGAAACTTCATCCTGTTTACTCAAGGTTGCCTGGTATACATGTACACTACTTCTTTTCCAAGTTTCTGGGCTGTTTGATGTTGCTGCATCTTTGGAAGGAGGACCCCACTGTTGGCAGGTTGCCTGTTTCCCTGTGTCTCACAATACTATGTTAAAAGAAGGGGCACAATGCTGAAGCCATCTAACCTGCTGGAAGTCCTCCTGAGGTTGTGTGATCATAGAATGTCAAAGCTGGAAGGAACCTCCAATATAAGATAAGATAAGATAATTCAAAATCTTCATTTGACAGGTGAAGAAAGTGAGCCTCAAGAAGTTAAGCATCTTGCTCAAGATTACACAGCTGGATTAAAGCCTGGGTATCTTGACTTCCATCCTAGCCTCTTTTTCTCCCACACTGGCTTCTCAAGTCCTGTTATCTACTTCTATCCATTAGTGTATTTGTGGACAATGTACCAATAGGAGTAGTTTGAGAACTTCTTTTGGCCCGATGTTGTTTATGAATATCCTTAACTAAAATGGTATGTTCTTGTAACTGTCTTCATTTTTTGGTTGTTGTTGTTTTTACCTTAAAGTGTCAACTTCCTTTTTTTTCAAGAGGCATTTTTAGTCACCAAATATACATATTGTTTTCACCATAGGGAAAGAATTTCCTCCATGTGCTATTGAAGTCTATAAAATAATGGAGAAAGTTGATTATCCCAGGAATGAAAATGGAGATATTGCTGCTATTATCCACCCTAATCTGCAGGTAACATTTGCTGTTTCTTTAAAGTATTCAAAATAATGATGCTCCACCTTCCAATAGAACTTTATAGTTTATAAACCATTTTACATACATTAGCTCATTTGTGTTCTCAAAAACCCTACAGTATAGGTAGGGTATTTAAACATTCATTCAGTAAATATTTACTGAGTAGATCCGTGCTGGCTCTGGGGGTACACAAATACTTTTGTGGTATTTACAAAGCAGATATACTAAATGCTAAACCGTGGTTTAGAAATCAAGATAACCAGATGCTATAACAGAATAATGATGTAGGGAGGAAGGGGTCAGGCAAGGCCTCTCAGGGAAGGTGAAATTCCTGCCCAAGTGCAATGGGCAGGAATCAGTGTATCTATTTTAACTTAAGGAAACTGAGGTTCACACAGGCTTCCACTTATGGAATGGATAAGTCACAGTGTAAAAGGCAGAACACAGGGAATATGGTCAATGCTATTGTAATAGTGTTGTACTCTGACAGTAGCTACGCTTGGGGTGAGCATAGTATAAAGTATAAACTGTGCTGTACACCTAAAACTAGTGTAACACTGTGTGTCAACTACATTCAAAAAAAAAATTTTTTTAAAGAAAACAGAGGCTCAGAAGTTAGATCTTCCCCATAGTCCTGTAGCTATCCATGGCAGATCTAGAACTAATGTTCTTTGCAGTTTGATCACATTGCTGCCACCTCCCTGCTCTCCATACTGAATAAGTTAGAGCAAAGCATTCAAATTTCTTCCTTTGCAATGTTTTCAGCCACATTCTTCACTCTCCTCAGAACCCTAGTATCTGTTCCTTGTCTGGCTTGATCAATTATGGCATAGTTAAGGGAGAAGAAAAGGCTCTTGGAAGAGTTTAAAGCTGGGAAAGGCAACGGTAGAAAAAAGGAGGAACAAAGATTCCAAAAAGCTAAAACATCCATTCCCATTGTGAGTACCCTACTCACCCTTAGACATCAGAGATGGAGGAGACCTGGTGGATTATCTAATCTGGGGCTTTAAGCTCTGGCTACACATTGCCTAAGAGAGCCTTTGAAAGATAATGATGCCAGGATCCCACTCAGATAATCCGATCTTATTGGCCTGAGTAATCAAGGTGGAGAACCACTGATCCAGTTCAGATTCCTATTTAATGACCCTAATACTAGTCATCCAGACTTACAACTTAAAAAAGTAGCCTGCCCGGGGGGAGGAGTCAAGATGGTGGAGAAGTGGCAGGCTGAGACGACATCGGGTAGCAGGAGATCAGCTAGATACCTTATCTAACCATTGTGAACACCTACAAATCCAATGGGAAATCGAAGAGAAGAAGAGCAACAATTCTAGAAACAGAAAATCGATCACTTTCTGAAAGGTAGGACCTGCGGAGAAGTGAATCCAAAGCGATGGGAAGATAGACCCCGGGGGGAGGGGCCGGCTCCCGGCAAGCGGCGGAGCAACGGAGCACAAAATCGGGACTTTTAAAAGTCGGCTCCACTGGGAGACATTGCTCCAGAGGCTAAACTGGGGGGAAACCCAGGCGGGGTCAGCATAACCCCAGGTCCCGTGGGGTCACAGAAGGACCGGGGGTGTCTGAGTGCCACAGAGCTCGCAGGTATTAGAGCGGGGAAGCTGGCTACAGCGACAAAGCCGAGGAGTGAGCTCTCAGCCCGGGGTTACCTTGTGCCGGTCGCAGGCTGGGTGGGCTCAGAGCGCAGCGGGAGGCCACGGAGACGGAAGCGACTGGACGCTTTTCTCCAGGTTCCAGCAATTGATTGCTTTCCTCAAGGCACGACCGCAGGCCAGGGAGGCGGGGCGGTTGGGTGCTTTTCTCTGAGGGCGCACTGAGGAGCGGAACCCCAAGCTCTCGGCTCCTCTGGGCGGAGAGATTGGGAGGCCGCCATCTTCATTCCCGTCCTCCGGAACTCTACGGAAAGCGCTCAGGGAACAAAAGCTCCCGAAAGCAAACCCGAGCGGATTACTTAGCCCGGCCCCTGGCAAGGGCGGTGCAATTCCGCCTGCGGCAAAGACACTTGAGAATCACCAGAACAGGCCCCTCCCCCAGAAGATCAACAAGAAACCCATCCAAAACCAACTTCACTCACCAAGAACAGCGGAATTTCACAGCAGGAGAAAGCAAATCTTATCTGGACAAAATGACAAGGCAGAAAAACTCACCTCAAAAAAAAACAAGAGGCTGTACCGAAGGCTGGAGACCTAATCAATACGGACATTGGTAACATGACAGATCTAGAGTTCAGAATGACAATTCTCAAGGTTCTAGTCAGGCTCGAAAAAGGCATAGAAGATATTAGAGAAACCCTCTCCAGAGAGATAAAAGCCCTTTCTGGAGAAATAAAAGAACTAAAATCTAACCAAGTTGAAATCAAAAAAGCTATTAATGAGGTGCAATCAAAAATGGAAGCTCTCACTGCTAGGATAAATGAGGCAGAAGAAAGAATTAGTGACATAGAAGACCAAATGACAGAGAATAAAGAAGCTGAGCAAAAGAGAGACAAACAAATACTGGACCACGAGGAGAGAATTCGAGAGATAAGCAACACCATAAGACGACACAACATTAGAATAATTGGGATTCCAGAAGAAGAAGAAAGAGGAGCAGAAAGTATATTGGAGACAATTATTGGAGAGAATTTCCCTAATATGGCAAAGGGAACAAACATCAAAATCCAGGAGATGCTAAGAACGCCCCTCAAAATCAATAAAAATAGGTCCACACCTCGTCACCTGATAGTAAAATTTACAAGTCTTAGCAACAAAGAGAAAATCCTGAAAGCAGCCCAGGAAAAGAAGTCTGTAACATACAAGGGTAAAAACATTAGATTGGCAGCGGACCTATCCACAGAGACCTGGCAGGCCAGAAAGAACTGGCATGATATATTCAGAGCACTAAATGAGAAAAACATGCAGCCAAGAATACTATATCCGGCTAGGCTATCATTGAAAATAGAAGGAGAGATAAAGAGCTTCCAGGACAAACAAAAGCTGAAAGAATTTGCAAACACCAAACCAGCTCTACAGGAAACATTGAAAGGAGTCCTCTAAGCAAAGAGAGACCCTAAAAGTAGTAGATCAGAAAGAAACAGAGACAATATACAGTAACAGTCACTTTACAGGCAATACAATGGCACTAAATTCATATCTCTCAATAGTTACCCTGAATGTTAATGGGCTCAATGCCCCAATCAAAAGACACAGGGTATCAGAATGGATAAAGAAACAAAACCCATGAATATGCTGCCTACAAGAAACTCATTTTAGACCCGAAGACATCTCCAGATTTAAAGTGAGGGGGTGGAAAACAATGTACCATGCTAATGGACATCAGAGGAAAGCTGGGGTGGCAATCCTTATATCAGATCAATTAGATTTTAAGCCAAAGACTATAATAAGAGATGAGGAAGGACACTATATCATACTCAAAGGGTCTGTCCAACAAGAAGACCTAACAATCTTAAATATCTATGCCCCTAACATGGGAGCAGCCAACTATATAAACCAATTAATAACAAAATCAAAGAAATACATCAACAGTAATACAATAATAGTACGGGACTTTAACACTCCCCTCACTGAAATGGACAGATCATCTAAGCAAAAGATCAACAAGGAAATAAAGGCCTTAAATGACACACTGGACCAGATGGACATCACAGATATATTCAGAACATTCCATCCCAAAGCAAGAGAATATACATTCTTCTCTAGTGCACATGGAACATTCTCCAGAATAGACCACATCCTGGGTCATAAATCAGGTCTCAATCGGTACCAAAAGATTGAGATCATTCCCTGCATATTTTCAGACCACAATGCTCTGAAGCTAGAACTCAATCACAAGAGGAAATTTGGAAAGAACGCAAATACATGGAGACTAAACAGCATCCTTCTAAAAAATGAATGGGTCAACCAGGAAATTAAAGAAGAATTGAAAAAATTCATGGAAATAAATGATAATGAAAACACAACAGTTCAAAATCTGTGGGACACAACAAAGGCAGTCCTGAGAGGAAAATATATAGCGGTGCAAGCCTTTCTCAGGAAACAAGAAAGGTCTCAAATACACAACCTAACCCTACACCTAAAGGAGCTGGAGAGAGAACAACAAAGAAAGCCTAAACTCAGCAGGAGAAGAGAAATCATAAAGATCAGAGCAGAAAGCAATGAAATAGAAACTAAAAAAACAATAGAACAAATCAACAAAACTAGGAGCTGGTTCTTTGTAAGAATCAATAAGATTGACAAACCCCTGGCCAGACTTATCAAAAAGAAAAGAGAAAGGACCCAAATAAATAAAATCATGAATGAAAGAGGAGAGATCACAACCAACACCAAAGAAATACAAACAATTATAAGAACATACTACGAGCAACTCTACGCCAACAAATTTGGCAATCTGGAAGAAATGGATACATTTCTAGAGACATGTAAACTACCACAACTGAACCAGGAAGAAATAGATAACCTGAACAGACCCATAACCAGTAAGGAGATTGAAACAGTCATCAAAAATCTCCAAACAAACAAAAGTCCAGGACCAGATGGCTTCCCAGGGGAATTCTACCAAACATTTAAAGAAGAATTAATTCCTATTCTCCTGAAACTGTTCCAAAAAATAGAAATGGAAGGAAAACTTCCAAACTCATTCTATGAGGCCAGCATCACCTTGATCCCAAAACCAGACAAGGATCCCACCAAAAAAGAGAATTACAGACCCATATCCTTGATGAACACAGATGTGAAAATTCTCACCAAAATACTGGCCAATAGGATCCAACAGTACATTAAAAGGATTATTCACCACGACCAAGTGGGATTTATTCCAGTGCTGCAAGGTTGGTTCAACATCCGCAAATCCATCAATGTGATACAATACATTAATAAAAGAAAGAGTAAGAACCATATGATACTCTCAATAGATGCTGAAAAAGCATTTGACAAAGTGCAGCATCCCTTCCTGATTAAAACTCTTCAAAGTGTAGGGATAGAAGGCACATACCTCAATATTATCAAAGCCATCTATGAAAAACCCACTGCAAATATCATTCTCAATGGAGAAAAACTGAAAGCTTTTCCGCTAAGGTCAGGAACACGGCAGGGATGTCTGTTATCACCACTGCTGTTCAACATAGTACTAGAAGTCCTAGCCTCAGCAATCAGACAACAAAAAGAAATTAAAGGCATCTGAATCAGCAAAGAGGAAATCAAACTCTCACTCTTTGCAGGTGATATGATACTTTATGTGGAAAACCCAAAAGAATCCACTCCAAATCTGCTAGAACTCACACAGGAATTCAGTAAAGTGTCAGGATATAAAGTCAATGCACAGAAATCAGTCGCATTTCTTTACACTAACAACAAGACAGAAGGAAGAGAAATTGAGGAGTCAGTCCCATTTACAATCGCACCCAAAACCATAAGATACCTAGGAATAAATCTAACCAAAGAGGCAAAGAATCTATACTCAGAAAACTATAAAGTACTCATGAAAGAAATTGAGGAAGACACAAAGAAATGGAAAAATATTCCATGCTCATGGATTGGAAGAACAAATATTGTGAAAATGTCTATCCTATCTAAAGCAATCTACACATTTAATGCAATCCCTATCAAAATCCCATCCATTTTTTTAAAAGAAATAGAACAAATAATCCTAAAATTTATATGGAACCAGAAAAGACCTCGAATAGCCAAAGGAATATTGAAAAAGAAAGCCAAAGTCGGTGGCATCACAATTCCAGACTTCAAGCTCTATTACAAAGCTGTCATCATCAAGACAGTATGGTACTGGCACAAAAACAGACATATAGACCAATGGAACAGAATAGAGAGCCCAGAAATAGACCCTCAACTCTATGGTCAACTAATCTTCGACAAAGCAGGAAAGAATATCCAATGGAAAAAAGACAGCCTCTTCAACAAATGGTGCTGGGAAAATTGGACAGCCACGTGCAGAAAAATGAAATTGGACTATTTCCTTACACCACACACGAAAATAGACTCAAAATGGATGAAGGACCTCAATGTGAGAAAGGAATCTATCAAAATCCTTGAGGAGAATGCAGGCAGCAACCTCTTTGACCTCAACCGCAGCAACTTCTTCCTAGGAACATCGCCAAAGGCAACAGAAGCAAGCGCAAAAATGAACTATTGGGATTTCATCAAGATCAAAAGCTTTTGCACAGCAAAGGAAACAGTTAACAAAACCAAAAGACAACTGACAGAATGGGAGAAGATATTTGCAAATGACATATCAGATAAAGGGCTAGAATAAATAATCCAGTCAAGAAATGGGCAGAGGACATGAACAGACATTTCTGCAAAGAAGGCATCCAGATGGCCAACAGACACATGAAAATATGCTCCACATCACTCGGCATCAGGGAAATACAAATCAAAACCACATGAGATACCACCTCACACCAGCCAGAATGGCTAAAATTAACAATCAAGAAATGACAGATGCTGGCAAGGATGCGGAGAGAGGGGAACCCTCCTACACTGCTGGTGGGAATGCAAGTTTGTGCAACCACTCTGGAAAACACTGTGGAGGTTCCTCAAAAAGTTGAAAATAGAGCTACCCTATGACCAGCAATTGCACTACTGGGTATATATCCTAAAGATACAAACATGGTGCTCCGAAGGGACACGTGCACCCGAATGTTTATAGCAGCAGTGTCCACAATAGCCAAACTGTGGAAAGAGCCTAGATGTCCATCAACAGATGAATGGATAAAGAAGATGTGGTATATATACATAATGGAATACTATGCAGCCATCAAAAGACATGAAATCTTGCCATTTGCAACGACGTGGATGGAACTAGAGGGTATCATGCTTAGCGAAATAAGTCAATCGGAGAAAGACAACTATCATATGATCTCTTTGATATGAGGAAGTGGAGATGCAATGCGGGGGGGTTGGGGGGAGGTAGGAAAAGAAAAAATGAAAAGATGGGATTGGAAGGGAGACAAACCATAAAAGACTCAATCTCAAAAAACAGACTGAGTGTTGCTGGGGGGAGGGGGGACGGGAGAGGGTGGTGGGGAAATGGACATTGGGGAGGGTATGTGCTATGATGAGTGCTGTGAAATGTGTAAACCTGGCGATTCACAGACCTGTACCCCCGGGGATAAAAATAAATTATATGTTTATTAAAATAAAAAAAAATGTAGCCTGCCCAAAAATACAGATAATTGGAACAAATTGTGCTTGGTGCCTTTGTGGGATCCAGGTAGACACCAGAAGGAACCTTGGGCAGTGATTTAAAGGAAAGAAAGATAAAGATTGAGGGAGAAAGAGGAAGTCCTACAGATAACAAAAATAGCAAGTCCAGAAACAGAGGCCAAGATGTTGATGTCCTAATTGACTACAACACAGGATTTTTAAAAGAATTTGTATTCCTCGGGGATCCTTGAATAGTACAAAAATCATCTTGGGGAGGCTGAGAAGTGAGGCAGAGAACAGTTAACAAACAGGGTTAGTGGTAGGTGTTGAAAGGAAGGTTAGTGTTGTTCTGATGGCTCTGTATTCTACAAGGAAAAGTGATTCATTAGTTATTGCAAAAATATATTTGAATGACTAAGCCTATTCTAGGCCCTGAGATTCAAGATAGACAAAGTCCCTCATGGAGCTTCCATACCAATCAGGGGAGAACACACCATGAGTGAGTAAACAATACATAAACCAGTTCATTTCAAATTGTAATGAGTACTATAAAAGAAATAAACAGAATAATGGAGGCTAGCAGATGGTTGCTATTAGATGAAATGGTCTGAAAGAGCCATCTCTGAGATGATGGCATTGAAGCTGGATCCTGGCCCACGAGAAGTCAACCATGTGGAAAACAAGTCCAGAGACCCTGGGGCTGGGAAAAACTTGGAGTGTTTGAGGACCAGCAAGACCAGTGTCAGTGTAGAGTAGGGGGTGAACAGAGAGGATAGTAGGCCCTGGAGCTAGAGACACAGTCCAGGTTTTATGCTAAGAGTGATGGTTCTTAATCAGGATGGTCACTGGAGTGACCTCAAGGATGTCCCCCCAAATGCTGGGAGCCCATTACAAAAGCACCAACACAGTACTTCTCAAACTTAGACCACAGGAGGGGTGCCTGAGTGGCCTAGTCAGTCGAGCATCTCTGCCTTCGGCTCAGGTCATGATCTCAGACTTCTGGAATCGAGTCCCATGTTAGGCTCCCTGCTCAGCTGGGAGTCTGCTTCTCCCTCTGCCTGCTGCTCCCCCAGTGCTTTCTCTCTCTGTCAAATAAATAAATAAAATCTTAAACAAAACAAAACTTAGGCCACAGTAGAATCACCTGAGGAGCTTTGAAAAATCTTGATTCCCAGGTCCCATCCCCGGAGATTCTGATTAAATTCATCAAGGTGGGCACCGGATATCAGTTAGGCTCACCAGGTGATTTTCCCATGGCTCCAGTCTGGGTAGCCCGCCTGACCTTGGCATCACTGCAGGTGTGGTAAAGCAGCTGTGTCACTTGTTCCAGAGGCACATCTCTGGCTGCAAATCACTGGTCCAGAGCAGCTTTTCACACACTGTCCTACAGAGTCACCTGGGGCTTTGAAAAACAAAACCAGCCAACAGGGAACTATAAATAGTGAAGCGAGGGAGGTGTGTGATGGAATCATGCACCTTTGTTCCATATTCTGTGCTTACCCGACTCTCTACTGTGCATATCCCAACTCATAGAACAGTGCATAAAAATGAATAAAGTTTACTCTATGTAAATTTTGAAATAAATGTTTTAAAATTAATGGTGCCTTAGCCCCACCCTTGAGATTCTAGTTTCATGTATCTGTGGTGCAGGCAGCCCTTCTACTCATCTATATTTTTTAAACACCCCAGGTGATTATAATGTGCAATCGTGGTTGAGAAAATTGCCATAATGCAGTCCTCCCCAAACTTTAATGTTGTGCATGTAAATATCTGGAGATTTGTTAACACGAAGATTTTGATTTAGCAAGTTTGCAGTGGGGAATGAAATTGTGCTTTTCTAATAAACTCCCATGTGCTCCTGGGAAATGTTAGAAATGCAGACTCATGGGCTCTGCCCCAAACCCATAGAATCCAAATCTGCATTTTAACAAAATCCATACACCACATGCAAACATGTCAAAGTTTGGGAAGAACTGGTTTAGGGTTCCTGTGGTGTGACAGCATTTGGGTTTGAGGGCTCAGAGGTCCAGATCCCTGGTGTGGGACATTTCAGATAACTCCGTTTTTACCACGGAATACACTCACCTTATCCTAGATTTGCCCCAGCCCACCCCCACTGTCTATGCTTGAAGCCCATCCAAGTAGAATCCCTTTGCAGGCAGGCACAGTGGTACCATTTTCACATCCCCAGCAGGATAATGCCCAGCACACTGAAGGGTCTTAATGGTATTTCCTAAATTTTGCTGAGCAGGTAGAATATACACTTACAGAGACACGTGTTATTTTTGTCCTTTCATACTCTAAATCTCCTTGGCAACATTCAAGACAAACTTGGTATTGAGGCAAACTCTAATTACATGTATCAGTTATAAAAATTAAATGCGAACTCTTAAAACTGCAGCCCAAAGTAATGGTTCGGCCTCAGTTTAGTGAGATCATGGTGTGCTTCCTAACACTGTCCGGTATCTCCTTATTTATACAGTGCTACAATCTGTTAGTTGTCTAGAACCCGGCTTAAAACTTTAAAAACAAGGAAAAAAAACAAATGTAACTTACGTTATTTTAATTGTTTCCTGAGAGGATCAAGACTGGAAACCGCTGCACCCTGGGGATCCTGTGTTTTTAACTCTTGACGGACAGATAATTCCATTGGGCGGAGACGATACTGTGTACCCAGTGTTTGTAAATGAGGCTGCGTATTATGAAAAGAGAGAAGCTTTTGCAAAGACAACCAAACTAACACTCAGTGCAAAGAGTATTCGCTGCTCTTTACATTAGGAATCACTTCTAACCCCCTGTGTACAGTATTTCTACTAGTTTGTAAGCTCTTGAAGGGCAGGATTGTGCCTTCTTCAGCTTCATACCCGTAGCACCTAGTCCAGTGCCTTGCACACAGTGGGCATTGAGGCAAATTTTCTGAATGAATGAATAAATGAATTAATGAGTATCTTTAAAAGTATCATATTGGATTGGTAGCTTATTCAAAGAGGTACATTTCTTATTTCTGTATAGCTCCTTATATATTATACTTTGATAGTTTAAGATTCTGAATAAAACCACCTTTAAATTCACATTTCAAAATTGAAATGGATATTATCTAAAGAAGTTATTAATTTGAGCATAGAATTAAATGCGTTTTCAAGTAATGTATAAATGCTACTAGAAACTAATGATGCAGACTTGGCAATTTTTAAATTTTTCACATTTGAATTAATGATAATATATTAAGTATCCCATCTGTAAACTTTACCAATAGTTGTGATATCCATAGGAGGTTTTTAATTGCTCTTTTGAAGATGAAATGTGAACAAGAAATGGCTGATTAGAAACTGAATAGACCTCTGTCCACAGAAAGACAGTAACCCACACACAGCATCGCTGCTCTCACATGGTTGCTTGTTCCGCGCTGACCTCCGGGAGCAGGGAGCCTCCTCCAGACATCTCACAAGCGCCTTGGGAAGCTAACATCCCTTCCCAACTTGGGAAAATCTGGAAGAGGCATAGTCCTCCAACTGTCGCTTCTCAGTTTGAAGGAATGCACTTGACTTTGTCCCCAGCCAACACGTGAGGAAGTCTTTGGACTCCTACAGCATATGTGGTGAAGACAGAAATAAATAGCAGACGGCAGTGGACACTAGTGGAAATGTGACCCAAACTCATGCCTCTGATCAAATGCATTCTTTCAAGAAAGTGCCCATGATTGAAGTGCCCAAATCCCTCTCCTCTCTTGTTTTTTCTCCTCAAAGTTCTCCCTCTCCCTCCAGCGCCTACAGGAACCGTGCCTGTCTCCTCTCTTAGGCCCCCACGGCCAAGTTAAAGAGAGTTTTTATCCTATGATTTGGACCCAAATGAACCCATGTTTATGGTTTCAAATATATGTACCAAAATCATACTAATATTTATTGGAAACAAAGATATCTCATTCTTCCAGAGCAAATCCAATTTCATTAAGCCAATTTCATTTTCATATTTAGTGTTTTATAAAGTCCAAGTAAACTGTTTCTAAATTTATCAGCACCAATATTTTTGTACTTTGCCAAAATGATTTTTATTGGAATAAACTCTCTTCCTTCTGAATTCTGAAGTAAAAATTCAATTTATCAATGAGCTTTCATACATAACAAGTTTTACCAATCTTCCTTCCCCCACTGTGAAAATGCCTTCTGTTTTATGTCCAAGTCCAATTTTTCTGGGTCAGTTTTTTCCAGATGTAAATATTGACCAGAGTCCTTTTACTCTTCCATCAAATTTTAGTTACCTATAAAATTTTACCAATGCAGTCTTATTTATTCTGACTCAGTATTTACTGAATTCAGAGTTTCTAAATTAAATGTGATTTTTTAAAAATCTAGAGCATAGTGCTGTTTGGTTTTAGCCACTTTCAGTTTTATTCTATTTTGATTATTTCTAACAGTCTGCACACTCAGTTTTTGCATTTATAAAATGGGGGTGATCATAATAGTGTCCCTCTCTTGGAATTATTATAGAGAATAAGTGGGCTGTTACAGACAAGTACTTAGCACAGTGCCCGACACAGAATAACAAGTTATTCAAGTTCAAATTCCTAATACAAGAGGCCTTTTATGATTTACGATTCTCTCCCCCACAACCTCTCTAGATGCTTTGCCTTTCAGGTCCTCTCTGTTCTAGCCCGTTTCACATTGTTTCATTCCTATACGCCTTCACACAGACTGGTCCTTCCACTCAGAATTCTCTCCCTCCTTCCTCTACCCCTCACCCCCATTCGGCCCTCGCTCTAGCTAATTCCTCCTCTTCCTTCAAAATGCTCCTTAACTCTCCTTTCATCTTAAAGACTTTTTGGCCTGCCTCTTTGCCCCTCTCTGCTTTCATCCCATCTTGAAGACATTACCGATATCTTTTCCAGTGTCTGCAATCTATAAGTGCCCAGTAAAGTTTAATCGACTGAGTGTGCGTAAAAATCCCTTCTCTACTGAAGTGTCTTCATATTCCACCAATGTCCTTGCCTTCTTTCCTTCTCTCCCAGCCACTCCCTGAGTATGCCCATCACTCTCAATTGAAATTCACTTCATTGTACACTCTTCAAACATTACTGTGTCCCAAAGGATGGCAGGGGGGAACATATACCCTTT
The DNA here is from genome assembly GCF_963455335.1 of Martes martes. NCBI lineage: Eukaryota > Metazoa > Chordata > Mammalia > Carnivora > Mustelidae > Martes > Martes martes. Next base: position 17,331,640 of record NC_137904.1, on the reverse strand, counting down.
TAAGCCTGCAACCCCATTGCAAAAACAGGGGAATGTTCAGATTTAATCATTCCTCTCTGTAAAGCCTTTTAGTAGCTTCCTCTAAACTTGATATGAAAGCTGAACATGTCCTATGTGCTCTGGCCTCTGCCTACCTCTCCAGCCCTATTTCATGTGACTTGTCCCTTTGTTCCCAGCAGTTTGGCCACACAGATTCCTCCATCCTCAGCTGCATCAAGCTCCCTAGTACCTTAAGGTCTTTGCCCACATTGTTCCCTCTTCTTGAAGCCCTATCCCACCCCCACACTCCCTTTACCTGGATGAGACGTATTCTCAAATGTTATTCAGGCTAGGCTAGCACGACTGACTAGCACTAACTAGTAAACCTCAGAGAACCTGGACCCATGGCCCAGAAAAAAACATTGTGACCTTTACGTATCATTCCATGTCTCTCCAAGTCTCAGTTTCTCCACTTGTTAAATGGGGATATAATACTCATCAAACCTATAACACTGTGTTATTAAGATAACCAGTGTGACAGGAAAAGCTTTATAAATAGGAAACATATCATCTTAAAGGCTTAAGTTGCAAAATACCTTTTGGAAGGTAACTTTTTACAATATTGAGAGCCATAAAACTGTTCATATCCATTGACCTAGACATCCCACTCCCAGAATATATCCTATTAAGAGGGGTTTCCACCCTTTTTCTATCAGTCCACCCAGAATGTTCCCATGGATAGCACATTCCTAGATTAGAAGCTGAAGCTTATTTGAGTTAGGATGTAGATTATGTACAATTCCCATTTCTTTGCCATTCAAGAAGACACATCCCAGTGAAGGATGCTGCTCTAGGTGTTGTTTGGATTAAGTAAATAATTCACCAAATGCAGCAGATCACTGATTAATAAATTGTTTGCAAGTTTTGCAACCCATCAAGACACAGCAGTGTCTTGGCATTCAAGTTAAAAACTGCCATCCTTATGAAATAACAAGAGAATTTTACAAATGACTAAACATATGAGTTGGCCAGTAATGATAGTAATATCACTGCCTCTTCACAAAGGTCCTGTGAAGTGGACAGAAGGGATTTATACTTTCTGATCTCTACGTGGAGCCATGGTTTTATAGCCACACTAAATTGATGGGCAGCAGGACATGGTAGACAGAGCACTGCTTGGGGATCATGTAAGACTGAGCCACTGACATTTTCTGGCTGTGACACTTTGGGCATGTCATTTCAACTCCCTTAGTCCCTCTTTACTCAGACTCGTTCTAGAGTTGTTGCATGGTTCAGCTAGGGTATTGGATATCGATACATTGTGAGATGTAAACACTGTTCAAAGGTGACCTGTCTCACAGTGTGCTGACTCTGTCCCTGAGTTGGGACCAATATTTCAGGTCCAAAAAGTGGGCTTTCCTTTAGCCTTAGATTAAGCAACACTCTAGGATTCCTAGTTGGTCTTCATAGTAGCATACATAAGATAAAGGATAAACCACAATCATAGCAAGGCAAAATAAATATTTATTAGAAATCATGAAAGCATTTCTTCAATGGCACTAAAATGTTCTTACTCTATTTATGACTTCTTAATTAAACACAGAGTTTCACACGCACACACACTAAGAACAAGTATGTGAATTAAAATTGACAAGGATCAGGCACATTCAATGAGAACAAGCTGATAATTCTATGTTTGGAACCAAGATCACAGTATAAACATGTAAATCAATGTAAAACTCAAGTATGGCTTACAGGCCAGGAGACGGCCCATCCACCTGGGCCCCGCCCAGAGCAAAAGGACACAGTTAAACCAGGCCTTGAGGAAGGAAAGGAACTTCAATAATACCGGGCTCTCTCAGGCAGGAGCCTTCTGAGAGCTTAATTACTTCACAGTACAATCTCGTACACCTTCTGCTACATCCCAGAGAGGAAGGTAAGCAGCATTTTTATTCCAGGTGCAGACATCACATAATGTCTAGAATAATAGATTCCTCCTGAGGCAGTTTAGCCAAAGGAAAGCTCCCAGCCAAAACCATTATCCGAGCATGGGGGATTCCATCCCTGGAAAAATGCCTATCCCTTAAATTACTGAAATGTAAATCCTGAAGTTTTAAGAAGTCCTGATATGCCGGTGGATTCGGTGTGATGTGGTGTGTGTATGTGTGCGTGTGTGTGTGGTTTGTGCACACCTATGTGCACACTTGAGTTTTAAACCTGTCCTAGGGAACACTGGGACAATGTAGACTGTCAACATGAATCATCTGAGCAAAATCCCTTTGCCCCATGATGTAATATATGTGGCAACCACAAAGGCAGGCTCAAATTTACTGAATAACTATGTTGAAACTGCTGGGAGAAACTTGTGGCCCAGGAGTCAGAGCACTCTGGCTCCAGCGGTCCTGATGTGACTTCCCGCATGGCTGTATGGCTTTAAGCAAGTCCACTTTCTTTTCTGGTCTTTAGTTTCCAGGTATAAAATAAGGGAACTGATTCTTTCAAACCAATGATCTTTGACTCATTGCTTCCTTTCGCCTTGGTAAACCTACCCAGGCTCAGATGACCTTGGCTGAAAGTCTTTCAGGGGTGAATATGGTACAGAAAATGCCCCTGCCAACAAATTCCATCCAGATTCACAGATAACAGCTCTTTCAGATGAGTGAGAGGACCAAGATCCCATTATTGATTTCCATTCACCTCACCCCGCAGCCTTTGTTCAAGTGGGAAATGGAGAGCTGTGCAACTTCATCCATTCCTATCCAAATCAAAACAATCCTGGAATTCCCAGATCATGGCACCATGGATCCCAGTGGCTGCCCTTCAGACCAGGACATCTGCTGTGGATATACACAAGTAGGGAACTCCAGACACAGGATGCTGACCTCCAGGCTAAAAGGACCTCACAGTCCATCTGACTGTGATCCTTAACAACATGCCTAATGAGTTCTGCTTAAACATCTTCAATATCTGGAGCATTTGCTAGACTGGAGGGAAATCTTTGTCCTTGAAATTTCCTTTGGCACTGTTTCTGCCCATCTGGAACACAGGTGCTCCTCCTGCCTCCAGGACAACCCTTCTCCCTCAATCATCTGTTGCCAGAGAACATACCTCATCCCTGCTACCCCTGCTCACACCAGAGCTTGATCTGAGCACCACAGCTTAGAGCCCTGGTCAGCTTCAGCTGGGAGTACAGGGGCTGCAGCGAAGTGTGCAGGTCTCGGGCTCGTCCTAGACCCACCCCACCTCTCCCAGTCCCAGCTCGTCAGGGACACAAAGGCCAAGTGTCCACTCACCCAGGGAAGCTGGCACACAGAGCAGCCCAGAGTGGAGAAAAGGGCCCAGAGTGGCCCAGAGTGCTTGGCTCACACTCCTCAGTTTGCCTCAAGTCAGTTTCACTAGCCAATTGCCAAGTTGTCTAAAAGGCCAAATTTATTTTTATGCCCTTTAAAATTCAAACTCGTGGTTAATACCTTGATAATCCCACCTCCAGAAACTCTCACATGAATCCTTTGACCGGATTCCTAAGGCAGAGCAGATTTTATGGTTGTTTAAGTTCCAGTAATCCGGAAGAAGTCTCCCATCCCCACTTCACCTCTGCCTCAGACTGACTCTGCGTAATTTCAGGGGGAGAAAAATTAGAGGATGAGGCTCTAAAAAGAAGCCCTATGTTTTGGCAAACACTCCTTTCTCACACTCCCTCTCTTCAGCCTCAAAATTCACAGTTAACAAAAACATTTAATACCAGAGCATTCTGGGTATTTTGTTAAATTCCTCCAATGAGAAGTACTGATATAGAATAGTAACCTCTGAGATTTAAGACCATGGAAACAGAGCAGCTGCTATTTCTATATCGGAAGAAGCCCCGCTCCCAACTGGGAGGCATGCATGATGGCAGGGCCAGAATGAGGACAAGAGCCAAGCTCTTCCACCCAGGTCACAGCAGCCCACACAGGCCCTGCTTGGCACGTCTCATGTGGACTTTTGTGTGTGTAAAGAAAAGCCTTTTGTCCCTGCTCTGGCCACGTGGAGGCCAAGTATATAATACTTATATCCAGCCCCAAATCCCCAAATCTGTTTCTCAGCTTTTAAAATCACATACTTCATCTGAAGTAACTTTCATTCAAAACTGAAATGTTTTTTCTCTATTGAAAATAAAAACCCTGTGTTAATTACTCTACTAAAAATGCCTCTTAGTTTGAGACAGTTCGAGCGTTGGGGTACCAAGGCACTCATTCCAAGGGTAGTTTCCTGTTCCCTGAAGGGTCCAGAAGGGCATTTCCATAGCTCAGTCCCTTCGACCCTCAGGACGTCCGACTTAGTTCAGTCCTGTTTGTTCTGGGATGGGATGGGATCAAGAATCGCTTAAATTCAGGAGACCCAGTCACAGTAAGGGAGACAGTGGAAAGTGAGGGCTGGGGCTGGGGGCTGTCAAGGAGATGTTGGCAGGAAGGAAGTTCTGCTCCTCAGGCCTCTGCCCCTTCCCCGCCACCCCTTTCTCCCAGCCAAGCTGTCCTGCAGTTGGTGAGCCCAGACCTTCGCCCTGGACTTCAAGGACTCCTAGCCATGGGTTTACACAAACCCTTTGCTGAGTAAAAAAAAATAAATAATCCAGGGTGTTTCCCATTCAAGCAGACTGACAGCTGCCTCTTAGCTCAGCAACCACTTGGCATGAGGTTGCTTTCCACTTCTGGGCATGCAGTGCAAGGCCACATTCTGCTGTAGGCCCTTAGCACCGGAGTCCAGGACCCAGACTGCAGCGTCAGACAGCCCAGGCTCACACCAGCTCTGGATTTTGCTTCTACACCGAAGTTTCCGGAAACTCATCTATTTCATCAAACGCGTTGAGGGTGGTTTTGCTGTTGCTTCTGGAAGAATCTTGGATTTTGCTGAAATCTGCTTTCAAAACAAAACAAAACACCAAAACCACTATTTTAGAAAGGTGGTGCTCTGTAATGTGGGATTCCATGTCTAGCACACCACCTCATTCTTTTATCCCCACCTGATTATTAAAAGTTATTCCTACCAGGGATATAAAATGTCACAGCTGAAAGGGACCTGAGAACCCATTTAATTCAACCTCCTATTTTGCAGATGGGGAAAATCAGGGCCCTCAGACACAGTTTGCCCATGGTCAGACAGGCATGGTCAGCACACTTTGAGACAGCAACAGTACCTGTCCGCCTCACAGGCCCCGGGTCTTCATTGAGAAAGGAGACATGTGTTTTCCATTCAGTCCACTTCACCTCATTGATCCTGCAAGTGTGATAATCATTCTCACTACTTCTCAACTGCACCTCATTTAAATGCAAACAACTAGCATGACATTTGGAGTGTTCTAAACAGCTCCCCTTCTTTCCATCCCAGGGATCTAGGACTCCCACCTCACATGGTCATTCAGCAGTTTTGGGGTTTAAAACTCCCCATCTTCCCAGACCTCAGGGATCAGTCCCCTCCCAGTGTGTGGGGCCCAGAAACTCAGAGAGGTGTCAAGGGGACATTTTCAGACAGCAACGGCTGTGCCTTACTGCTGAGAGGCAGTCCATGGGGAAGGAGGGGAAGAGGGCCGAGGCTGAGATGTGACAGTGTGAGGATTAAACTTGTAGAAGTTTAGAAGCTTAAGGTTAAACTAGAGTTAAGGTTGTACTAGGAGAATGCAGTTAGGGTTCAGACCCCAATAAGAGTGGGCAGAGTCTAAGGTGCTAGATTGCAACTGAGGCAATGGTTTGGCTGAAGTTCACATTCAGGGAGCAGCTCTAGAATGAGGGTGTGAACATTAGAGATATTCGTCAGGGTAAGCGTTATAGAGCTGGAAACGGTGGTTTTCACAGCGTGGGACTTTCAGTCAGAGAAGCTGGGCACGGTGAGGTATACATGGAAGGCATCCATAAGGTCAGGCAGTCAGCCAGAGGATAAAGTAGACTCATCATCAGAAAAGTTGGTCATGGCACGTGCAGGTACTTTTTAAAAACCAAAAAGCTTGATATCTGTCCCAAGTAGCTGTCTCACTCTCCAGTCACCCATGACAAACATGGCTCAGGTCCCCTGGTGTTCCATGAACCCACACAGGCTAGAGAAAAGGACAAGAGACTGCTGGGTTGGCAAATCTTTCCTAAATAAGAGAGTGGACCGGGAGAGGCCACAGAGGCAGCTGCACGGGCAGAGAAGGGAACGGCCACCAGCAGTCTCCTTCCCTCTCCCTGCAGAAACTGGAGAAGCTTTGTCCCAGCGCTAGCAACCACATAGGAGCAAATTCCATGTTCTAAGGAGGCCAGAACCGACTGCAGGTGTGGTTTGGGAAACAAAGGACAGCACCATTTCTCTAACATTCACTGACTCCTCTCTCTTCAGCCCCCCAAAGACACCCACCAAGGGGCCCCTTTCCCTTTGTTACCGCAAACACAGCCGGAAATCTTCCTCTGCTACTTTACATAGCTCTCCCATCCGGAATCTGCTCCTCAGCCATTCTGGTAACATCTTCTCAAACTCCAAAATCGTCCTGGCTCTCTGGGGACATACATGAGCCTAAGCACATCAATGAGAAGCCGGCCCAGGAACACAGCTCTGTATGAGTGTGCAGACACCCCCCCACACACACATGCACACACACACATACACACACACACCACCAAACAGACAGCTTCATCTCCAAGTGGAAGCTTAATGCACAGATCCGAAGGGTCCAGCTAATCTACAGAATTCAAAAATGAAAAACCAGTAAGTTAGGAAAAAGTATTCAAATTACTTTAAACACAACATAAACACTGTTTCTGGAAGTCCAGGAGCTTCCTAACTGAAAATGTTAGGATCCTGGGATCCCACGGGGAAGAGAGGTGCTGACATCATGTAATCTTACCTGCATGCCAGGCTTGGAATCCCCTCACCGTTTAACTATCAATAATTTGTCAGATCTCTCCCGAATGGAATCAACAATCCAATTAAGAAGGCCCTAATAATTAGAAACTTCCTCATGACAAAGCAAAGCTTTTCTCCCTGTCATTGCCCATATACCTCAGTTCTGCCATCTGGGGCCACAAAAGGAAGCTGTCCCTTCACAAGTAGCTCCTCAGATACCTGAAGAAACTCTTACCTTTTTCAGCCCTAGTCCCAATACCATTTCTTGTGAGGCACAGTTTCCAAGTCCTCTCCTAAGCCTGGTAACCCGCTCTGGACCATCCTGTGGGTCACTGTCCTCAGTGTGTAAGACCACCAGCATGTAAGGAATGTTGCAGCCAGGATGGAGGAGTGCAGAATTGTCACCTCCATTGTCCTATGCCGTATACTCCTCTTAATGCAATCAAAGGTCATATTTCAACATCCACACATCACACCAGACTCTGAGCAGATCATGCCTGTAAGCCTGAGTTTTTCTCAGCTGTGCTGCTGTCCAGTCATACTGCCCGGACCCTAGACTAAGATCTCCCCAAACCTGGCCAACCACAGGGAGCTGATGCAGATTCCCAGGCCCCACTCCAGGTCTCTGGTACAGACAGCTATCCATACAACGTGCTGAATGGAGTCCCCAGGAAGACCCTCATAGCAGGGGCCCCGCCAGGCTCACCTGTAGACGCCAGATGCGCTCACTCTCCTTGGAGACATTCTCCACGGTTTCTCCCATCAGGGCGATGAGCATGTTGAGGAGGAGGACGAAGGTGAGGATGACATAAGTGATAAGCAGGAACAGAAAGAGGATGGGGTACTTGGAGTTCTGCTGTATGTTCAGGTCACCCAGACCAATGGTGAGCTTGAAGAGTTCCAGAACGGCATCACTGAAGCTGCCGTAGGAGCTGCAGTCCTTATTGTCACTGGGACACTTCTCAATCAGCGAGGCCAGGGCTGGGAGGACAGAAGAGGGTGTTCTCCTCTGGTGCTCTGGCTGCTTAATTACCCAACAAGCTCCTGCACACTTGCATGTACACACACGCCCCTCCCCCACACACCCTGCAGGCCTACAGCCTCAGCCTCTCTGCTTATTTAAATTTCACCTCCCGCCTCACTCAGCTCCTAGAAGCTTCCTCAGGCTGCTTCTCTTGCCATGACCTCCTGTTAAAAACTCTTCCTGCCTAACAAAGCCCACACTCTTCTCTCCTTCCTCTACTCTGCCATTCAGCCCTTGATCACTCCCAGCCTTGCAGAGTTGCAATCTATAATTTCTGTGTGTCCCGCTTTGGGCTCCCAGCTTCCTGTAGCCTGGGTCATCTCCTCCAAGACTGTAAGGTCCTGAGTCTCTTCCTCACGCTCTGTAGGGAGATCCCCTGGCCAAGAAGACTGGGGTCTCTTTCCTCTCTTCTTTCCAACACACCATAGCAGTGGCTTATTGCTAAATGGATAGACAGGTGGATGGATGGATGGATGGTCAAATTAATGAGTGAGTAAATGCATGGATGAATAAACAGGCAAGTGAAGGAGCAAATAAATAAACACACTGTGGCCCAGCAAAGGTACCAGAAGATGTGAATGTCTGCCTAATTTCAAATGCCAATGATCATGGCTGGGGATGAGGGGTGGGGTAGAGGGATGGGGAGATGAGAAAATTCAATGATACCTCTCTATGCAGAAGCTAGAAATAAAATCAGGTTGTACAAATGAAGAGACTTGAAGAGGGGGCTCCCCATCCCCAGTCCCCAGGAGAGCAGAGGCCCTCACAGATATACCTGAACCAAACCGCAAGTAACATGATGTGGGGAGCCAAAGGAGCTTACCTCAATGCATTAATTTACTCCTATTTTTCAAAGACCATCAGTCACATTGCTGCAGACTCTACCTTCCCTGTCTGTAAAATGGGGCCAACACCACCTACCAATCCTCTCTCAGGTTGCGGGGGCCACGTACGATGCTGGATGTGAATGCGGGAGGCACACCCCACAGTGTGGATGGACAAGAGTGACAGGTCTGATTCTAAGCCTCAGTTACCTTACGACCAGGGAAGATGACTCCCCCTTGGTCAAGATATTGAGAGAAATAAAAAGACTATGCCTGGAAAATGCTAAGCACGGCATGTGCTCCGCTGGTAGGTGACATGACTTGCTGAGGCTGCTGGGGACGCTGTCATTTTGACATCTGTATAAAGTGCCTTACGAATGTGGCAGTTCCTATTATCTATAAATAAATTACCTACTCCAAATCCAAGTAAGAACACGATATATACAAACAAGAACTTCAGAACATCATGCAAAATGACCTATAAAGGGAGAAACATGATTTAAGGGTAAGATTTGAGTACATATTCACTAGACCCTGATCTCCTTACTGCTTCCCACCCTCCTCCAACCCCCGCCCTGACCACGCCTTCCCCCAGACCATCCTCCCTTCCCCTAGCAAACCCTTCTGATGCCCCAAGGCTCCGCTCTGGGTCCCATCTCCTCCAAGAAGCCTTCCCTTCCGTTCCTGCTCTCCTCCCTCCCCCTTCCGGCACACAGTCTGTGCCTGTCCCTGGTGATTCACTCTGTACGTGAGCACCTCTTTTCATAGTGTCTCGTGTCAGAAACCCTCACGCTTCCTGGGGGCAGTGGTGTGCTGGGGCCTGACGTCAGCTCATTAGAGCTGACGGTTACATTCTTATCAATTTTGGCTGTTAAACAGAACCATTATGAAAAATTAAATCAAGTAAACTTATAATTAAAGTAAATTATAGTAAAAACAAAGATAATACATATTCAAAACTCATCACTCACTTTACAATTATCTACATGACTAAGATTATTTACGTCACTGGCAGCCATACTGTGTAACTACTATATCTTGCATTACTGAGCATCTCTTCCTGACTCTGTGTTTAACTCCATCATCCTGGCAGCTGGAAATCAGCCGTGCTAGGATTTACACTATGGGAATCGGTGAATGGGACAAATCACAGACTCATGATTTTGCTAGACCTAGATTTGTCTAGATCTAGATTTAAGATGGCAATAGAGATGATGGTAAGGCAGATTAAAATTTAAAATGTGTCCTATCTGTAGCTGTTGTATCATGAATAAAACAGTAACATTCATGAAGTAGTCTTCCAATATTTGAGAACTATTATTCAAGTCAGCGAGTAAGTAGTTCACACCATTGACAAGCAAGGGAAGTTCTCATAAGGCTGCGCTGTTTCACTTTCATCTTACTCCTTGAAGAAAACATCAACCGATATTGACATATCTGTCACTTGCAACCATAAATGGGCAGCAGATACAGGAGTCCAAGAAAAATCAACAAATGCTTCTGGCTATGTGGAATTTAAATAAAGGCCGTTATATAGTTTATTATTTGTAAGTATCCTTTGGGCGATAAACTTGTTAAAGACTTACCAGCACACCACAGCCTGGGGGTGAGATTCCTTCCCAGGGCCCAACAAGCCCGGGTGTTTCAAGGTCTAGACTCTTAAAGCCTGGCCACAAGCAAAGGGAGACAGTGGCGTTTGGGAGGGAGAGAAGCAGGCTTCTCTCCCAACCTGCTTCCCCATTGGAAAAATGGACATTCTCTAAGGACTCCCCATCTCCCCAACACAGATGCCTGTGTATCTGTGATGCTCACGATCCCCCAACGCACCTTCTGGATCATGACGCTGTACATGCCCATGGACTGGAATCCCCGCGTGTAGTAGAGCATGTTTGCCCAGCCCAAGGCCATGGCCAGCACGAGGCAGGCGAGGTACTCTTTGTAGGCAAACAAGTACAAGAAGACAGACAGTATCACAAGCACAGCTTGGACAAAACTGTTCAGGAGACACAGGAGACAAGGGCCTTACTTACTTCTCAGCATCCAGGGAGACATTCCAACCCCAATCTCCCTTCCACCCCCGAACTGGCACCCTGAAGGGTAATGCGGAAGAGACAGGTAAGGTTGCCCCAGACCCTCTCGACTCGAACATCCAGCCTTGCAGATGGCATCAGCAGACATGTGTCAGAGCCAACAGCAGGTGGACTGCAGCCGGCAGGGACTTTTTAAAAATACAGATCCTGAGGACTCAAGGAGATTCTGGTTCAGAAGCCCATATATCTTAACTGACACATGTGATTTCTGATGCCCACATAGATCAGGGAACCGCTGGAGTAGACTAAGGGAGGTAAGTGAGTGATTGCATTTTTAACAAAAATGATGAAAGCTAGCAACGTCTATACTTAAAAGCCAATCATTACAAAAGTCTTTTAACAACTATAATATGTGCTAAATGATAGCTCTGTTGAACATATTGGTTGCAGAACAATATGAATGTACTTAACACCATTGAACTGTACGCTTAAAATGGTTAAGATGGCAACTTTTAGGTTATATATATTTTACCACCATTATAATTTTTAAAGTACAACATATAAAAAACACACAGGACCAGCATCAACTCCTAAACATCACTACATCATCAGTGATGCAGACATCTAGATAAAAAGCTCCATTGCTTAGAACATCAGACAGTCTCCATGATTATAAAATATCCAATGAGTTAAAGTTAGGACACAGGCAACCTTGCTTTTCATGTGCAGTGAAAAGCAAATGATTGGGTGATCGATGCATTCTAGACTGAAGTGAGGAAGCACGATGTATCCCTCGTTAACAAAACACCTAAGAAGCTGAAAAGCAGGGCAATGCATTGGTGCCTTTTGTCTGCACTAAAGCCAGTGGCTGGATAAACAAATGCTTCGCTGGAATTCTCATATTTTCTCAAAGGTGGAAGACTCCCATGAGGGAGATATCATGGGGTCCATCTACTCACTGCAGTATCTGGGCACCCCACTTGCCCACAGGAATGAAGAATTCCATTTATGCCTCTAGAAGGCAGGTGCATACATAATAAACACCTAGGTATTTGGAAACATTGGGCCAACATTTAAGGTCCTATAGACCCAGCTTCCCAAATACTCTGAGGTAGGACTTTGGTGGGATCTGCAGAGCTGAAGACCCCAACGTACTTCGTTCCACACTGCAAGTCCTATTTCCTTTGAATGGCAGCAATGTTGAATCAGCCTCTGTTCCTTGAGAGACAGGTGTCCCATAAGCCTCTGATGTCAACTCGTGACCTCATTCAGAGAGGCTGCTGAGCTGGGCTTCCTGGCCCCATGGTAGCCACCCCTGCTCTAGCATAAGGTGAAGATGATGGGGTGGCTGGGGCTGGCTTTGCCACCACCGAGGCTTGGTGTGACCTTGAGTAACTCATTTCCCTGCTCTGGGCTTTGGTTTTTGTGCCTATGGATGAGACTTGATGATTTCTCTAGTGCTTTCCAGCCCCGATCTGCCAGAGTCCAAGATGGCAACCTCTAGACCCCACAAAACTAGGAGGAACTGGCCCATCTCTTCCTAAAGAAGTAAACCACTACGAAGCCTCCTCCTGCCTTCTCTGCCACACCTGCCAGGGTGGAGACAGTCATCACTGCAACCTGATGGTGGGCACTGTGTAGGCTCTTCTGGTCCTCTCCATGGGTGTCCATGGGATTCTCTCACTAGAAGGGAGAGGAGGTGCCTGGCCACGAGAGTATGGCCAAATGACTGGGACATGGTGACATGGGAGGGTGGTTCCAGAGGACACAGCAGCCACCATACAGGACTTCGGCCCTGCCTGTGCAGTGGTGACCAAATGGGACAGACCTACTTACAAGACAAAGTGAAACCAGGCATCAGAGAGAATGGACTGCAGATCTGAGGGTCTCAGCAGGAAGATCGCGATGCCCTGAGGCCAAAAAGGAAAGAAAAGCTGCACCCTCTGCATGCCTCTCACTGGAGGATCTGAGGAAGGCAGTGTTTCCTCAGGACTGAGACTCGGTGAAGGGGAGGGCATGAAGGCCAAGCCAGAGCCCAGGTGAGAAATACAGAAGGGGACATATGCCCAGGAGCAGAGGCATCCCAGGGTAGGAGTGGCTGCACCCCCAAATCCTCTCACATCTCTCACTCCCCCCGCCTTATCCTCACCCAGACCCTGCAAAGCAGCACAGTCACACAATTCCCTGCCATTCCCCAGACACAGCCTAGCTTCTAAAGCCAAAAACAAGAAACAACAGGTGTTGGTGAGGATGTGGGGAAAAAGGAACCCTCTTGCACTGTTGGTGGGAGTGCAAACTGGCGCAGCCACTGTGGAAAACAGTGTGGAGTTTCCTCAAAAAGTTAAAAACAGAAATATCATATGATCCAGTAATCGCACTACTGGGTATCTACCCAAACAATACAAAAACACAAAATCAAAAAAAGATACATGCACCCTTATATTTATTGCAGCATTATTTATAATAGCCAAACTACGGAAGCAGCCCAAGTGTCCCCTGATAGATGAACGAATAAGGAAGATGGGACATATATACGATGTAATATTACTCAGCCATAAAAAAGAATGAAATTTTGCCATTTTCAGTGACATGGGTGGGGCTAAAGAGCATTATGCTAAGTGATATAAGTTAGAGAAAAACAAATGCCATATGATTTCACTTACATGTGAAATTTAAGAAACGAAACAAATGAGCAAAGTGAAAAAATAGAGTCAAAGCAAGAAACAGACTCTTAACTATGGAGAACAAACTGATGGTGGCCAGAGGGGAGGAGGGTAGGGTCTGGGGGAAACTAGGTAAAGGGGATTATGAGTACACTTGTGATGAGTACTGAGTCTTGTACAGAACTGCTGAATCACTATATTGTACAAAGGAAACTAATATAACACTGTAAGTTAACTACACTAGAATTAAAATTAAAATTTTAATTAAAAGAAAAGACAAAAAAAGTTATGGATTAGCTCTCCTGCCTCTGAGCCTTTTAATGCTGTTCCCCCTGCCCACTCTGTAATGACCTGCTCTCCAATGCCCTCATGCCAAATCCCGCCCTTGCAGACTAAATACCACCTCTGCTTCCATGCCTTCCCTCCCTGTCCTGTCCCCAGATAAAAGACATCTCTCAGGGCGCCTGGGTGGCTCAGTGGGTTAAGCCTCTGCCTTCGGCTCGGGTCATGATCTCAGGATCCTGGGATCGAGCCCCACATCGGGCTCTCTGCTCTTCGGGGAGCCTGCTTCCTCCTTTCTCTCTACCTGCCTCTCTGCCTACTTGTGATCTCTGTCTGTCAAATAAATAAATAAAATCTTAAAAAAAAAAAGTTAAAAAAAAAAAGTCATCTCTCTTCCTCTGAGTGCTGGTCTGAACCCCACATAGGGCCCTTTACATCATCCATTTTAGGATCCAGATGTTTGTGCCTATCTGAAATCCCCCACAAGACTGTGAGTTTAAAGAGGACAAACTCCCTCTCTCCTTCTCACCTCCCCCAGGGCTCCACATATAGAAGGTGTTCAAAATATACCTGTTGATTCATCGGTTGGATGGTTGACAAAGGACTGATTGATAAATCCAGATGAAGGGCTGGGTCAGTGAGAGAAGTGACTGAATTTGTGGATGGACGGACAGGAGGATGGGTCACTGAGTGGCTGGGAGGGTAGATGGCTGATAGAGGGATAGAGGGGTGGATAGATAAAGTAGGTGGGACAGGCCTGCCTAAGAAACTAATTTTGGATCTACAAAATCTAGTGCTCGCTTCAGCAGCACATATACTAAAATTGGATCTACAAAATCTAAAGCTTAGAAAGGAAGTACTCCCCAGAACCCCCCTCCCCATAGTCAGGCAGAGCAGGGTGGATCAAAGCCAGGCCTGTGGTCACTCTGCCTGCCTTGCAAAGGGCTTAGTGGGCCACTCACCTCTTTCACAGAAATGCACATGGCCCAGATGAGCACGAACATCCTTCCTAACAGCTGCAGCCACCCCATCTTGTGCGTCAGGGCCAAGGGGTGTGGGAGGGCCTGGGAAGAAGGGAAGGAATGGATGGGTGCAAGGCGGGGAGTGAGGAAGGCCCCTCTGGGTGTAGGGTTCACACACACATGCCAAGACCACTAGTTGAGCTGGAGGCCAACACGAAGCCCAAGCTCGGTACAATGAGAGAGAAAGAATGGCAGCTCTGTGCCCCTGTCCCCACCCACAGTGGGACCCAGAACTCTATAGTCCAATCCATGCTAATGACCCCTCACACCTCATGGCATTTGTTCTTTCCAGAACCCATTCATATCCAGACACTTAGAGGACACTCAAAGCTAAAACTCTGCCCCGTGTAATGAATGGGAAATTGAGGCCCAGAGTGGGGGAATTCCCCCCCCATTTCTGTGACCCTCATGTCAGAAACACCCAATTAGCTCTAGATTTAGGTGGAGCCTGGGTCTTCCAACCCTCCAGATTTCCCCACAATCGCTGAGGACCAGAGACATATTCAATTCCCTAGAAGCTGTGAAGGATGACAACTGGGGAACGCCATGCAAATGTCTTGGTCATTCTGGGCCTCAGTTTCCTCATCTGCACATGGGACTCTCCAAGCTCTTGGAGCTCTGACCACCCCACCCGCCTCCCTCCAGGGGCCCACGTACCTCCTCTTCCCGGGGGCGGTAATAGGAGACTAGAGTCAGGGTGATGTTGTAGAAGAAATAAAAGCAGAATGACAAGAAGAACATGTACTTGGCAAACTTCTTCCACTTCATATGCAGCAGTGTGTGCAAGGGCTCCAGGGTCAGCATCTCATGCCGGTTCTGGGGGTAGAACACCACCCCCACTTTCAAAGGGCCCTCGTTCCAAAGGGAGCTCTGAGTCAGCACCACCCCTGGCAGAAGGGGCCAATCATTCTGTCCCATGGGCCGGTTTGGCTGGAAATGTGGGGAGAGTCATTTCTGGCTCCTCCAGCTCCTTCCCAGTGCCCCCAGGCAGCAGCCAAACCCCACAGGAGCTGGGCTTCCAGTGGGAGGACCCACTGCTCAGTGGGGAGCAAGAGGCACAAGGGGGAAGGGCCGTGACTGGAACCAACTTGGCCCCTTCACTGTGTAACCTTAGGAAAACCCCCAACACTCCCAGGGCCTCGATTTCCTCATCCATAAAACTGAAATCAACTAAACTGCCCTACCAACCAGCAGGCTGTGAGGGTTCAGGGAGACCCCAGACAAGGCAGGTTCCAGTAAGCATGGCTCTTGGTAACATGGGGATGATGAAGGTCTAATCTGCTGCCTCAATCCCGCTCCCCACCCCCAAAGCTGAAAACCACTCACTGCTGATCCTCTCACTTCCCCTCCAGCTTCAGTGATCTCCGCCCCAGCCCTTGCCTCCTCCAGGAAGGCCTCCCTGACTGCTGCAGCTGTGCCTTCTCTGTGGGTAGGGGGGATTATAGAACCATTAGGGAAGAGAAGGAGAAACAAGATGGAGAAGATCAACACCAATCATCCCACCCGCCATCTCACACTGCCCAGGATTCTGTGGCCAGGAGACACCCACCACAGAAGTTTATAAAGCAAGGTTAGCTAGGAACAAGTAAACACAGCACCAGCCCTAGCCCTGCCCTTTCTGTGTTGACTCTCCCCACTGAGGTAAAGAACTGGAGGACTACAGACACGTCCAGCTAGTGCCCTAGGTCTTCCCATTGTGGCCTGAGGCCCAGCCCCTCGTCCCCAGCCCTCCCCCAGCCCTCCCCCAGCCCTCCTGAGAGACCCACATCAAGGTTGGTGTTGTAGACAATGATTTCCAGCACTGAGTTGTCTGTCGTAGTGTCCACGTTGGTGAGGTCGTAGAGTGAGGATGACACAGGCCCGTATGCCCAGTCCGTGAACTTCCTGGACAGACTCCGGAGTGGCTTTTCCTTGATCTCACGACTGAGGATATACTTCAAGATCTGGGGACAGAAAGAGGAACAGCCATTGAACAGGGCTGGGAAGATGTTCCCACCTGGATGGATTGAGTCCCCCCTCTGCACCTGCCACCATAAGCCCTGAGCTCGGCTTCCACTGCAGAATCCGTGTGAACCTCACTGCTCTGCCTAGCTCACCAGGTACTGAGAATACAAGGGACAAAAGATGCGGAGGCCCTTTGCAGGGTGCAGAAAGCTGCACAGTAAGATCGTAAAACCTTGTACCAGTTGGGGACTCCATTCAGTGAAGCATCTGAGAACTGACAATTTGAGAAATAATTTCTATTTGACCTGGATGGGAGAAGAAACTAGAAGTTTTTCCAGCTTCCCTAGCCTACCCTCAGTCAAGACCATTCCAGCTGAGGTTCACTGTGGGCCATACAAGATGCCAGCCTGGCAGATAGGCCTGAGAAATCCACTCTCCAGGTGACCCTCAAACTCTGGTGCACAGTAGAGTCACTTAGGGACACTCGACAATCCCACACCACTGACAAATTCAGTCCAAAGCTCTGCAGGTGGGACCCAGATATCTATGTTTTGTAAAGCTCCATAGGCAGTTCCAAAGTGCAGGCAAAGTGGAGAACCACTGCTCTCCAGCTCACTCCTTTCCAAAACTGGGGCTGGAGCTTCCTGGGGCACCAAATGAAGACCAAGGAAGAGGGTTCTGTTGGGGAGAAGAGTGTCAGAGCCCTGGTTTCACACCACCCAGTGGGTTTCTCATCTCATCTCCTATGGGAGCCTTGTCCTCACAATCCAGGCAGAGAGCCTCCAGACACATGGCCAGTCTCCCTATCCTGGGCCCCAGCCTCAAAGAGCCCCAAGGAACAGGGTCTGTGTCTAAGCATCTCTGCACCCTCCACTTCCAGCATAGTGGCCAACTTGGGCAGCATCCAGAAAGGTTTTCCAAAGAACACTGAATGAAGAAGAGAGAGGGCCAGGAACGGGGGAGTCACCTCCTCAGGACTGGCCACGGGGGAGCACATTATCCTCTAGAGAGTCAAAAGGTCATGGGGCCACGCTCCAAGCACCACAGCACATGCCACGGCAGCTATCAGGAAGCTCCACTTGCAACCCTAATCTGACTGTCTTCAAAGTCCCCCACAAACTGTGTTCCTGGGGGAGGGTAGGAGACGGTAGGGAGGGTGGGAAGGCACACAATTTCTCCTTTGTCAAAGCCAATCTCCAACCCTTCCTGCCCCCACAAGAGAATGAAAAGGTCCCTTGTGGGCCCCAGCCCTGACCACTGACACTGGGCCCAAGGCCCTCAAGGCCCCCGCCTCCCCTGTCAGCTGCCCTGAGGCGGGCACAGCTGTGATTATTCAATAGCCCCCTGTACCCACCCAGTCCTCTCACAGCCTCCCAGGAGCCTCAGTCCACTCCTAGGGCTTGGACACATGGATGCTGAAGAGCAAGCTACTCCGGGCCTTGCCCTCAGGCCCACCTGAGTCCTGACCTTGATCTCAGACTGAGCTGTGACTCCAGGCACCCACAGCGATGGGAGCCCGCCTCAACCCAAGTCTTCACCAAGGTTAAGCCTTGAGCTCCTCAGCCACTCCACACAGGGCACAAAGGGCCACAAACAACCACACTTTCTGCTGGGGACCTGGCTCAGAGTTTCACCATGACAGACAGAGATTGGTCTCTCCAGACTCAGGCAGCTCACTGGCTCTGGATGCAGAGCCGGCATTCTGGGACTCCTAGCCTCCTGAAATAGGCTGAAGGCCCTGAGGGTCTTCAGACATAGCCTCGGCTTGTGTGCCTGCCTCACCACACAGGAATCCTCAGCCGCAAAGCCTTTGAGGTCCCACGTCACCACAGCCTTCAAGTTCCTCCACTCTGACCCCAGATGGGAGTCCCAGAGCAGGGCATAGAAACACAGAGTGTCAGGGACTAAAATCCAGAGGGGGCCCCCATGTGCCATATTTCTGTGTGGTCACTCAGAACAAACCCACCCCAGGCCACAAATGTACTTCCTAGACTTCAGGCTGACCTTTCCCAGGCCAAGGTACAATTTCTGGGGTCCCCAGAAAGGCCAAAGCCCTGGCCAGGAGCCTCCCTGCCCTCCTTCCTGCCCCCCTCAAGGCCCCACCTCGGCTTTGCCCATCTTGGCAGCCAGCTGCAGTGGCGTGAGCCCGTCCTTGTTGTGCATGGTCTCCAGCTCCCACGTGCCGCTCCTTAGCAGGATCATGTCGTACATGCGCTTCACAAAGTCGTTCTGTGTCTTGAAGTCCTCAGCCACGGTCACCAACGCGTGTAGGATGTTGTTTCCCCGTGAGTCCTGCGAGGTGATGTCAGTCTGCTCATTCTCCATCAGGAGCTGCACAATCTCAGGCTGGTTGGTACACGCCGCCAGAGCCAGTGGGGTCTCGCCTGGGGCAGTAGGGAGCATTGGACCTCAGTTTTCTCCTAGACCTGCCCAGTTTCCCCAAGCCCTAGGACCAAGGCCCACATCCTCAGTAGGACTGACACCCGAGCTTCCCTGTAATTCCCCCCACCTTCTGCCTTGTATGGGGAGAGTGGGGAGACCAAAGCTGGATCACTACCATTACCTCCTAACTGATCTCCCTACTTCCATCCCAGGCCTCCACCACTATACTCAGCATAGCAGCCAGACTGATCCTAGTGACACAAAAGACTTACCTCACCCATAAAAAAAGCCCGGGTTCCAGCAAAAGCCCACGGGCCCTGCATGTTCAGACATCACCTCCTCTCTTACCCCCACTCACTCTTCTCTGGCCACAGTGGCCTTCTTCCTTTTCCTAGAACGTGCCAAGGCATTTTTCCTACCTCGGGGCCTTTGCACAGGCTGTCCCCCTCACTTGTAGTACTGTTTCTCAGCATCTGCCTTGGGCATCTCCACACCTCTACCAAGTCTTCGCTCAAACATCACCTTTTTAATGAGTCACCCTAACTGCACTATTTAAAATTGAAATCCACTTCCCTGCCCTGGAACTCCTGACCCCCTTTCCCTGCCTTGTTTTTAATATTTTCATAGCACTTATCATTTTCTAACATACTACATAGTGTTATTTATTGTGTTTATTATTGATCATTTTCCTCCAGTCTAGAACATAAGTTCCATGAGGATAGAAATCTTTGTTTCGTTCACTGATACATTTCAAACACCTAGAATGGTGCCCGGTGTGTGTAGTAAGTGATCAATAAATGTTTTTTAAGAAAAGAGAAGGCAGGTGACTCATACGTGGTCACACAGCAAGCCTGGGATGGAACTAGGACTGGCCAAGAGGTCTCCAACTGTTTCCCTTTCAATCTACCTCCTGTTCCCTCTCTTCATCCCACCTGACAGACATTTCCCAACACTGGTTCCAACAGGGTCTAATGTTGGACAATGGACTGGACAAGACCCTGTCCTCATGGCTGCTCAGACCCAGCTAGTCCTACAGATAAAAACCAACCAACCAAACAAAAAACCACCCAGAAGAGAAAACAGGTCAGTGGTTGCAGCCAAGGGCTGGAGTGGGAAAAGGGGTTGACAAATTTGTGGGGGCAAAGTTTCTGGTGTGAAGGGACTATTTATACCCTGCCCTCATGGTGGTGGATAGTCAACTGTATACATTTGTGGGGCTGAAAAGAACTATCCACTAAAACGGGTGAATTTCTAAATTATATATCTAAATTATGCATTACAATCTTTTTTTCTACCCAGAGTATCCTAACCCCAATTCCTTTTGAACTCCCTAATTTGTCATTCAGGGAATCTTCCTCTCTGACTCTTGACTGCGTGTTTGCAGTCCTGGAAAGCACTGGGTGCAGGGGCAGAGGCAAAGTTGAGTCTGCCTACGTGGATGCCCACTCGCGCCCCCTCCCCCAGTTCAGAAGGCTCTATCCCAGCGGCCTCCCCGGCACTGTCCCTCTGGGCCTGGGGCGGGTCCACATGTCCACGTGCTGAGCGGCCAGGAACCGGCAGTGGGGGCTCCAGGCCAGCCCGCTAGCGCCTACTGGGACGGGGCGGGGGAGGGTCGGGAAGGCCAGGCGGGGAGGGGGGCAGCACCCACCAAAGTAGAAGCCCTCGTGCAGGTACTTGGGGTTGAAGAAGACCCCCCTGGCGTGGGCGTTGACGTCGGCGCCCGCCGCAATGAGCAGCGCGGTGATGTCTCCTTGCCGCCGCTCGATGGCGATGTTCAGTGCCGTCTGCCCTGCGAACGGAGCAGGGAGGAAGGGAGAGGGGCGCTCAGCGGCTGGGCCCTGGGGGACAGACCCTCCCTGGCTCCCGAACTCCCCGCCGAGCCACAGCAAAATACTAGCTGCTTTCCTGCTCCATGCTCCGGTGAGACTTCAGTGCTACCATACTGGGAGTCGCAAGGGCTGGGGGACCTGGGGCGGGGCGGGGCGAATCGAGACTGCTTAAGCCAGGTTAGAACTTTATCCTAAGTGCGGTGGGGAGTCACAAGTCATTGAAGCAGGCAAGGGACACGACCAGAGTTTTGAGTTTTGCGCACGTGTATTTTCGGATCACTCTGGATGCAAAATTGGAGAATGCATTAGAAGGAGCCCAGACTTGGCAGGAACTGCCACTTCAGTGGAGAAAGAGATGATGAGGGCCCGAGACCCACAGGAGAAAGAATCCTCAGAATGGCCTGTCGGGGCTGGGAAAGAAGGGATGACTGGCCTAGGAGCTGGGAGAGTGGCGCCACAATGACTGAGCAACAGAACAGGAGAAAGCGGCAGGAAGGGGCTGGAGGGACATTAACCCAGCTGGTGGAGTCTGTGGACTCTCCAGATGGAAGGCTGGGGGAGGGGATAGGTTTAGGAATGTCCCACCAGAAATAGCATTTTCCAAAGAGCTGCCACCATTCCATATACAAAAATAAATTCCTGGTGGATTAAAGAAGTAGGCGTTTAAAAAAAACAAAAATTCATTGATAACTAATCTTTTCATAAGGAAGAACTTCTTAAGCAAAATCCAAAAATGCAGAAACAACCACAAAGAAAAAACTAACATGTCGGCTCACAAAGAAAAAAATTTAAGGTTTCTGTAATTCAAAAGACATCGTAAAGAAAGTTGAAAGGCAAGTGATAGGCTAGGGAAAATATCTGAGACATAAATAAAGAGACAGTAGGTTTTTTAAAGTTCCTAATATATTAAGACCACTTACAAATCAACAGACAAACAGCTTAAAAGAAAACTGAGAAAAAATTAACAAACACCTCACAGAGAAGAAAATACACATGGCCAATAACAAAAGTGAAACATGATTGGAATCACTGATAATTGAGAAAATGAAGTTAGAATCTAGCAAGTTAACACTTTTCTACTTTTCACTGACTAGATTGGCAAAACAAAACAAAACAAAACAAAAAACAAAGCAGAACCAAACAAACAAAAAAGATAATTTCCAGTATTAGTGAAAGGTAAGAGAATGAGGGAATGAATACTTTGTATTTCAAGGAGAATAAACTAGTATCTTTTGGAAGCAAATCTGACAATTATCATTACAAATTTTAACGTGCATTCCTTTGAACACAGAAAATCCAATTCAAAGTATTTTCCTAAAACGTGTGCACTGAGCATGGGGTCATAGGCAGAATATGTACTATGATATTTTCATAGTGAAAAATTGAAGAATGAATATATATATATCAATGGGGGAATACAGAAATTAGCCACAAGATAGCCACACTCAGACTAGGCAGGTAAAAAGGAGGCAGACTTGCATATTCTGGGATGAGAAGATGTCTAAGGCATAGAGTTAAAAAAAAAATGCAAGGTGTAGAACAATGCAAACAGTACACTATTGTTCTATGTTAAATAGGTACATGAATAAACAAACATGTTTCTATGTTCACATACACACATGTGTAAAAAGCCTAGGAAAGTCCTCAAGGTCTACACAACATAATTATTTCTAGAGAGGAGAGTGGAAAAACGGGCAAAGGCTTTTTTTTTTTTTTAACTTAATTAAATACTTGAATTTTTTTTATGTTCTAAGGGTATTTATTTATTTTTAAATTTTAAAAAAGATTTTATTTATCTATTTATTTATTTATTTAGAGTGTGTGCAGGGGGAGGGGCAGAGGGAGAGAGAGACTCTCCAGCAGACTCCCTGCTGAGCACAGAGCCCAATGTGGGACTTGATCTCATGACCCTGAGGTCAAGACCTGAGCAGACATCAGTTGCTTAACTGACTGAGCCACCTAGGAGTGCCTCAATGGGATTTTAAAATCTGGAAATGTAGGTCCTTCAGGTCTGGAAAATTTTTTTGTATTACTCTTTTGACCATGGACTCCCTTCCATTTTCTCTATTCTGTATTTCTTCTTTTGGGCTTCGTAGGTAGATCTTTTGCTTTCCTTATTTTTTTTTTTCTCTCCTCTTTTGCATACCTTTATTTATTTATTTATTGCCTTTCTCAAAGGTTTCCTTGACTATATCTTCCAAACCCTCCTGTTGGCTACTTTATTTCTGCTGCCATATTTTCTTTCTTTTTATTTGAATGTTTTACAATGAAACTCTATTTGTGTGTTATTTATGTAATTAAAAATAATTATGAATTGCAATGATGGATATAAAATCATTCATTATATTAATCTCAAATGCATGTTTAAAATTTTTAATAATAATTTTTAGTTGAACACATTGCTTTAAAAAAGGCAAATTTCTGAAGGCCTTTAACAAAATGTTAAAAATAATATTTTAAATAAGTTGCTTTTGGATCCTCTTAGCAGGATCCAAATAAGTTGCTTTTGGATCCTCTTAGCAGCATAGGAAGGAAATATTAGCCCCTGACAGATGAAGGAACAAGACTCAGAAAGGCAAAGTAACGTGCCCAAAGTGAGGAAAAATGACTCCCACTCCCCATGGTGCTGTAGCCCCTCAGCCCCCAGTGGCGGGGAGCACCCACCCAGACACTGGAGGGAAGGTACGAGCAAATACCATCAGAGGGAAGAATGGGGAGCCGGTTTCTGAGAAGACAGAAATAAATGGCTCCTCCTACCATGCAGAGAGAGTGCTCACAGCCCCCAACAAGGCCACCAGCAAAAGACAAAGTCATGAAAGAAGGAAGTGATAAAGGAAGGCTAAGAAAGAAATAAGGAATTGCAGCCAGGACAGCAACGCCTTAATAGTAACCTTCATTTATTCACTCATTCTAAAAACATTTATTAAGGACCTCTTATATGAGACCCCAAGGGGCCCAGGGAATTCACTATGGGCAAGACAGACTCCATCCCTGGCCTCAAGGGGAACATGCTTCTAGAAAGAGTTATAAGTGTCTATATACTGACAAGAAGAAAGAAGGGGAGAGAGAGGGACTGAAAAGGGGGAAGAATCAAGACAGGCAAGTTTGAGACACTGACCTAAAACTCCTTGGCTAAGGACTAGTATCAGCTCCCTAGTGACAGGCTGAGAACATTATACACAGCTCATCTAGTTTCTCTCTTTGCTTTGGCTACCAGGGAGCTCGGTGTGCAGTTCAGCACTCAGCTGTAGCCGTCTTCCCTGGATTCCCTCTCTTCCAATGAACAGTGTTAGTTTTCACAATCCTTTACTTTTTCTTGAATATAGAAAAAATGCTTGTGAAAGTCTGGAGTATAAATAAATAAATTTACATTTAAAAATGACCTTTTTCCCATGAGAAAAGTTGAGGGCCCAAGCTAGACCATCCCCTGCAAAGAGCAATGTTCAGCTCCCCTTGGCATGTCAGCAATATAGCATCTGGTCATTCCTGAGCTCATCATGTTTGCACCTTATTAGAGATGAACAGGATGTTTACTGAGTCCAAAAACTCCAGTGAGTGCATACCTTACTGATTATTCACAACAGATTTGCTGGGCAGGGAAACATTATCCCAGATTTGGTCCTCTGCCCCTTTCTAGTCCACTTAACAGAGAAGCCACAAAATTGAGACCCAAATGGGGCAGTAGTGATAATGATGATGGTGAGACTGACAGTGACCATGTATGGGCCTCGCCCAGCTATCTGACAGCATCTCTGGCCTGCTTCCCATTGCCCTGATAGGCCAAACTCGTTCCCATCTCGGGCTTCAGCCCTTGCCATGCTCCCAGTCTTCCTCATCATGCCAGCCTCAGGTCAAATGTTCCCTCCCTGCTGACCCACTCTAAAGTTGCCCATACCCAGTCACTTCAGATCATTTTCCTAGTGTTTTCCATCTAAAATTACTTTATTTAAAGCAGTAGCCTACATCTGTCTTGTTCATCACTGCACCCAGTGCTGAAAACAAGGCCTGCCTGGCATGTGGTGAGCACTCGAACCTCTCTACAGAATCAAGGATGGAGGCGGGGAGGGCCTGCTATGTGGTACTGAAGCACGCTTCGTGCTTTGGGTCCACAGTGACAGTGGGGGACTCCGCATGGCTTGCACCCCCTGTCCACATGGCACCTCCTACAGGTAACATACCCTCGTAGGCCTCCTCTGTGTATGCAGCATTGATGAACCTGTCCAGGATGTCATTCTCCTCCGTGAAAGCCAGCAGGATCCGCACAATCTCCTTGGTGTTGGGGTTGATGTTTAACAAGGCCTTCATCAGGCAGGTCTTCCCCGTGTCAGAGGCCGTCAGCTTGTGCATGAGGAAGTCTGCAGGCAGGGTCATGGGGTGAACTGCGGGAGGGGCCCCGGCTGCCCCTATGCCTCCCAGCCCTGAGCACGGGAGGCCAGGGTGTGGGGGCTGCAGTCTCAGATCTTGAGACACCCATGCCGTGGCCTCCACTGGCCTCCTGGAGCCGGTGCTACCTGCTCCCCTCCTCCCTCTCCAACTTTTCCCCCCTTGAGGCCCCCGAAAGCCTTATGTGAGGCCTTTTGCTCTCTACCTTCTGCACCTGCTACCTTGGAGGGGGCAATCTCACCCACTGCATGCCTTCCCACTGTCCTCCTCAGTGCTGACACCCGAAATCTCCAGCCTGCCACCTCCTGGCAGCCTACAAATAAAGCTTTTCACCTCCCTCTAACAAGCTATTCCCCAGTCCCCCAGACAAAGTGGGCCCCACCAGCCAGCAAGTCACCAAAGGCACTACCCGGGACTCCTCCCTTTCTCTCACTCCCTTTGTCCTTGGTTCCAGATGGTTCCCCTGCTGAGGAGCTGGTCACCTTCCCCCAGGCCTGCTGCTGTGATCCCAGCATTGCCTGAATAGTGCCCTTCTCCAGTTTTACACCTGCCCTCCATGCAGTAGCCAGGCATGACCTTCACCTGTCTAAGTCCTTCTGTGGCTCCCCATTGCCCTCAGAGTCAGGTTCAAAGTCCCCAGCCCAACCTTCTGGGCTCCTCACATGCCCCCCTCATGGGTTGTTGTGGGGAAAGGTGGACAGCAGGAGCCAAGCTGGACCCCAGCCCCACACTCTCTCTGCTAGAGCCAGGCACTGACCAGCCACGTCCAGGCCACGACGCCGTTTGCAAAGTTCCTGCAGCTCCCCCAGCAGCTCCAGTAGCTCCTCCACACAGCCCTCTGACACGGCTGCAAAGATGCGCTGCTTCAGCCGCTTCTTCCTCCGCCTCTGCTCTTCCTTAGCCAAGTTTGCACTGAGGCCAGAAAGTATCTCCAATTCACCACATAGGTGCCACCAACCTACTCTCCACCTCCTCCTGCCAGGGCTGCTGTGCCTGCGCAGAGCTGCACCACAGCCAGTCACTAGGACCCAGACGTCTTCCATCAGCGCCCCGGGCCCCTGGCATCCGTGTTGCCCCATGCAGGCTTCCCTCCAAATCCAAATGCAAGCACAGTTTTTCAAACTATATATTTGGATACACATAGCAAAGATGACTAGAAAGGACAATTAATAGTGATTATCTTAAAAAGTATGAGATGAAAGGAAGGAAAATCCCACTTCCATCTTTGGCAGTGTTTGAATTTTTAAACTCTGTCTCTCCCTGCCCCCACACTCCAAAGAGACAGCCATGGCAATACGTATTTTTGTGTTTGTATGTATTCTTGCAAAATGCACATGGTATTTCATGGTTTAGGTGCATGTATTTTTAGTTTACTTGTATGGGATTGTGTTACAGTTCTCGCTCTGCTGCAGACTGTTGTATGAATATTTTATAATGAATGGGTAATACTTCTTATAGTTTATGAAATGTAATACTCCCCCCACAAAAGAAAATTCCTACATGTCACAGCCATGGGCCCAGACATTTGTCCCAGCCCCAGGAATGGAGGCTTCTTTCTTTTCCCTGGGTTGTGATGCCCGTGCCTCCGTCACCCACCTGGTGGACACAGTGGGCGGAAGGGAATGGTCAGGCTTACCTGGGGCTGTTGGGATTGGATGGGGTCTCTGTCACATCGTCCTGAGGAGACTGTGGTGAGTCCATGTCATCACAGTTGCCAGAGAGGCTGTGGGGGAATGGGGAAGGAAGAGAGAGAGACAAGTTTAAAAGAGAGAGACAACCAGGCCTGGCCATTTGGCCCCGGGTGAGTCACTGCCCATCCTAGAGTGGAGGGCTGGACTGGAATAGGGGCTGGCAAGTGGCCCAGTACTCACCACTGCCGGATGTTGGAGTCCATAGGCTTGGAGAAGACGGGGGGAGAGGTCTTGGAGACAGTGGGGTTGGGATCGAACCCTTCTATCTCTAGGAAGAAGTGTGCACTGCGGGGACACCCAAGCAAGGCCATTAGAGCAGGACAGGGACTGTCCACCCACAGGCCCTCCACCCTGAGAGTGACCTGCCTCACAGCACACTCGCTCTTGGCTGGCTCCACACTAGGCTCCATCCCTCATGGCTTTGCTCAAGCCCCGCAGCTGCCCTCTCAGATGGGTACCATCCCAACCATCCACACTTGACAGGTGGGCATGTGGAGGCTCTGAGGTCAAGCTACTTGCCCAAGCTCACACAGCAAGCAGGTGACAGAGCTTGGATTCGAAGTTGGGTCTGGGTGACTCTTGTCACTAAAAATACTGGGAGATGAGCCCAGGGGTCTCTGCTGGGGTGGCCTAGCATCTGAGGGGGACTTTCTTGTCTGCAGCTTCCTCCAGGTGTGAGGACTCACCAGAGATGGCGGACATGATAACAAGAGCTACAATTCCCCATCATCTCCCGCAATAGCCCCTCTGGCCTCAGGTCTGAAGAAGAGCCCTTCCAGGGGGCAGTCCCTAGATGCTGACACCGACAAAGGCCTTTCCTGGCTGCCAGGGCATATTCAACCCCCTTTGATCATCTCTTGTACAGTTGTGTCGGCACAGAAAACAGACCTAGAGCTAAGAGAGCATGTAAAAGTTCAGGGGACAAGACTAAGAATCCTCGTCAAGAAGGAAAACTCAGGAGACCACTTTGGACAGCGGACATGAGGAGAAGTCGAGGGGCAAGTGAAGGGCACACTTTCTCCCAGGGCTGGAAGAGAGATGTGGGCCCAGGGCCTGTGACCTGACTAAGCCCCAGGGAAGGGGACAGACTCACTGGCCGCTCAGAGGCTAGACACACATCCAAGATATGACTCCCAATCCAGACACCCACAAACAGAGACACATATGCTCATAGAACCCACAATCACACACTCAGGGATAAGCCTTCCCATGACAACCAGGATGATGAGCACCAGGACAAGGGTCGGTTGCTGCGATACCCCCACCCCGTGGCTGCTGCCACGTACCTGCTGGCTCTGTGACCTGGCCTGGGAGAGTGGCCTCCTGACCAGCTGCTCTTTCTCCTAAGTGCCTTTGCTGCCTGTTTCCTTCCCACGCCCAGGAGGATCGACATGCCCCCTCCCTTTCTCATAAGACCACAGAAGAGCGCCCAAAGTACAGCTCCAGCCATGTCAAGTTCAGAAGGGTAGCAGGGAAAGGATTGTGGCCCCATTCTATATATGGGGGAACTAAGGCCCAGGATGGAGCAGCAGATCACCATGGATATCCTTTTACCCCAAGGATAGAAGCCACGTTGGTCAGAGAACTGACTCGTGATTCCAGGCTCATAGTTTATACCATTATCCGTGCTGCTCTCCTCTCAGCCCTCTGGATCTTCTTCCAGCCAAACTGGTTCTAGGGATTAGCTGAATGTGGACACTGCCCAACATAGCCACTTCTCCAGATGGACAGGCATGAGCGAGTCCTGGGTATTCCAGGGTCTTCTAGGGTCTTCTGGGACTTTCCCAGGCAAGACCCAGGGCTCTCTCTCCTGTCCTCCAGAAACAGACAGACTGGAAGGCTCAGAACCAATCCAGAACTGGGGCATAAATGGGGTGGGGAGGCAGCACTGACTGGCACATTGGCCCTCACCCTGCTGTCTTCTGCCCATCAAGAGGAACTTTCTGACCTGAACTAAAAGCAAATCCTTCTTCCAAAAGAGAAGTACACCCCTGACTGGGAGCCCAAAACCTGGGTTCTAGTCTGGCTTGGCCTCTGCCTCTGCCTCCTGTGTGACCCGAGGATGGAGAGTGGTTGGGCCAGATGATCCTGGACTCTGCAGCCAGGACTGCTCTAAATCATCCACAAATGAACTGTGTAGCTTAAGTGGGCATCAGAGGTCATCCAGTCAGATCACCACTCCCAGCACCCCTGAAGTGCCCCAGAAATGCCACCCTAAAGCTATTCTTACTTGTCTAGTCTCCTTGGTAGTACATCTACTCAACAAATATTTATTGAGCACCTACTGTGTGCCCAGCACTGTTCTAGGAGATGGGGATTAGATGGTACACAAATGAGCAAAAATCCATATGAAGAGCTATTGTTCCAGTGAACTGGTCAGAACTGGTCCCAAGGATTGGACCAGGGACCAGGGCATAGCACAATGAGGTCATCGTTTTCCCTGCTCCAGACAACACACCGGCCTTCAACTGTAAGATCCTCAATGGGAGGAAATACACTTGCAGTGTCCTTAACTCTCCAGAACCCAATACTTGTTCTGACACCTGGAAGACTTAACTGAACAGGGGAGCAGAATATGGATAGACAATGTGTGAAAGGAAGGGAAAATGGCTCATCAGATAGATGGACAGATAAGTTGGATGGATGAATAAGATGGTTAGAAGGCTGGATGGATGCATGCATGGATGGATGGAAGGATGGATGAATGGATGCATGAACAGCTGAGGAATGAGTAGTTGGGTGGGCAGATTGGCGGATAGATACAGAGATGTGTGGAAAGAACCAATAAACTGACAGACCAGTATAAACCTCAGGTGACTCCTATTGGGCTCTCTGTTACCCAAAGCTCTCATCTTTTTCTCAGTCTTTCCCAAGAAGTTGAGGAAGGGTCCTTTGCCTTTCCTCCAACTCCTCTCCTTCTCAAGGTCTCCTCCCAGAGTCCAGAGGGGGCCCCCAGGGTGGACCAAAAATCAAATCATGGCAGCATCTATCTATTCCAGGCCTGGAAACCAAAGGGACAGAGGGAGTGGAGGAAATGTATCCACATCTCACCATGAAGTGTCCTCATTTGTGCGGAGGGACTATGCTGAGCCCTCAGGACACTTACTCATCAGCTCACCCACTCTGTCTCTCATTGTCTCACCAGCTCTTGCACCGACCCACCTACTTACTCAAAAGCTACTAATATGCTCCGTATAGGAAATGTGGGAAACAGGGAAGGAAGAGATGACTCTTCCAGGAACCTTGTCCTCAGAGACAAGGGAAAATCCCCAGAAGCAGGGAGAGCAGATAGAAGAAAAGCTTCTATGGCAGAAGGTGAGGACTATGTTAGAGGAAGTCTTCAGTGGCTAGGAAGGAGAGTGGTGAAAGTCAGACTGGAAAGATCCCTGAGTGTGAACAAGGACCCAATCCCTGGGACAAGAAGCTGTAGACCATGACAGTCCATCCCACACATGCCCTAATTGCCACTGCACATGCCACATCTCACCTGCCACGGTGATGTCTTGGCCATGTGACAGCCTGGCTTCTAACCTGCAGCATATGCTGTTTGTTCATTCCTACCTTTGATCCAGACCAAAGGACACCTCATGGGTGTTGTTAACTCAGATGAGCACATTAGCTCTCCATCATCTCTCCTTCATTTCTGTCCCTTTGACAGAAATTTCTGTCCCTTTGACAGAGCACATTAGCTTTCCATCATCTCTCCTTCATTTCTGTCCCTTTGAAGACGGTGAACTATTCCTGAGCATCCCCGGGGCTGGGAAGGAGGCTGTGTGACCAACTACTTTGTACCAAAAATTGTCCAAGTGCTCTGATCTCCAAAAGGCCAGCTCCTCCATAACCTTCATCAGCCCATGTCTACCTCAGGGCATTTGCCTTGCTGAGGATTCAGGAAAGAGGCCACAGTGGTAGCTGCTCATGAGAAATAGCATGATGGCTCAGGAAAAGCTCCGGGTCCAAAAATCTCTCCCTACTTAGACTTCTTGGTATCTTCAATCCCGCCATTAGTACAGATTTCCTTACTGGTCAGACTGGCCTTCTTTATTTACATTGAATTTTTTCTTTTCTTTCTTTTCCTATCTAGGCTGAGTCCTATACTCAGTTTTGAGGGAGATGCTCAAACATTCAGGGAGAAGTAGACACTTGAGGGCCCACAAGGAGCCCTTGGGTAGAAGGTGCTACTGCTTCGTGAGATGAAGTTCACATCTCACACCCAGGCCATTGGCTGCGTGAGGCCATAGGTAGAACTGAGTATGAGGCTAAGTTCATGAACAGGGATAGGCTCAGAAAAGGCAACTTGACTGTGGGAAGATCCTGGGATTCTCCTGAAGCCATGTTCACCATCTTTCCCTGAGGTCCAAACCTCCCCTAGGAATGGGAGAAGGCAGGGAAAGGGAAAGAGAGGCAGGAGAGTGGTGTTTGGAGGCTTGGATCTGGAATCTCTGCCCTTACCTAGACAACTAAGGCTGCCCCCATAGCCCCAGGTCTGCCCAGTTTTCTCTCTTGCACTCCAGGATGGAGCCTCCACCTGAACGTCCCTCAGGCACTTCTCAGACAACATTCACACCTGAACTTGGCTTGTCTCTCCTCATCTTGCTCCTTCTCCTCTGATGTGCTCATGTCAGAGATGGCCTCATCAACCCTCCCATCAAATGAAGGGGATGTCTCTTGGTTTGCCTTGTCCCTCCCTTATCATAGTTGATCCTGCCTACCCCATGATCCTGATAAATTTCTGACCTGACCCCCTCTTCCCCATCCCTGATCACCCAGGTTCAGACTTTACCAGCTGTCACTCAAGCTTCCCAAGAGCCTCCTTGTCATCTTCCTGCTCCTAGTCTCCCTTCTAATCCATCATCCTTCTAAACCATCATCCACATAGATCACCCAGATTATCCTTTCCAAAATGCAAATCTCACCATGCCCTCTATCTCACATAAAATCCCTCCTTACTTACTGAGGGCTCCTTACTGCCCTCAGGTTTGTCCAAACTCCTTAACCAACCCCCAAGACCCAGCCCCCATGGGACTCATGTTCTCCAAGATTCCACCACCCACCCAGCACTTATACATTTCTTCACTGGTCCCTGCCCCAAGCCTCCATCTGGGGATGCCATTGCCTTTCCTCTCCATCTGCCATCACCCATGTTAAACCAACTCATCCAGGAAGTGCCCTGAGATGGCCCACAGTCTTCTCAGATCCCTTCTCAGATCCTTCTCAGATCCCATCTCAGAAGTTGGGACACATCTCACATTCTTCTGGGTACCCTTCTCACCAGACTGTGAGCAGGGATGGGTATTCTTTCTCTCTGTGTCTCAGTCTCCCCAGCCTGGGCCCTGGTGCACAGAAAACTTCAGTAATTATTACTCAAAACAACAGACAGAAGGGAAATCACCATTCTCACCTCTGGCCCAAGCAGGGGCTGGGGCTGGGGCCAGAGGAGGCAGGGCAAACAAGCTAAATCACATCTGGAGCCCACCAGGGTCCAGTGAAGACACAGCTCGTGGTGAGGAGGGGCATTTGGGCTGAAAGAGGTTGGGCAACTGCCATGGGAGCAGCTCAGGCACCAGGGATGACCCTGGAGAAACACTCCCATGCTTTGCTTCCTCCACATCCCCAGCTGGGAAGTAGACGTAACCACCCCAGTCCTATTCAGTTCCCAGGGGCCCCTTGGAGTGACAATAACAATGACAGTGATGAAGATGAAGCTCCAAGTAACAAAAACACCATCAACACGTGTGTGCAGGATGCCAACTGCCTGCCGACAACCCCAGCAAACCATCACCCTATGAGGTGATGCCTTTGCTTCTTGCCCATTACACAGGTGGTGTTTAAGAGCTTGAACACCCTGCCTGGGCACCCAATGGATGGGAAAGCAGTTGGTGTATGTGAAAAAAGCATTCATTTGGGGATCCAGGTTGCCTGGAATGTCCATGCCTCTTTCGGCTCCTTGTCTCAAGGATGGCTCCAGGGATCCCTTGCCTCCCCGAGAAGCCCTCCTGAATATTACTGCCTCAGCACCTCTGATCCCTTCAAGGAGGTCTCCTTGATTATTCCCATTGTACTGGCTTCCCTAGCTCAGCCCCTGAACATGTAGGGCTGTTTCCCCACCCTCCCCCCATTTATACCTAGCTGGATACCAGGTCAACCCAGATGAGACAGAGTCTTGTGTTGACCCCAGGCAAGGGCTGCCTGAGGGTGGGCATCAGAATCCCTCTTGTGTCCCCACAACACAGTGCCCAAGCCTGCACATCCTACCTCTTCTTGGTGGGGGTGATCTCTGCTGGCCTCTTCTCCTGCAGGACGGCAGGGTTCCCACTGGGGACAGCAGCTCTTCTGCCCATGAGGGGCACCATCTCCTTGGGGTGGGCATTCATGGCTGGAGCAAAATCGTAGCACAGATGCTTAGGTTGAGTGGGCATGAGGGAGTTTTAGGGGGCTTCAGACGCCCATGTGGCACCAGGTGGTCCCTATTCATACCCCCAGGACAAGGAGCTCATTCTCTACCCTCCAAGCCTGCCAACTTCCCTGCAATTCCTCCTGTTCCCTGCTCTAGCACCTCTGCCCTTGTGCATCCTAGGAGAGCCCAACAGAGCTTCTAGGCAGTGACCACCATGCCCTTAGCTTCTCTCAAGACATCATCTCCACCCACAATCTTCAGGTGGACTCTTAAGAATTAGCTCTGCTTTTTCCATTTCCCCATCAGATGTTGTGTTCAGTGATATCCTCAACAGAACAGGACTACCTTCTCCTTTGTCCTAGACACTCTAGCTTCAGGCCTCTTTGGTGCTTTGGGTTTCTTACTACCCTGGTGGTCTCTGCAGATGACACACTCATTATCTTTGTCTCATCCCCAAGAGCTGAGTGCCACCAGCCTTGTGGCTATCTGTCCGTTAGATTCCCTTCTCACCTGAAGTGAGCAGCTGAGCTCCCTCCCCAGAGGCAGGCAAGGCAGCCCCTCAGAGGTGCTCAGTACAGGCTGGACCCCATGCTGGGCTCAGAGGGATGTGCTGGGGAGAGGGACTGACATGTTTTTTGAGAACTCTGTGTAAAGGAAGGACAATCTGGGCAGAGGGGACAGCCTGAGCAAAGACCACGGGTCAAGAAAGATAGCAAGTGGCAAGGAGCTGGTGTGGCTGCAGAGCCTGGGGAGTTCTGGGGACCACTGGCATGAGAGGCTCCAAAAGCAGGTGGGGCCATGTTATGAGGGCCTGAAACACCAGTGAGGAGTTGTAGCTGGTCCCAAGGGTAGAGGGCATGGGAGGGTTTACACAGGAGACAGACATGTTAGAGATAGCAGACTACGAAGGATGAAGGAGACTAGCACATGGAGCTAGGTGCAAGCTAGCTAGCAGAAGGCTACTGTGGGGGCAGTATATGGCAGCACCCATGGAGAAGGGTGGGCTGGCCATATAGGATAAGATGGACAGGACAAAGGGTTCATGGATAAGAGGTGACTCTGCAGTCAACAGGCGGCCATTCTCAGCTTGAGCAGCCCTCAGAGAACACCCTCATGGAGATAGGAGCAAGGGACAGATTTCCTCTAAGAAGAGCCTAGCTAGGTTGGGTTGAGCTGGGGCCACTGGTAATCCTGGCCCAGATAGGAAAACTTCCTGGAAAAAGTATCCAGAGCCGTTCGTTATCAGATGGCAGTGAGGTTTGGAAATGGGACAGCTGCCCTCCCCAAAGTAAGCAGCCCTGGGAGAGGAGGAGTTATCCAGGGGAAGGCTTTGGCCTTGGAGTGCAGGGAACTTGAGGCCAGAGAGATGAAGTATACTACCAAGAAAGAATCATGAGCATGTAGGTCCCTGACTGTATCCATAGTCACAGGATGAGGATGGGTGGGCTTTAACTCCTTCCTCAGCCAGGAGTGGTCTATGGACAGATAGGGCTAAAAGGCTGAGCTAAACCAAGACGAGGCAGGGGGTTGGGGAGGGGGTGGAGGGCATGTCTCTTACCCTGGGCTTCTGTTTCCCTTTCTGATGAATGAGCTGAAAGGACCCCAAGGACCCTAGAGCGCTCACCCATGACAGCCAGCTGCTCCATTCTCCCAGCACTGGGCCCGTGAGTTGGGGCAGCCCTGGGAAGCTGGGGCAGGAGAGGGTCAAGAAAACTCTGGGCTGGAGCTATAATTAGCGGCGATAATTAGCTCCCTGAGTCACCCCATAAACTCTGGATTCTCACCTGTGGGACTCTCTCACTGCCTTGCCCTCCCTCCCTGGGTTTGGCCTTCCTCACTGGAAAAGTGCTCCCAAGCCGTGATACTGACTAAATGACTTTTCCTGGGAGACAGGCCAGGCCTGGGGCCCACAGGGAGCCCCTGCAGCTGCGGGCTCAGCCCCTGTGAGGTGACTGGGCCTTGTCTCTCTCATGCTCTGGGCTACTTCATCTCATCCTGAACGCCCCCCTCACTTTCCTGCACTGGAGAGGCACATCCCAGGGCCCACTAGTGGTGACAAGAGCCTCGCCTTTGCCCTTAGGTGGTTGCGAGCCCTTCCCCCTCCCAAGATTTCCAAACCTCAGGGAAGTTTCTTGGGTCCATCAGAACCTGGGCTCTGCACTTACTCCCCAGGCCAAGAGCTCACACCTCACTTTGTTTCTCCTGCTAGAGATCCAAGCTTCTTCCCAACCCCTCCCCCAAGGCCTATCAGCAAAGGGCAGATGTGACCTAAAAGACCCCTTGGGTTCTCACTCCAGGGTCCCCTAGGACCTTGGAGAGTGCTGGCTGCCATGTGTGATGAGGACTCACCTGGTGAGGTCTGGGTGGTGGTGGCTGCCTTTGCTCTGAGATCACCGCATGTCCTGGGCCCGGGGACCCCCGGAGGGACTGTGGCTGAGGCGGCGGGAGGCTCTCATCCTAGGCAGAGAGAGGGTTGAAATGAGGCGTCAGAGGCAGAACTGGCTGGGCCACCTGCCCTAGGCGTCAGGCAGGCCACACCCACCAGCCATAGCTGCAGCGCCTGCCCACCCACATGCCCTGCCTGAGTCACCCCACACCCACACAGCAGCCCAGCCTAGGAGAAGGCAGGGGAGGCAACAGGTGCCAAGGCCAAAGTTTTGGTCCCAACTCTTTTCTCTCTTGTAGTTGATGCTTCCCATCACGGGCCTCAGTTTCCCCAACTGGGAAATGGGAATTACAACTACTTTCCAAGGATGCTGTGAAGAGTCAAAGAGATCATGCTGGTGGGAGAGCCTAATGAATGGTCAAGTGCTCTGCCCTGAGCCCTGGGAGGAAAGGCCACAGCTGAGCACTGGCTTGGTCGATCCCAGGGTAGCCAGTACCAAAACTTGGTATCTGTCCTTCAAAGTCTGGGATCGGATCCTTTTAGAGACAAAGGAAGTCCCCATTCAAAGACTACCACCAGGGGCACCTGGGTGGCTCAGTTGGTTAAGCGTCTGCCTTCGACTCAGGACATGATCCTGGAGTCCCAGGATCAAGTCCCACGTCAGGCTCTCTGCTGAGCAGGAAGTCTGCTTCTCCCTCTGGCCCTACCCGCCCCCCACCCCCCACCCCATGTTCTCTCACTCTCTCCCTCTTTCATTCACTCTATCTCTCAAATAAGTAAAATCTTTAAAAACAAAACAAAACACAACTTAACACCAGAAATTATTCATTTCAGACCTTGGTGTCAGACAACCTCACCTCTCTCTGGCTCTATGATCTTGAGCAAGTCATTTCTCCCATTTCCTGTCTGTGAAATGTGCATAATAAATCCACTTTGTAGGGACACCTTGGTGGCTCAGTCAGTGAAGCATCTGCCTTTGGCTCAGGTCATGATCCCAGCATCCTGGGATTAAGTCCCACATCAGGGTCCCTGCTCAGTGAAGAGCCTCCTCCCTCTGCCTGCCGCTCCCCCCACTTGTACTCTCTCTCTCTCCCTGACAAATAAATAAAAATCTTAAAAAAAAAAAACCCTTAAATAAATAAATCTGCCTTGCAGAATTACTTGAGAAAACACACAGAAAGGACTTCAACAAGACCCAGAGGACAGAAAGAACGCAATAAACAGCAACAGTCATTAATTCTGACTGGTTTTGTCATCCTGGTCCCTTCCCCCAGCAACCACCTGGGCCACCTGCCTCCAGGTCAGATGTTGGGGAAGATTCTACACCCTCCCTTCTCAAGCAGGGCAAGGCTGTAAAGGGGGCGGAGCGAGGCTGGGGCAGCCCTGTCTCTTGTCACTCAGGAATCCCACACCTGTCCCCTTGGGCAGACAGGATTGGGAGGGAGCAGGAAGTCTTGCTGACAGGGAGGGCGCCCATGACTGATGCAGCAGGGATTTCCCCAGCTGCCCTCCGGGGCCAGTCCCTCCATCCCTTATCACCACAACCTTCCAGCCTGGGCAGAGGCAGGCGGCAGACTCAGTCTTCTGACCATAGGGCAGCAGGACCTATGGCCTGTAAGGGACAGGAAACCTGGCTTCAGGACCAAAAAATGTGGGCTGCTTTGATGGTTTTACATCAAGTGGTCCTGATGTTCCCACAAACATTGCCTGAAACTCCATCATGATAGCTTGACCTTGGATCAATCATAGCCTTCCTTCTAATACTCAATTAATTTCCCCTTCTGAATCAGCCCCTTGTCCCTCTTAGCTTTACTTCTTGTGGCCTCAGAACCCTAGGGACGCGGCTGTTGTCAAATTTCAGCATTTACATTTTGCCTGGTGTTGGCACTTTTTCTCAAAGGCCAGGCTGGAACCTCTCTAAAAGACCCCTGTTCCCACCCAAAGTCCCACACTGTGCCCGGCAGGGAGTTTGCTGTTTGTGGGATCAGGGGCCAGATCGCAGCAGTCAGAGCCACTACCCACCCCCAACCCTGCTCCTACCCCAAATACAAGGAAACAGCATCTCCTGCCCCTTGAGCTGGCCTACATTCAATCCCATTTAATGCAACACATGGTGAGATCCAACAGTAAGGCAGGCAAGCAAGGACCAGCATAGGATTCAGTACTGGAGAAAGTGGTCTCCACCCTCAAGAAACTGTGGGCCACACAGGCTCAGGCAAGAACCATAACCCCACTCAGCAAGTTGTATGGACAAAAAGGGCTTGGGTCCTTACAACCCAAGGAAGGAAACCTGGTCCATGGGGCAGTGGGGAATGGGCTCAGGGAAGGGAGAGCATTTGGGCTACACTGGGAATGAGGGAGGACCTTGTACATGGGGAGAGCAGCAGGAGCAGAACTGGGAGGCAAAAGATCCTGGCACATTCAAGGAACAATGACGAGCTTGGGTGAATGATACACAGCCTCGGTGGAGTATCAGACAGGAGCTGTGAGTTGGGCCACAAGCCACTGAGTCAGCTCTGACCCTTTCATCACAGGAGGCTGCACCCGTCCAGCTTTATGGGGTGCAGGGCCCTGTTGAAGATGCTCGTACCCATGTGGTCAGGGAGGGAAGTGCCCCAGCTCAACCGAGTGAGCACCTCAAACCAAAGGCAGCATTTTAGCCAGTGGACACCCTGCCTGCACTTGCCAGGGCTGCAGATGAGCTTGATCCCCACCCTGTGTTTGGGGCCCACATGGCACAGTGGCAGGAGTGTGGAACCAGGAGTCCGGCCTCCTCCTGCCAAGCCTGGAGCCCCATAGAAGCCAGCATTGCCCACTCAGCCCTCAGCCCTGGCCGCCACATGGGTGACTTCTAGTGCTTGGTCGCAGCTGCACCAGTGCCTGGGCAGGAGGACAGACCAACTGGCCTCCAGAGTCCAGCTCCTCTTTCCTTGGAGCAGCCATGGGCCCTACTGTGCCCACCCTTCCTCCGTGACCTCAGCTCCTTCTGTGACCGTGCAGGAAACAGGAGTTTAAATTAAAAGACAACAGTGACAGGAGGAACCATCCAAACGGGCTGTGTGTGGGAAGCAAAATGCCAAGGGCAGATGCAGCCTGGGGCCTGGAAGGGATGTGGCAGTGAGAGGGAAAGGGCAGCTTCTACACATTCCTGCCCCAAGCCTGCTTCCCAGAGGCCCAAATTTTAGGCAGCCCCTAGACATCTGCCAGCATACACTACATGGCCCCCATCTCACCAGACCATCTGCCCTGGACTATAAAACATCCCCAAAGTACGTACTAGACAGGAGTCAAGCACACCCTTACCTCCTCCCCACACCTCCCAGGCAGATATCAGACCCTGGTGGCAGGTGCACAAGCTCTCCTTTCAAGAAGGAGGAGTAAAAGAAGTGGTCTCTGTGGGATAAGTGCATGCAGGGATGGGCCAACGCCTTGACCTGCCCTAGGAAACACTCCACGTAGTGCAGTGAACAAGGAGGGAGGCCTGGGAGCCAGGCAGATCTCCATCAACACTCTCAGGCCTAAGCAGATCCCCCCAGACTGTGGTCAAGAGAGGCTGCCTGCATCCTGGCAGATCACAGCTCACCCCGGGCTAGGAGAGCTGAGCAGCCTCCCCACCTGGGATTCTGGTTTGTGGCTCCTCCTGCCTCCACGTGTTGGAGGGAGGGACATGGGGACAAAGGGAGCTAAAGAGACAGTGACAGATACAAAAGGGCAAAGAATGGGCTAATTGCATGTGTGTCCTTCTTTAAAGAACACGGGTTTACACAAAAGGTTATGCTCATTCATTT
The DNA here is from genome assembly GCF_963455335.1 of Martes martes. Taxonomy (NCBI): domain Eukaryota; kingdom Metazoa; phylum Chordata; class Mammalia; order Carnivora; family Mustelidae; genus Martes; species Martes martes. Next base: position 17,292,164 of record NC_137904.1, on the reverse strand, counting down.
TAGAAAAGAACAACCACAAGATTCCTTCCAGCTCGGGTTAAGTTTGAAAGTTGATCTAATCTGCAGAAACTTGCAAATATCTGACATCTACATGACGTCTTCTAGGAAGGCCTCCAGGAAAAGAGAGGGGTCCCAGACCCACAACAGAAAGCAAAAAGCCCTCACGTCTCTACTCCCCAGGGAGGGACTGGAATGCCCCAGCCCATTCTATTCTCTGCCAGATAGCCTGGGGCCACAGTTAAGTTCAGGCTTTGGAGTCAGACCTGGGAAATGCTGTTTACTGACTGTGTAACCTTACTAACTGTCCCAGCCTCAATAGCAACACACACACCCACACACACATCATAGCCAACTAGCTATGGCACAAAGTTCACACTGGATGTGATATTTATTTATTTGTTTATTTCTTTATTTGATGAGTGACAGGATGCATGGAGGTGGAAGTAGGACCACTGCGGGGGAGTAGGACTACAGTTGCCACAAATGGAAGACCATGAAAAAATTCTTGCCACATGCTTTTAAGACAGGTGCTGTACTTTCATTTGGACAGCAAAAGAGTTCTGTTTTGGGGGCCATGATGTATCACACAGAACGAGGAAGTCACTCCGGTGAAACCTGATTCTGGCAGAGCTGGAAATAGGGCCAGCCTTCCCCCACCTTCTCTGAGGAATAAATGACATCCCCCCAGCCCACTGTTTCAGAGGAGGTATTAAACACAACACAGAGAACAGCTGCAGCAGTTTACATCAAAGGACATGTTTTGTTTTGTTCCAAGAGGTGTTTTCCTGGGCCTCATCTACATTAACTCCTAGTCATATAAAATAAAACAATGGCATCACATATGTCCACACAAGATTCATCATTCATGATACTTAACAAAGTCAGTAAAAACATGAGAGCAAAATAATTTCCTGGTGGAAGACTCCCTTGGGGACAGTGAGGCTGGATGACTAGATCTCCTCATGCACCCAACAATGCTTCCCGTAGCTTGTACAGAGCAGGTGAAGAAAGTGCCTGGGCAGGCACAGGCCAAGCCAGGCTGCTGAGAGGGCCCTGTTGTTCCCTCCACAGTGAGATATTCTGAGGCCGAACAGTGTTAGGAGTACCCTAAAGGGGTCCCTCTCTTTTCCCCTCAAGCAACAGGATCCTTGAAGACCTCAGCATCTTCTGGCTTGAGGGACCCTGCAAAGTGCCTCAGATGAACTTCCTCTGGCTGAGCAGGGGGCCTTTCTCTTGTACTTGCATCTCTTAAAAGGGGAACCAGGGCAAAGTTCTTCCAGTTTCTTCCTGAAACTAAAGGGTAAAACATGATTACTGCCTTGGATGCAGCACGCAGAAATAGACACTTATTTGTTGTTACCAACTTGTAGTTCTCTTAAAGGAGACCCAGACATTTTGGTCCTTCCTGAGACACAGGGATAGCTGCCATTTCCTCTTCCCTTGCCTGCTTAAGGATCCTCTTCCACTCTGGAAAATCCTAAATCCTCTTCCTTCCCCTCACCCTGACTTGCAGTGACCTCATCAGAGTCTATTGCTTGCCTTTCCCAGTCTCCATCTCCTCCCTGCCCACATGGGAGGGAGGACAGATCTCCACAGAGAAACACTGGGGCTGCCCCATGGTGGCTTCACATCAGGTCAGCTGTAGGCTGATGAACCAGCCAGAGAATCAGGATCTGGGGACCAGGGCCCACCAGAGCATAGCATATTGGGAACAATGTCAAAGAAAACATGGTGACATTAGGTCTTAAATGGGGCTCTACTGTGTGCACAGGGAGCTCCTAAAGAGAATCCAGTTGTCACTCCCTAGCCCCCTCCAGCTTCCCAGCCACCTAGGCAAACTGACAACCAAGAGGGAAAGCTGTACATGTTCCCCTCCCAATGCCAGAGTCCTGGTCAGCCAAGCCCCCTGGTTGGCCACCCTGGGTCTAATCTCTCTAGAAAACCAGCCTTGATTATACCTTCTATACCTCCTACCCTCAGGCCATAATTCAGGTTCCTCTGCTGGTGTCTAACACTGACCACATGTCAAAGGCATCAGGAATATGGGAAGCGAGGCCCATCATGACCACTCCAGCCAAATTCTCCAGGTCTTTGTGTTTACCCCAGGCCTGCAGGCTGATGTTGGCCTGCTCCCAAGCATCACCTGCTAAATAAGAATCCAGGCATTGAAGCAGGACTTCATGGGGATATAGGCCAGGTCTCACTGAGACACAATCTTCTGGCTGGTTCAGTGTTGGGAACATGCAGCCTCAGAGACTGCTTGGCCCAGCCCTAGCTCAAAAGCCCTGAAAGGAGGCACAGGGCTCTCCATGCCCACTTCCCACAGTCCTGATGCCAAGACTCTCTCAAGTGTTCTCCCCAGCTCAGCTATTAACTGCTTTCCTCCCTGGCCTTTCTCTCATGTATTCCTTTGCCCCTTCCCAATCATATACACTTTGTAGGTAGGAGAGTTCCTTGTTATCTGAATTGTATGACTATTCATTACTAAAGTGTACACTGCTACAAAGTTGTACAAAAAAGCAAAATCCTCAGGAAACATTCACTAATTAATTATAAATGTGAAATCAGCGAATCTCTAATCATCCTCTACCCCAATCCAAGTAACAAGAATGTGTATATCCCTGCTACTTCAACAATATCTTTATTAATACACAGTGAATGTGCTACGTTATATAGCCAACAATGTCATGCAAACACAATGCAAGTTAACCACAAAATACAACAGCAAATCTTTAAAAGATGGGAGGCTTCATGAAGTCAATAAGATTGATATTGGAAGACTGCTCAAATTATAGGCAAAATCATCTTTGAATGGCTCTGTGGTAAAGTTAGATCAGTAACAATTGTAGAGATAATCAATAAGTACTATGGCATGACACAGGAAGTGCTTCTAATGAAACTAGTGGGAAAATTACAGGATTGCAGAAAGCTCTTGATAAAAAAGATTTCTACTTCTAGCCCTGATGGAGTATGTAGTGCTAAGCTACCCACATTTTGTAAACAACCATAAAGCAGGAAAAAATATTTGCAGTAAATGTTTTCAGGCATAGGATACAGACTGAAAACTGCAGTTGCTGAGAAAAAGTGAGATCCACAAACTGAGTCCCATGATTGCCCTGATGGTTTGCATAGGGACAATTTCTCTGACTGTGGTGTACTGAGCTGGAGTCTAAGCAGAGCATGGCAGTACCTCTGAACTAAGGAAGAAGAGATTGGGGTTTTGGACAGCTGAAGCAGCTAGAATCTGTGATACAGGGTACAGAAGAAGAGGAGAAAGAGATATGTGATGGTGGAGGTCTAGAAGTCTCTGGGCTGGGGGCTGGAGTGTACTTGTACAATGTGAGACTGCATAAGGCCTACCAGACAGTGGCCACTATAGGGCTGACAGTGGGATAGAAACACTGGAAGCTGAGCAGTACTGAGTGGGGGGACCTCCTTAATACCTTTTTTCTACTCTGAGGATCAAGTTGAAACACAGAAATGCCCTACTTACTCTACATGCCCTAGAGTAAGGTCTACCCAAGACCCACCCTAACAAAGCCTAAAACCAAGTCCTGGCAAGAACTTCAGTGGAAACAGTTTGGAGGTTGAGTCCCACAAGTTTTATGGAATTGGAAAATACCTTGGCATTTCACAGATCTATCATTATAAAGTTTAAAACTAAGCCTACACAAGTTCAGGGTGATTTGATCAATAATTGAACTGCCAACTAAAACAAAAATTCAATCCAGGGTCTCTAAAACATATTATCCACAATGCCCAGTATACAATTAAATGTTACTAGACATGCAAAGAGACAGGGAAATGTGACTCACAGTAAGGAGGGAGAAAAAACAGTCAATGGAAACTGTCCCCAAGATGGCCCAGATGTTGGACTTAGTTGGCAGAGAATTTAAATTAACTACTATTAATATGTTAAAAAAAAAAAAGGAAAATAGGATCTTGATGACAGAACAGCTAGAGAATCTTAGGAAAGAAATGAAAACCGTAAAAAAAACCAAACAAACAGAAACTCGAAAGCCAAATAGCATAAGGCTTGAAATATAATAGTCACTGGATGAGCTTAATCATAGTTTGGAGATGGCTGAGGATAGGATCAGTGAACTTGAAGACAGAACAATAAAATTCTCAAATTTGAGAAATAGAAAAAAAAAATCAAGGAAAAATAAGGCCTCAGAAACCTGTGGGACAATATCAAATGATCTAAAATACATGTAGGGACGGGGCACCTGGGTGGCTCAGTGGGTTAAGCCTCTGCCTTCAGCTCAAGTCATAGTCTCAGGGTCCTGGGATTAAGCCCTGCATCAGGCTCTCTGCCTGCCTTTTTGCCTACTTGTGATCTCTCTCTCTGTGTCAAATAAATAAATAAAATCTTAAAAAATTAAAATACATGTAGGGGCACCTGGGTGGCTCAGACAGTTGAGCATCCAACTCTTGATTTCAGCTCATGTCATGATCTTGGGGTCCTGGGATAGAGTCCTGTGTCAGGCTCTGCACTCAGCAGGGAGTCTGCTTGAGGTTCTCTTTCTCTTGCTCCTTTTGTCCCTCCCCCTGCTCTCTCCTTCCCTCTCTCTTGCTCTCTCAAATAAATAAAGTTAAATAAAATGAATAAAGTAAAATATATGTTATTGGAGTCCCCCCCAAAGTAGATAGGGACAATGAAGCAAAATATATGTAGAAACTCTGATGTACAGATCCAAGAATTGCAGGCGAATCTTAAACAGGATAAACCAAAAAAACAAACCAAAGCACGTTTTACTCAAACTGCTGAAAACCTAAGATGAAGAGAATATTTTGAAAGCAGCCAAAAAGAAAAAGACAAATTACATACAGGAATGCAAATAATGAGCAACTTTTCATCAGAAATAATGGAGGCCAGAAGACCGTGGAGAAAAAGTTAGTGTTGGAAATTTTTTTTTAAAAAGAGAAAAAAAATCTGTTAACCCAGAATTCTGTATCCAGCGAAAGTATCCTTCAAACATGAGAATGAAATTCACATTTTCAAGTAAACAAAAGCTGATATCAAACTAATTGACAGGGATAGAAATTAGACAAGTAGTTACCTGGGATGGGTAGGTTGAAACTGATTACAAAGAGGTGTTAGGGTACTTCCTGGCATGATGGAAATGTTCTATATCTTGAGTGGAGTGGTGGTTCCCTGAGTAGATATTTCCTGAAACTTACCAAACTATACACTTAAAATGCGTGCATTTTACTGTATGTAAATTATATCTCAATAAAGTTGATTTTAAGTTTTTAAAATAAAAAAAGAGTCTCTCTATGAAGCAATATCAAATATGAAAGATGCAGTATCATTCTATCAGGCAAGTTGATCTGAAAATAGTGCCCTTTCTCCCACCCTACCAAAAAAAAAAAAAAAAAAACCCAAACAGTCAACATCTGGTTCATTCTTTGTTCAAGAATTAGTAACATCAGCAAAATGGTAAAGTAGGTAGTTCCCAAAACCTAAACCACCACAAAAACATCAAAAAACAAACAAACAAACAAAAAACAGACAGAAACTTTGGAACCAATATTGTCACAACTCCAGGAAACAGTCCAAGGTTTATAGCAAACAAGAAAATCGTGAATCAATTAAAAAAATCAACATGGAAATGGTTGGGAACTAAAACTATAGAACTCCTACAAAAAAAAAAACATAGGGAAAAATCTTCAAGACATTGGATTTGGCAATAATTTCTTACATATTACACCAAAAGAATAGGCAATAAAAGAAAAGAATAGATAAACTGGGCTTCATCAAAATAAAAACTTTTCTATCAAAGGACAACTCAGAGAATGGAAGAAAACACTGGCAGATGGTATATCTGACAAAGGATTAATATCCAGAATGTATAAAGAACTTCTATAACTCAACAACAACAAAACAAATTTTTAAATGGGCAGATTGCTTGAATAGGCATTTCTCCAAAGAGTACCTATAATGACAAATGAGCATTTGGAAAGATATTCAAAATAATTAGTCATTAGGGAAATGCAAATCAAAACCACAATAAGATACAACTGCACATCCATTAAGATGGCTACAACCACCACCACAATAAAAACCCACAAAACAGCAAGTGTTGGTGAGGATGTGGAACCCTCATGTTTTGCTGGTGGGAATGTACAGAAATGCAGCCACTTTAGAAAACATTCTGGCAGTTCCTTTAAAAAGTTAAACACAGAATTACCATAGGATCCAGAAGTTTCATTTCTATCCAAAGAACTGAAGCATCCAACCCTTGATTTCAGCTCAGGTCTTGACCTCAGAGTCATGAGACTGAGCCCCACACCCACACTGGGTGTGGAGTCTGCTTAAGATTCTCTCTCTCATACTTGTTAGGTTTAAAACTGTGGACTGGGAATCTTCATGTTCCTACATTTCAGCAATAAACTGTAAGCCATATTTTTGCACAGAATAGACTAAAAAAATTCATGAGAAGCCTGAAAAAAAAAAAAGATTTTCTCTCGTCCTCTGCCCCACACCCCCTTTCTGCCTCTCTATAATTAATTAATTAATTAATTAATAAAACACCTGAAAGCCAGCAGTCAAACAGAATTATGTCCACCAATGGTCACAGCATTATTCACAATAGCCAAAAAGTGGACACAATCCTGATGTTGGTTAAAAAGATGAATGGATAAATAAAATGTGGTATATACCTACAATGGAATATTATTGGGCTAGACACAAAAGGTGTGTTCCACTTACACCAGGTACCTACCCTAGGCAAAAGAAACAGAGACAGAGACAAAAGAGACAGAGACAGAAAGCAGAATAGAGGTTACCAGGGGGTGGGGGGGAGGAAGAAATAGGAGTAATCATTCAATAGGTACAGAGTTCCTGTTTGAAATAATGAAAATGTTCTGGAAATAGAAAGTGGTGAAGGTTTCACAACATTGTGGACACAATTAACACCAATGAATTATACACTTAAAAATGGTTAAAATGGCGACTTTTGTATTACACATATTTTACCACAATTTTCTAAAAGCTAAAAACAAAGAATTAGTGCAGAATTGTAACTCAAAATCTGTTCAGTACAAACTACGTTTGCTTCATTTTTAAATAAATGTCCTCAATTAGACCTTTAATTTAACAAGTACTATTAAATGTTTACCATTAACTGTTAAAGGACTTTTTTTTTCCTGGTAGTGACTTTCTGCGGAGCATTTCTGCTCAAGGTATATATACCCTTTAAGCTTCCCATTCTTCCTCTGCCTGCCTGGTTGTGTTCATGATAAGGTGAGTTTTTGCCTGTACCTGCTCATGTCCGTAAGAGTCACACAGCTGAACATAGACACTGGGTGTGAGGATCGAGAAGAGGAGACAGGGCAGCCCACAAGGCCAGCTGTCCCAGATGGCTGTACATGGGATCAACTGCTTCCGCTGGGGCACTTGAGGACAGATGCCTGGGGCATGGTACTGGCAGAGCTGGTGAGCATGGGCATGTGGCACAGTCAGCTGTGCAGGAATGTGTGAGAGTACAAAAGAGTGCCTGTGACAGAGTGTATGCAGGTGCTTGACCCTTGGGGCTGTTCCAGCACCCAGGCTGTGGGGTGAAGAAGGCCTGCAAGGAGCAAGGAACCCCAAGGCTTCACCTGCCCAACATCAGGCTCCCTCCATGTCACAGCATACTTCCCTCATGCCTCACCTCTGCCTGACCGCAGGGAGAAGCTCAGGGTGCGCTTGATGCCCTCACAGTTGCCCGGGTCTTCATTGATGATACCTACATTGGTGTTCCAGGTGGTCCAGTTGACCTCATCCACCCTGTAGGGCAAGGAGACAAGGGAGCTAGGAGTGGATAGCCTAAAAGCCATGCCTAGCTTCCCAGGTTGAGGGCTTAGTACCACAGGCCAATCCCAGGAAGCCCATAGACCAGGATGGGGAGACATAGCTGGTAGGTAGGAGGGCTGAGAGGGGCCTGCTTTTTGGACACCACCCCCAAAGCTCTGTTCTCTGACCACATCATGAGGCCCAGGGACTTTAAATGCTGGATTCCTGGTTCTGACCCTGATCACTGGATGACCCCTTTGGACACTTCATTTTCCTGTAGGTCACCTATGCCCAACAGTTAAGTCCCTGATGCCCACAGCTGAGCCTTGGGGTAGCCCATGTACCTACCGATAGCTGGCCTTGGAAGAGTCTCCTATGTTCATGACTGGTCCCAGGAAGCCCTGAGGCAGGTTTCTATATCCATAGCTGGCTCCAGATGAGTCCCTTATGCCCACAAAGCCCCCAAATGGCCTCTGTACCCATAGCTGGCTCTGGGTAGATCCCTGATATCTATAGCTAAGCCCCTGAGCGCCTTAAGTTTGATTTCCTGCCTGGGCATTACCTGAAACACCACCTGTAGTCATCCTTGCCATCAGGTGTGTACCCCACTTGCAACAGCTTGCCTGAGCGGAAGGCCTTCCTCATGCACTTAAGGAAGCTCTTCTCCGTGTCCAGGATGGTGATAGCTCTCTGTGAAAAGACACAGAGAGCAGAGGGGCAAAGGGCTTATCCCAGGGCTTCCCCTGGCTGTCAATGGGGCTTCCAAGATCAGCCTCTCCAGAGTTTGTCCCAGTCCCAGTGCCCCTGAGCAGGACCTCTAGTGCCTTCTAAGTCAAGCCTGTTTCTGAAGCTTGGCAGGTGCACACTCCAAGCTCAGCCCCTCCAGCCCAGACCTGCCCAGGGACTGCTGCTGCCTGCCAGGTCGGGTTGGGGCTGGGCCTCCCACAAGTGAGGTAGAGTGTCCATCCCCGGACTCTTCCCTGAAGTGCTCACAAAGGGGCAGATAGTGTAGTAGTTAAGAGCAGGGCCACACGATGGGACTGCTTGGGTCGAATACTGACTATGCTACCTATTACAGATAGTCCCCGACTTACGATGGTTCAACTTAATGATTTTCAACTTCACAATGATACAAAAGCAATACGCATTTGGCAGAAACCATACTTCAAGTTTTGAACATGGATCTTTTCCCAGGCAAGCAAAATACAGTACAATCCTTTCTCGTGAGGCTGGGAGTGCCCAGTCAGCCATGCGATCACAAGGGTCAATAACCAGCATACTGACAACCACTCTGTACCCATATAACCATTCTACTTCTCACTTTTATTATAGTAGTCAAATTTCATGAGACATCCAACACTTTATTATAAAATAGGCTTTGTGTTAGATGATTTTGCCTAACTGTAGGCTAAAGTTAAGTGCTCTAAGGACACTGAAGGTAGGCTGAGCTAAACTGTGATGTTCAGTAGGTTGGGTGCATTAAATGCATATTTAAATTATGGTAGTTTATTGGAAGGTAACCCCATTGTAAATTGAGGAAGATCTGTAGTTATCTTGGACACAGATACCCAACTTCTCTATGCCTCAGTGCCTTTATCCAAAAATGGAAACGATAATGGTAGCCACTTGATAGCATTGTTGTGAGAATTAAATGAAAGCATGTAAAACACTTAGAACAATACCTGGTATAGAGTCAATGCTACTTAATAAGAATGACAGTTTATTATTAAGCAGGAGAGTAGATATGGATCAGGTGCCTCAAAAACGCAGCTATTAGGGGCGCCTGGGTGGCTCAGTGGGTTAAGCCTCTGCCTTCGGCTCAGGTCATGATCTCAGGGTCCTGGGATCGAGCCCCATGTCGGGCTCTCTGCTTAGTGGGGAGCCTGCTTCCTCCTCTCTCTGCCTGCCTCTCTGTGTACTTGTGATCTCTCTCTCTCTCTCTCTCTCTCTCTCTCTGTCAAATAAATAAATAAAATCTTTTAAAAAAAAAGATTTCAAAAAATGCAGCTATTAGAGATCCCCCCATTCTAGCTTCTCCCCCCAAGTATGGTCTCTGGTGCCCACCCTAGACCAAGCTTCTGTGAGGTGGGCACCCCCTGGGGCTGAGCCCTCCGTCTCCTGCCCCTGGGGACTGTCTAAACACAGTGTCTGTGAACACCAGTTGGTGATGCTTGGGAGGGAAACCCAGAAGGAGGGGCCAGCAGGGAGTCGACTGGGGGAGATGCTCTTGCTTGATCCCCCAGGGCTGCCTGGGGTCTCTGCCCTTCCCCAAACCCTGCAAGGGGTCACACACCTAACTGTGCTAAGCAGCAAAGAGAGCAGCAGACATCCTCCTGCTGGGCACACCCCACCTACTGACCCACCTGTAGCTTCCAGATGTTCTTGCTCTCCTGCGCAATCTTGTTGACAGTCTCACCCATGAGGGCAATGAGCATGTTCAGCAGAAGAATATAGGTGAGAATCACGTAGGCCAGCAACAAGATGATGAAGACAGCCTTGAAGTCATAGTTCTCTGTGAACTCCAGATCACCCATACCAATGGTGAACTTGAAAAGCTCCAGACACGTGGAGTAAAGGCTGTTGTAGGAGCTGTCAGGAGGTCGGCAGCCTGGCCCTCGCCACCTGTGCAATGTGGACTCAGCCGGCACAGAGTTATTCTTCCCATCCTCAATCAGCGTCACCACCGCTACAGGGCATGAGGAGGGACAGGTGCAGCTGAATGGAAGCCAAGACAGAACCACCAACAGACACACCCCATATCCCAGGATGGGTCTGCAGCAGGAATGTTGCTTGGCCATGGAACACTTCTTTATGAATTTAAACACAGAAAAACCACCTTTTTCTTCAGAACTATCAGCAAACTGTTGTAGTATAGCTGATCCTTGAACAACATGGATTGGAACTTCCTGAGTCTACTTATACAGATTTTTTTCAATAAATACCGTATAGTACCGTTAATGTATTTTCTGTATGATTTTATTAATAACTTTTTCTTTTCTGTAGCTTACTTTATTATAAGAATACAGCATGTTATATATATATGTGTGTGTATGTATATATATATATAAAACATATGAAATATGTGTTAATCAACTGTTTATGTTATTGGTAAGACTTTCAATCGGCAGTGGGCTATTATTAAAGTTTTAGGGGAGTCAAAAGTTATTTGCAGATTTTTAACTGTGCAGGGAGTTGGTGTTCCTAATCCCCCTGTTGTTCAAGGGTCAACTGCATACTGTTTTGTTACACTAAGAGCTTTATCATCATCTTCTAGGAAAAAAAAAACTGTTAAAATAAATATGCAAATCTATTTATACAATGTGAATATAGTCACTTTTGTGCAGCACACAACCTGCCTAACTTTACATATCAGTTCTGAATCCACGCCCAGCTTCTCAATCACACCCTGTCTGCCTGTGCACCTAAGAGAGTGACCCAGAGCTAACTCATTCCAGAATGATAGGGACTAAGCAGCTCAGAGCAGAATAGCCTCTTGCAGCACACTACACCTTTCTTTGGGAAAAATAATCTGGAGTCTGACAGCTTCCATAGCCGTTGTGCCCCCATGGTTCCTGCATAGCTGGTAGCCATGAACCCACTTGGCCAAATCCCTTCCCATGGGTACCGAGAGACCAGGGCCTTCAGACTAGGTGCTGGAGCCCACACCCATTCCTATCAGTCAAAGCTCCCAGGCAAAACTGTCCATAACTCTGAGACAGAGATTCCAAAACAGGCTCTGGGGTGGGGACAGGGGACAGTGTGCATGTGAACCATGTAACTGCAGGGCTCAGATGAGGATCAAAGCAGAACCAGGTGCCCAGAAATGCTGCAGATGTGTCAAGAGCTCAGGAACCAGCTTGGAGAGGCTCCCAAAGATGATTGCTCAGACAATCTCAGCATCAAGATAGATGGTAATAGTTAAGATTATGACCCATTTAACACAGTGAGAATCCATGAAAAAGAAACAAAAAAACAGAAGAGAATCTGTGAGGCCACGATGATGTAAATAATAAATGAATGCAGGAGAATGGAAAGCTCCTCCCTACAATAGAACACCAGCTAATAAATGTAGAAGGAACGACAGAGTTAGAAAATCATCATCTGGCAACTATTAGGATTAAGTGATTCAAGTGAGAATCATCTGTTTTAAGTTTGATGAGAAACGGGATATTTACCTAGTCTCAAAGCATCTCCTCACAAATTACTTATTGACTCTTATTGATTCCAAAGGGAAAGACAATTACTTGACAGTAATCTAGCAGACCCATCAAAATCAAGTAATTAAAGTTAATATCACTAGAAATGGGCTAAAGGAACATTGTGGAACTCCTGATACAATGGACTGAGGAAGACACACATTACTTCCTTGATATTCTGATTTTAAAAAATACATACCTGAATCTAATTGTGAGGAAACATCAAACAAACCCAAACTGAGAGACATTGTAAAAACCAGCCTTTATTCATTAAAAATGCTAAGGTTACAAGACAAGGAAAGACTGAGGAATCACTCCAGATTAAAGAAACTACAGAGACTTGACAACTACATGATCTGGGATTTTCATTTCTGTAAAGGACATTATTAGGACAATTGGTGAAATCTGAATAAGGCTGGTAGATTAGCTAATAGCACTGTATCAGTGTTTTATTTCTTTATTTTGATCATTATACACTGTTTATGTAAGAAAAATATTCTTGTTTTTAGGAAATGCAGACTTTATCCAGTGGTAAAGGGCTGATCATGTCTGCAGCTTACTATTTTTTTTAGTATGGTGGTGGTGGTGTGCACGCACATGTGTGCATGCGTGTGTGTGTGTGTGTAGCAGAATGTGATTTTAAAATGTGGTAAAATTTGGGGACTCGGGGTAGTAAGTAAAGTTATTTGCATTATTACAAGTTTTCTGAAAATCTGAAATAATATCAAAATTAAAACTTAAAAAGGGGCACCTGGGTGGCTTAGTCAGTTAAGTACCAATTCCTGATTTTAGCTCAAGTCATGATCTCAGAGTTGTGAGGTCAGGGTCCGCCCTGGGGATGGAGGCTTTTTAAGATTCTCTCTCCCCAACTCCCTCTGCTCCTCTCCTGCTTTCTCTCTTTCTTTCTCTCTCTCTCTCACTGAATTAATTAATTAAATTAATTAGTTTAAAAATTAAAAGTAAAAATGTAAAAAAAAAAATCTAAGCCAAATGCAGCTATACCTCTAAAATTGCTTACAATGTTTTGTGAATTACATTTCCATGTTCTCCTGCTCATTTCTTCTGTTCTTTATTTTCCAACTCTCTCACCTATAGATACATACCCCAGTGGGCCTCTCCCCACCCTGCCCCTGCAGAGTCCTCAGGAAGCTGAGGTGAGCAGGATCTCTGCCCACCACCAGCCCTGAGCAAGCCCATTACCTGTGGAAAACCCGAACAAGAAAACAAGGTAGACAAACATGAAGCGACACAGGTCTCTCAGGATCATCTGCAGGAGAGAGCAGGCTTGTCAGAACCAAGTCCAGTCCCAGGCGAGGCCAAGGGAGGGGTCAGGACTATATCAACCTAGGAGTTACTCTTGAGCCCAAGTAGAGCTGGAGAACATGCAGGAGGGTTTGGTTTGGTGGCTTTCAGTTCTGGGGTCATGAGGAATTCATCCATAGTTCCCACCCTTGGCCTTTGTTCTGGTGGGAGATGGGGGCCTGGTATGTAGAGGGGTCCAGTTTTAGGGGAGCCCCCAAGCCTGGGTCAGGGTCAGATAGCCTGATTCTTGAGGAATACACTGGGAAAGTGGGTCCTGATCTAAACAAGCACCTCCCAGACATTACAGAGGAAGGACAGAGTTTGTAGACCATGTCCCACATACCCACGGTATAGACAGGCTCTGTGGAGAACCTACTTGGACACTGACACCCACCTTCTCAATCATAACAGCATAGATGCCCATCTGCTGGAAGCCGCGGGTGTAGTAGAGCATGTTGGTCCAGCCCATGGCCAGGGAGAACACCATGGAGGCCACGTACTCCTTGTGGTGGCAGAAGTACAGCACCACGGTCCCCAGCATGAACAGTGATTGCACAAAACTGGAGGTGGAGGGATAGCAAGTTCTGTCTGTGAGCACCCAGGAGACCTGCCACCCTCTCAGAAGCACAGAGCACAAGCTGTGGTAGGAGCTAGGGTTGGCTGTCCTGCCTCTTTTAGCCCATGATACTCAGTGTGAGCAAGAGCAACCCCAAGAGGGCAAACGTTGGTTAGGGGGGTACAAAATCTTTTTCTCTATAGAAAGTACAAACATTAATACAGTACACAGACAACTATACAGTGTATTTGTGGTACTAGATAATGGAAGGGGCAATTAGGGAAAAAACATCTAAAAAGGCAAAAAAGAAAAAGGGCTGAGAAACACTGCTTAAGCAGTGAGGAGGGGCAGGCCATGCACTCCTGAAAAATCAGAGGTGGAGTCTGCTGGTCACACCCTCAAACTCAGAAGCAGAGCCAGGGAAGACGTCCCTCAGCAACTTGGCCTGCTGGGGGCTACCCAGGTAGGATCCATGGATAAGGTAGAATAAATCTGATAATCCTATGTCAGAGTCTGTCCAGTGGTCCCTTCTTTACGTATTCATCCCAGGTCTCCTTGTTCATCATGGCCTCCTCCTGAAAGTTCCCCCAGCTACCTTTGCACAATAGACCACACTGACAACCTCATTTGTATGAGGTTGTCAAAAAATTACCATTGTGCTGATGTGAGCCTACTGTAAATTAATGTCAGTAGACTGGCTCATCAATTGGAATTCTGCTGCAAAGGAAAACTATTCCTCTGTATCTGCAGAACTTCAGCCAAAATAAGAACTGACACCAGTTGAGATAGGTAAAGAGTTGCCTTGGGTGGCAAATGGAGCCCTCACATATGAGTTTGGGAAGCGGTGGACAAATGGAAACTGACTTAGCAGATGCAACAAAACCGTATTCCAATCTGTAGTGGGGGGAGAGCTGAGAACCATTTCATTTAATTAAGGAGTCTCAAAAGGCTTAGGGATCTCTGGAGGAGAGATGAAGAGTCCCAAAATAAAGAAGAGTGGAGGTTTTGTCTCTGAAGAAGATGAAACAGAGGATCTTTGGATCCTCTTTCATCAAACAACGTGAAAGCATTGGTATTTTACCAAAAGCAGGAGACTACAGGATTTTTATATAATACAGATTACAGAAATCCCTCTTTTCCACTCAATTCTCAGAAATATGGCATCCAGACTTCTTCCCTTCAGGTAGAAGATTGAAAAGATGCAATTGACTAACTTTGGATATTCTCCAATAAATAGCTTACATAGACTAGTTTATAGTGAAGCTCAAAATTTATACGCCCTATTCATGCATTAAGAGATTCTAGGGGCACCTGGGTGGCTCAGTCAATTAAGCATCTGCCTTCAGCTCAGGTCATGATCCTGGTGTCCTGGGATCAAGCCCAGGCTCCCTGCTTAGCTAGGAGCTTGCTCCTCCCTCTCCCTTTGCTGCTTCCCCTGCTTGTGCTTTCTCTTGTTCTCTCTCCCATTCTCTGTCAAATAAATAAATATATTTTTTTAATTTTAAAAAGAGCCTCCAACCAGTTTTTCAGTCCTCCACTCTTATTCATTAGCAGATTAAAAATTTTCCAAGTATCCTCTAACATGAAAGATAGAGCAAAACAAGAAAATGGGAAACAACAACTTGGAGAAAATAAAACCTATAAACTTACCAAAAACTCTTAATAGTCTCAGAGAGACAAAAGAAGATTGTATCAATGAAACAAGAATAGAATGCTATAAAGAAGGAACAAAGAATTTTAAAGAGTATTTAGAAATTAAAAACATGATATAAAAAATAATAAACTCAATAGGAGGGTTGGAAATTAGAGTTGATTTGTACCTCCCAGAAAGAAGAGCCAAAGATAAAGAGATAAAACACAAGTGAGAAAATATAAGAACTGGTTCAGACTAGGTCAAGAAGTTCCATATACATACCACAGGGTTCCAGAAGAGAAATCAAGAAATAAAAGATACAAATTTCCAGATTGAAAGAGCCCCCTAAGTGCCCAGGACATTGGATAAAAACACATCCACATCAAGACACATCATTAAGTTTCAGAACACTAGGAACAAATAGGAGATACTACAGATTTACAAAGAGAAAAAACAAACCAGGTCTTAAAGGAGGATCCAGAGTCTGAATGGTTTTGAACTTGTTGTCTATAATACTGGAAGCAAGGAAACAATGGAGAAATATCTTCAAATTCTTAGAAGAATTGTATACCCAACCAAGCTATCAACCAAACATGAAGGTATAGTAGAATATTTTCAGACATGCCAGATTTGAAATAAATTTTATTCCCCCTTGCCTTACTATGTGTCTTCTCTCTTTGGCTAAAGGATGCCTTCTCCCCAAAAAGGGAGTGAATCAGTAAAGAGGAAGACAGAAGGTTAAGAAAATAAAGGATCCAAATCAGGAGAGAATTGAAAGGGATCTCCAAGGTGCTAGTGAAGGGATAACACATTGGATGTGTATGTGGCAGCAATGAAACTCAAGAACCAGGTATGGTGAGAGCTGTCATCACTGTGTTCTCCACCATGAGGTCATCCTTTTCACCAGATGATAATACTGAAGGATGTTCTCAAATAAAACAAGGAAGAAAACCAAGAAAGAGATAGTAAGTCTAACCCAGGAGGAAAGCAGTGAGCATCCCAAGACTGGCAGCAAAGAAGAGTCCCAGAAGGACAGCTAAGCAGCAGGCCCAGAGAGCAAAGAGCTCAGTTAGAAAGAGAGGACAGCACTCCAGGAGGAAATCCCTCCAGAAAAGAAAAAGGAGCAGGGGATTCCAATCATATAATTTAGGTGACTGAGTTTGAGAAAAATTGTAGTGAGAGGTTTCGAGATATGTGGGACAAGTTAACAGTGGATACAAAGAAAACTAAACAAATAAAAACAAGACAATTACTAACTTTAGGAGAAAGAGGAAAAAAAGACATAGAATATATTTTGAAGCTCAACTGTGAATACTACTTATAGAGACATAAGAATGTAAATTACTGGGGCACCTGGGTGGCTCAGTGGGTTAGAGCCTCTGCCTTCGGCTCAGGTCATGATCTGAGCCCGCTTCCCCCCGCCCCCGCCCACCTGCCTCTCTGCCTACTTGTGATCTGTCAAATAAATAAATAAATAAATAAATAAATAAATCTTTAAAAAAAAAGAATGTAAATTACTCAATATCCAGTAAAACAAAAATTATTATGAACCATATTAGAAGGCTAGAGAAGTGGAAGCAGAAAGGAAAGAAGTACAAAGAGGCTAAATCCTCATCTACTGGGTGAGTAAACATCAGAGGAAAGTTTTGAGAATGAAAAGTGATTGTCCCTGGGAAGGAGGAATGCGAGGAATGAGAAGGGTTAAGATGAGGAACTCATATACTGGTTATAAGCTTTTTAGTACTCATCAATGTTTCCATATGTGCATGGGTAGTTTAAAATAAAATAAAATAAAATAAATTTCTAACCTGCCTACAATGGGTCTTCCTAGAAATAGAATCAAGTTTATTGGCACAATGCTATGTAGGAAAATACTGCTTCTCTTAGTAAAGCAAACCAGCATTGCACTAACCCTACAGACCTTGGTCTTTGAAGTTAAAGTGTAAGTATCTCAGAGAAAGACAAATACCATATGATTTCACTCATATGTAAAATTTAAGAAACAAAAAAGGTGAACATAGGACCCCTAAATAAAATAAGATGAAAACTGAGAGGGAGGCAAACCATAAGGGATGCTGAACTCTAGGAAACAAACTGAGGGTGGCTGGAGGGGAGGTGAGTGGGGGGGAAAGGGTAATTAATTGGGTGTTGGGCATTAAGGAAGTCAATTGATGTAATGAGCACTGGGTGTTATATGCAACTGATGAACCACTAAATTCATCCCCTGAAACAAATAAAAAACAAAACAAAATAAAACAAAAGTGTAAACATCTCAAGATTATAGTAAAAGCGTGGGGTTTGTGAGTCCTAGGGACAAGCTAGCTACAACTGGATGAGAATCAGCTCCTTGCATTTGCCAGGAATAGAGAGAGAGGCCTCGGGAATGAGGGAAACCTGGAGATCAGAGTAAAGTCCAAGGAAGAGATCCCAGGAGAAGAATCCATTGCCATCTGAAGGCCCCCTTTGTAACCTGGGCCCTGCAAGGAAACTTCCTAAGGTTCCAGGTTATTTTGTGAAGGAAGGAGGTTCTTTGTGACATCCACATTGTTCTTGTAACTATGTTTTTGCTTATCTGTCTCCCCCTAAAGCAGTGTACCTCCCCAGGTAGGGGGCATTTGGCAATATCTAGATACATTTTTGGCTGTCAAGACTGGGGGACAGGGAGAATGCCATTGGCATCTGGAAGGTAGAGGCCAGGGATGCAGCTAAACATTCTATAATGCATAGGACAGTAACCCCCTCCCCAGCAAAGAATCATCCAGTCCAAAATGTCCACAGTGCCAAGGCTGAGAAGCCCTGCCCTAAAAACTGGAAATGCCTTGAAGATAGGAATCATATCTGTTTCATCTCAGTATCCCAGTGCCAATTCACTGAATGCCAAATGGTCAGACAAATGTATGAAAAAAATGAACAAGAGTATTCAGTCTGTAACTCAGACTGTAAGCCCCAAGAGCCCACCTCTGTCATTCCCTAGTACCTGGTGCATCTCTGACAGAATAGAGCCTCCGCATCCACTCATTCGACACACATTTCCTGAGGGCCTTCCACCATTCATTCAACATGCTTGTGAGGTCCTACTGTGTTCCAAGCCCAGCACGAGTGAAAGGGTGGGTGAGAAGGATGGCTATAATCTTAGGACTGGGCCAACAGATGCTGTCTGTTTTGGAGACGTAAGAATCAAAGTGTTACTTACAAAAGCATTTCACTGTAGCTGTCCACAAACAAGGTCTTCAGTGATGGCCTCCTCTGCAGGAAATATTGAATCTGCAGGCAAACAGAGAGAGTAAGCTCCCAGGAAAGGCTAGATGGTGAGCACTTGCAATGTTTCCTAAATGGCCTAAAATAGAACACAGGAGAGCATCAAAGCAGATTCCAATGAGGGCAGAACAGTGAGGCTAACAGGTAACTGAATCAGGAGAGATTTTTTAAAATAGAGAGTGAAATTTAACAATACCTAGAAGTAAAGGCAGTAAGGAAAATCATCAAAATATTATTAATTGCTGTATTTGAATGATGAGATGGAGAGATTTTTTTTCTTCTTCCTACTATGTGCATTTTCCATAGTTTTCTTTAATAACTGTGCATTATAGTAAAAATTCTTTAATCAGCCTCCACTGAACTAAGTCACCAGATTAGCCAGTGCTCTCCATTCCCTGAAAATATTCTGACCAATGCCCACAGTGAGTGCTGGTGGCTAGGAGATCCTCTCTCAGACACCCACACCCTCTACTCCCTCCCACTGGTTAATCCTGGTTGCTGAGAGTGCTTTTTGCCCACTGCACTTGCTACTGTGGCTTTGTATTTTATTATAATTTAAAATATGAGTACAAAATAAAGACAGCCGCTTTTGTAAAGACAGAGCCCAACAATTTGGAAAGACTCCTTAATGGTGAGTCACTAAGAAACACTGGGTGTAGCTTAGATCAAAAAGATTAAGGGGAAAAATCATAACGATCTCCAAATATTTGTAACAGTGTAACATGTAACATTGGTCCAAACTTCAAAGAAAAGATTGTTCATATGTTAGAAGTACCACCAAGTAATATGCATGTATTTTCAGGTAAAATAAAATAATGCCAGTATATGTGTACATTTCTTTCATTATTTTGAACTTTAACAGAATGTTTGGATAAAATGAACAACAGTCGTGATCCAATCTATTTCTGTAATTAAATATTACAGTTGATCCTTGAGCAGCACGGTTTTGAACTGTGAGGAACCACTCATGCAGGGGTTTGGGTGGTTCTTTTTATAAACACGAGATAGTACTGTAAATGTATTTTCTCTTCCTTATGATGTTCTTAGTAACGTTTTATTTTCTCTAGCTTACTTTATTGTAAGAATATAGCATACAATACACATATCATCCAGAATACATGTTAATTGACTGTTTATGTTATTGGTAAGTCTTCCGGTCAATAGTGGGCTATTAGTAGTTAAACTGAGGGAAGTCAAAAGTCAAAATGAGCACTGGGTGTTATATGCAACTCATGAACCACTAAATTCATCCCCTGAAATGAATAAAAAACAAAACAAAAGTGTAAGCATGTAGACTTTTGATTGTGGGGGCAGTTGGTGCACTTAATCCCTGCAGTATTCTAGGGTCCACTGTACATTCAGTCCTGACTGTCCTTGAATGTGACTATCCTGGGTCCACAGGAACCCATGGGGCAGACCCTCAACCCCCAGTCGTGAATGTCTGGAGAGCTCTCTTCTTCACTTGTGTATCTCTCCCATGAATTAAAGAGTGAGTGAGCACTGAGTGAGTCTCTTGGCTTTTTGTTTTGGTGATCATGGAGACTCACGGTGTGGGAAGGAATGCTTACCCCTCGGAAAAAGAAGTAGACTCCCCCTGACACAGAAAGAATCTCGCCAGTGACTCGGAAATAGTCCCCAATGGTGTGTTTCAGCTTATAGGGAGGCTGCAAGATGCAGAGAAGTTAATTACTCCATTCACTTATTCACTCATTCAACAAACATTTTCCAAGCCCTGTGATTAAGAGCCACCTCCTGCCCAAGAGGCTCAGCCTCTACCGAGAGAAAGGCATAGGGGCGTCTGGGTGGCTCAGTTGGTGAAACATCTGCCTTTGGCTCAGGTCATGATCCCCAGGGTCCTGGGATCAAGCCCCATGTCTGGTTCCCTGCTCAGTGGGGAGCCTGCTTCTCCCTCTCCTCCCTGTTGTGTTCTCTCTTGCTATCTCTGTCTCTGTCTCTCTCTCTCTCTCTAATAAATAAATAAAATCTTTAAAAGAGAGAAAGAGAGAGAGAGGCATAATTAAAGACAGTGCATTATTGGGGACACTTGCAAGGAGGCCCCTCTGCAGGACCTGATTCCCAAGGTGGCAGACTCTAGGTGCCAAGCAGAGTATCCTTACAGTGCTGTGCTGTCCCAGCACGGAGCTCTGCTGGGAGAAGGGTGATGGCATAGGTGGAAACACTCCTATAGACTCAATGCCATATGCTTCCTGATGCTCCCATGGCCATGGTGAACCCGTCAAGGTTTCCCATGGATGGTGGAAGGTGGGACATTCCACACACATGTGTCATCCTTGTGTCTCAGACCCTTTCCTGGGGTGGGTTTCCTTTCTGCATGCCATCAATGGTTTGTAAAATACTGATTTACTACTTGTCTCACTAGCATGTTTCTCTTCTGTCATAAAATGAAATTATTAAATGGCTTATTAAGTGGATAGAAGTCAGGTTTTACCTAACTCAGAAGTAGAATTTTTTTTTCATTTTTTAAAAAATTTTATTTATTCATTTGGGAAAAAGAGCATAAGCAGGAGGAGAGGCAGAGAGAGAGGGAGAAGCAGGCTCCCCGCTGAGCTGGGAGCCTGATGTGGGGCCCAATCCCAGGACCAGAGATCATGACCTGAGCTTCAGGGAAACACTTAACCATCTGAGCCACCCAGGTGCCCCGGAAGTGGAATTTTATATCAAATTTATAAGCAAGGTACCCTGGAAATAAAGGCAACAAATTAAGTGCTTGGGTAGCAAATGGAAAGGATTCAATTCAGTAACTCAAAGGAGTCGAAAGCTCCTGGCAGATGAAGAAGTCTGGTCTTAAGCTGATTTGAAGGATGGCCCAGGGCCTGGCACAGAAGATGTGCTCAAGGGGCACCTGGGTGGCTCAGTCAGTTAAGTGTCTGCTTTCAGCTCAGGTCATGATCCCAGGACCCTTTCATCTCTTCAGCACGCTAGGAAGGAGTCCAGGATCTTATAAGAATGCCCATTCCTCTCCCCACTTCCCTGTCGTGAGGCTGAGCCTCAGTCCCCACCAAGCCATCCACAGGCCTGTAGTAGGCTGCTGTGGTGAAGATGATCATATACAAGCAGTAGACGAAGAAGTTGAAGTAGAAGATGCGCTTGACAAATCTGTCCCATTTGTCCTGCAGAAGTCGGTTCAGCGGTTCCACCAAAAGCATGTCGTGGCGATTCTAAAGGGAGCAGAGAGAGGTAAGACTCACTCCCCAGCCAGAAACCACAGAATCTCATATCCAAGAGATCTCTTTTAAAGTTCCACTATCCCTAAGATGGATGAGCCAAAATCAGATCATCCCAACCTTTGCTGGCCATCAAGCCCAACCCCCAGCCCAAGCTTAAGCTCCCTCAACAAGGTCCCTGTTCAATGTCTTCTTCAATACCTTTGGAGATAGGAATCTCCTGGTCTCACACAACCTGGGGAGAAATGCTGTCAGGAAGATCTATCCTCTGGAGTTAAGTTGGTCTTCTCTGCTTTCTACCAGTTGTCCCAGTTCTGCACCTAGGGACTCCAGTACTGAATTTCTGCCCAAGAGAGCCTTTGGAGACATGAAAACGGCAGCCATGCCCCCATAGCCCTCTCCTCTCTAGATCTAACACCCCGGCATTTTTGGAGACATTTCCTACATGGGCCAGCCCTCTGGGATTCTGAGTCTAGGCCCTGAATCAGCATGGCAGCCCAGACAGAGGCTAATAGGGCAGAGTAAAGCAGGCTAGGCCGCTCTCTCCCCTGAACTTTGCCCCTGTAAACACAGCCTCTGTCCCGTGAGATACTGGGGCAGGCCCTCCTCACTGACAGCACAGACGCACCCCCTAGGTCTGCCTCAGAGACTGGTATCACCTTAGAAAGAATGGACAGGAGAGGTGGCCTTTCAAAGCAGTGGTGGTAGGACAGACTTTTCATTAAGTGGCCCTGGGATGCTCATTCGGAAACAAAATAATTAAGTAAGATGCCTACTTCATACCTACACAAAAGTAAATTCTAGGTAAATTAAGAAGCCAAACATAAAATATCTACAAAGGAGGGAAACAAAAGTACTGAAGGATATGTGTATAATCTTGAATGGGAAAGACCTTGCAAAGCAAGACACAGGTCACAGAAGCTATAAAGGAAAAAGACTAATTAATCTGACTCTCAAAATGAAAAACTTACAAGCAAATGATGCCTTATATGAAGTTAGAAGACAAGAGACAGACCAGAAGAAAATAAAATATTTGCTACATATGCAATAAAGAAAGGATCAACTCATTCTATAACAAGAGTACCTACAAACCAAAAGGAATGGGACCAACAGTCCAGTAGAAGAGATGGCGAAGGACAACGAATAGGAAATCTAACCAAAGAAATATGAATGGTCAGATAATTATATAAAATATTATCCACCTCACATTATCAAGAAAACGAGAATTAAGACATCAATAAGATAGCATTTTTGGCCCCAAGAACTTAAATTAGTTTTTGAGAAAAGATTGATAATCCCCAGGTTGACAAGGACATGGATAGATTTTTACCCATTAGTGGTGGGCAAATGAATTGAGGCAGTCTTTTTGAAGGACAATTTGGCAGTAGCTATTAAAATGTTAAAACATACATACTTTTTTGATTTAGCAATTCCAATTCCAGGCATCCTAGAAAAATTCCCAAACCCATGCCAAGTGGCTTGCAGCACTGTAGTAACAAAAAACTAGAAATAACTTAAATGTCCTCCAATGGACATTTACTCCATCCCTACTATGGAACACTATGCAGCTGGAGTTTTTCTGAAGGAAGCAGGCCCATATGTACTGATATAAAACTATCTACAAGACACACCTTTAAATGAAAGAACTGTTCTACATTTCATATGGTATGATCCCATTTATGTAAATAAAATGAAACCACACATTTTTATATGGTATAAAAAGAAGATTCTTGGGGCACCTGGGTGGCTCAGTGGTTTGAGCCTCTGCCTTCGGCTTGGGTCATGGTCTCGGGGTCCTGGGATCAAGACCCGCATTGGGCTCTCTGCTCGGCGGGGAGCCTGCTTCCCCTCCCCCTCTGCCTGCCTCTCTCAAGCGTGCTTGTGATCTCTGTCTGTCAAATAAATAAATAAAGTCTTCAAAAAAAAAAAGAGGATTCTTTTTGTTTATCTGAAATATTTGTGGTTTTTTTATGGGAAAATTAGCCTACATTATTTGTATGATGAAGGAAAACATTCAGTGGGAATAAATGGGGAGATGAGGCATCAGGGCCTAGGCCCCAGGCAGTGGGTTTTCCAGGCAAAGCTGGATGGGGGCTAGGACAGGGTCTGGGGCGCAGTGAGGCCAGAAGCCCACCCTGCCCAGGCCCCACCCAGGCCCACTCACAGGGGTCTCGCTGCTGCTGTAGGCGATCACCTCCAGCACTGAGTTCTTCTCACAAGTGTCAATGCAGGACAGGTCGTAGAGCGAGGAGTGCACGGGACCATACGCCCATTCCGTGAACTTCCTGGACAGATGCCTGCACTCGGGCTCCTGGATCTCCCTCTGGAGAATATAGGCCAAGACCTGCCATAGGGATGTAAGAGCTTGTGAGAGACCAGCCTGGAGCCCCCCACCAGGCACATCCCCACCATGCCCCCAGCTCTACCTCAATGATAAGTCTGCTTCCTAGCCCAACTGGAGACCAACCCAGCCCCAGGAAAGCGCTCACTTCTATCCAAGCAGCCTCCTGACCAACCTGCCCACTTACTCAGACGCCAGCTGCAGCCACATCAGACCCATGGTGGCCTGATCACACTTGGAGGATCACACCTGGTCACATCCATTTCACCCTTGGCTCAACCTACCCCCATGCCCAGGTGCCAGCACCTCACTCCTACTCCGTGTTTGGTTGGTGCTGCTCAGAGGTGGAAATCAGAAAAGGACAGGTGTGGTGCCTGACTTCTGCTTAGCATCTCACACTTCCTCTGGTTTCCTCTAATAGTCCCTAGTGCCACAGCAGCAGGGCTCTGCAAGGTGGTGATCCCAGGTATGCAGCAATGTAGGCACTTCCCTCCCACAGCACCCTCAAAAGTCATACCCCAGCTCAGCTATGAAGCCTGCCCCCTACCCCAATTTTCCCACTCCCGGCAGCCAGAGCCAGTGGTGTCAGCCCCTTTTTGTTGGTGAGCTCCTCCAGCTTCAGCGTCGGGTGGAGCTTGGCCCCCAGGATCAGAATCTCATTGTACATGCTTGTCACAAACTTGGTGTTGTCTGCTGTGTTGTCGGCCACCTCTACCAGCGCATGCAGCACTGTGTTGCCCACGGAGTCCCTGGCGCTGATGTCCGCTGGCTGCCAAGAGTTCTGCAGCAGGAACTTCACAATGCCCAGCTGGTTGGTGCATGCAGCCAAAGAGAGGGGCAGCTCACCTGTGGCCAACACAGGAATATGATGGGCCTCAGGAATACAGTAGCTTGGTCCCTGGACCACCCAGCCTCCAAATCCCTCTGTCTCCACCCCAAACCTCCCCTTAGCAATTGTCAAAAAGCCACATGTCCCTACCAAAGTAGAAGCCAGGCCGCCCTTTGGTTTTCTTAAAGAAGTCCCCGTTGGCTGCAGCCTGGACGTCTGCCCCATTCTCCACCAGGAGGGTCACTAGTGCCATGTTCCGCCTCTCGATGGCAATGTGCAGGGCCGTCTGGCCTGTGGAGATGGGTGCTGTTGGGTTTGTACTCACAGTCCTGTGCTTGGGCAGGTACAAGGGGAAGACTTGGGCAGAAAATGCCAGATGACTCCCCCGCAAAAACAGGAGAGCTGGACAGAATGCCCAAAGGGGGCCCAGGGAGTCCCCCTGGCAGAAGCAGAGACCCACAGGGGAATACCAGACTGGGAACTGTAGTAGTCAAAGCTGCCCAACATCAAGGAACAGTAGCAGAGACAGTAGTCGTGGCTTCTGGAGGCAAAGAACACCAAGTCCATAGAGGGAAGGTGGGGACTGTCAGCACCAGGAGAAATCAAGTCCAGCAGGCAGGGGAGGCAAGGACCCCCTGGGCTCAGGAGATGCCACCTCAGTGGCTGGTATAGGGAGCAAGGAGCCGAGAGGCTTGCCCAGGCACAACAACGCCTGCTGGCTCCAGGTGTGCTGGTGAACAGAGCCATGCCAGACCCCGTCCCCCTCCTCACCCTTGTAGTAGCTGTCTGTGTAGCTGGCATTGACAAACTCCTTCAGGCTGTCCGTCTGCCGGGCAATCTCCAAGAGCAGGGGGATGGTGTCATTCTGCCCCTCGTGCAGGTTGAGCATGGCTTTCAGCAGACAGGTCTTCCCGGTCTCTGGGTCTGCAAGACAAAGGGAGGATCAGAGCGGGGCACAGTGGCCGGGGCCCCTCCCAGGAAGCCGGCTCCCCAGGGCCACCTTTGAACTCGCTGTCCATCAGGTGCTTCTTGCTCCTCTGCAGGAAGAGCAGCAGGCTCTGCAACTCCTCACAGTCATTCTGAGCGATGGCTTCAAAGATCTTCCTGCGATCGTAGAGCTTGAGGCTCTTCTCAGATCCGGCAGTGACAGAATCCTGGGACAGCTGCCTGGGGGCCAGAAAACCCCTTCATTGAACTATTCTGACCAGGGAGCATGACGGAAGCCCAAGGCAAACCAAAAGGGAAAAAATACGTGATACAAAACCCATGCCTTAGTCTAGGTGACTGTCCAGGAAACTGATTAACAAGGAACCGTGGGGGTGTAAGTGCCCTCATTCCATCCCCAGCCCACCAGTAGGCACCCTCTGGAAAGTCTTTCCTGCCACCACTTCCTCCAATACCCAAGCCACTCACTTCTCCACTTGCTCAGGAGCTGGGGCTCTAGGGGCAGTGTCCTGGAGGGGGCTGGAGACGGGGGTTTGAAGGGTTTGGATGGCCACTGCCAAGTGAAAAATGTCCCTATACTGGCCTGGGGGTTAGCTAGTCTATGAGCCCTCCCTGACCTGCCTTGGTGGAGGCACTTGGTGGGCTCCTCACTAGAATGGTTCTGCCCTCTCTGTCTGAAAGCCTTCCGGCTTTGAGCTTTTCAACTTAAAGTCTAAATATTTGAGGCTGGTGAGCATTGAGGACTGGACACCTGGAAATCAGCCGGCAGCTACGATCAGCATATACACCAGCATCCATGACCATGTGTCCCAAAGCTGCTATGAGGGCAGATGTTGGACCACATGACTTCTGAAGGGTCCCCAGCTCCCTGGCTCTGTGACCCACAGCCCAGAAGCTAGAGCACCACGTGGTATCTCCATAGCTGGGGCCTCAGCCAGAGGAGCCAGCTCAGCTCCTGGTGAAGAAGGGGGTCCATGCTCCAGATACAGCTTACCTGGCACATGCGGGGCCATCCTCGTGCTTCTGGATGATGACAACAGGGTTGACTGTGATGGCTGGGCAAGAGGCTAGCTGGCCTTCTTCGTAAGAACAATCCATAGGAGAAGCCTCCTCTGAGTCACACTTCCCAAAAAGCCGGCTGCGGCTCTTAGCCGTGGGGAAGAAGTGGGGCTTGGCTGGAGCTGACCTGGAATTAGGGTCTCCATCCAGGGGGTCTGGGCAGGAGTCCTCTTGGGATGGGTCCTCAGCCTGCCCTGAATCTGAGCTCCCCCATTTCTTCATCCTTGCCAGATCCTTCGTGGCCTAAGAGGCAGCCTGCAGGCAGCCACCAAGATGAGGTTTGTTCCCAGCTCAAGGACAGCGTGATTCTAGCCCACATCTGCCCTCCTTGCAAAAGCCCCTGTGAAGCAGCACACCCCAGAGGTCCAATAGCTGCTGGCACTAGCCCGCTAGAACTGAAGCTTCCGGAGGTGCTGTACCTCCTACCCTAGGCGTGAACTGGCCTAGCAGCCCCATGAGCATGGGGCTCAGGGGTGAATGGGTCCCCCAGCTCGGAGCCATCAGGCTCTAAAGGTCTTGAATGTATTGCTCTCCTCTCTGGACCTCAGGTGCCTCTTCTGCAAAGTAGGATGTTAACCACTGCTCTGCTTCCCTCCAAGATCAAAGTAAGGGAACCAATGGGAGTGGCTGTCATTGACTGCATATTCAGGAGAGAACAAGGTGCTGAGGATGGCTCAACCCTGAAAAGCAGGGCAGGCTGTATCTTCACGAACAAGGCGAGCAGCGTGACCCTGTCACCAGCCATGCACTCACAGGCCTTTGCTCTTTGACCTGGTTGGCCGCAACTGTTGAGTTTGTAGGAGATTTTTCGTACTTTTGGTCATTTCTGTGAAACTGGCATATTTCAAGCATCCCTGAACTTGGAAATTTTAAATGATTCAGGGCTGGTTCAGGCCTTCTGGCACATATGGCTGTGAACTTGTTTTGATACTGTTTTCCATTCACTCTCTAACCTCCTCTCCCACTCTTCGCTCCATCCAAGCAGGATATCCCCACTATCTAATATCCAGGGCTCTCCCATATCTCAGGGCCTCCACCTGGGGTACTTTTTCCCTTCTCCTCCTCTTGCCCAAATCCTGCCACCTTTAAGATGCCAACTCCCCTTGCAACATCCCCAGCACGGATGCTGCCTCCGCCACACCCCCAAGCTCTGCACTGGCCATGCACCCCTCCCCCCTCCAGAGTGGCCCAGCTGGTTGTCTATCATCCTTCAGTCTAGCAATTTCTATCTGGTACTGCCTTATCTCCCCCATAACCTGTGACCTCCTCTTGAGCAGGGAGCTTGCCTGATCCCCCCCTTATGAAAAAACGCTGGGCTGGTCTCTGTGGAGGACATGAAAGAGATCAGATACAGCCCTTTTTGTTCCCACTTGCATTGAAAGTGAGATTCATGTTCCAGCAGTGGCTGGATTCCAGAAAATAGCCACTGAAGGAAAGGGAGGTGCCCCTCTAGGCCTGCATTTTCAAGAGCAAGTTCAGAGAGTGAACACTCAGAGCACATGGCTGGGCCTTGGCAATAAATCGGTTACCTTCTGATGCCCAGATCCTTGGGGGAAGAAAATGAGGCTGCCTCACCTCTCTGCATCCTGTGAGTAAGACAGACCCATTTTCCCTCCTGCCTGTTGTTCCTCCTTCAGGAGGGACCGAGTCTTTCTCTGGGTCATCCATTAAATGGAAACCCTGCAGCAGGAAGTGTCCCAGCTACAGAGAATCCCACTCCTGACCACTCACCCATTTGTTCATTCCATCACTCAACACCTATGTACGGAATCCCACTGGGAACCCAGGCCCATGTAGGGGGCACAGAGAGAGCTCAGGCCCCAAGTGAGACAGAACCTAGGTGCTGGCTGGGGCAGGGCTATCGCAGGAGGGGCCAGGGTACTGAAGGAGGCTTCAGGGAGGAAGTGACAAGAGGATCTGGGCCCGGAAGAAGAGCAGGGTTGGTCTGGAACTGGGGGAGACGATGCAGATCCCAGACTAGATGATAGAGAGGAAGCCAGTGGGACTGGAAGGCAGGCAGCAGGGTCAGAACCAGATGGCTGCTGTCCTTGGATGTCAAGGAACAGGATGTGAACATTATTGTGTGGATGGTAGGAAGCCACGAGAAGCTTTAGAAGCATGAAGACTGGCATTCATCTATACTTTCAAAAGGTAACTTCCTGTCCAGGACTGTTCCTACTGTGGGGAGCCTGTCACCTTTAAAAGGCACAGGAGGCTAGGAAGAATGAAAATAACTGACATGCTTGAGTGTGTGCTGTGCAAAGGTGGGTGCTGTTTGAACACCTCACATGCACTCACTTCATTTTCACTTGTCTGAGAAGTAAGCATGTGACAGATGAGGAGATGCACACACAGCAGTTTCCTGAGGCCACACAGGCAGAGGAGGAAGCTGGATCTGATATGCGGCAGCCTGGCTCCCAAGTCTCCAGCACTCCACCACCTCTCTGAAGGCTTGGAGCTCTTCTCAGGCATCAGACTCAGCCCCAGATCTCATCCCAGAGTGGGGGGCTAATTAGACCAGGGTTCCCCAGCCCTGGGGCCAATCAGGCAGGGACGACACCCTTCCCATCGGAAGCCCCAACCTGTAGAACCTTCCTGCTCAAACAAGTATCCCAGGAAACTCAAAGCCCAAAATGAAGTATGGGTAAGATGCAGGCCATATGCCAGGCGTGGCTCTCCCAGGGCTATCCCCTTGGATAGGCCTGGCCACAAAACCAAGAATAAACCTACTCCTGACTCACAGCTCTTAACAGCCCAATAAGAGCACCTGTTAGCAGGAGCATCCACAAAATTTTTCTGCGATGTTCCTTTTTGCCTCTACCTCTGACTGGTCCAAATCTAATCAAACCCAAGAAACATGAAGCAGCCTACACAGTAACATCTTTCAGTAGGTCAAGAAACCCCAAGTCTGCCCCACATGTCCCGCACCTGATTCCCTACCAGAAGCCAAGCTTCTTCAAGAGCAATGGGAAGGACAGGGACTAAGAAGCTATTTGTTTTGGGCTGTGGGGTAGACAGAGACAGGAAAGCCTGCCACTGCCAGACTTGGGTGTGTCTAGTACATGAGTCCCATGGCAATGCACCTGTCACAGTTGAATGTTCTACAATGATGGGGTATTTCCAACCATGACTTGGGGTGTTTGATGGAGACAGTGGTTCTGATTTCTGCAAGATTCACAAACACCAATCTGGACTAAAGGGTAGTCTTGAAAAAAATGACCCTGCTCAGCAAAAACTTAGCTTGGCCTCTGGGTCTTCCTCAACTCCAGAGCCAGGGAGGACACTAGCCACCACCTAGGAGAAGCCTCCCTTTTCTCCCCAATCCAGACGAGACATACTGAGGTGCAGCTCTTCTGCTCCCTCTCTGCTCAAAGTATCTGTCTGTCTCTGGCCTCCCCGCAGGCTCTTAGGAGCTGGCCCAGGAACCAGCCCATACCTTTCTTGCCCTCTTGGCCTACCTGAGCATTTCCTAAAGAGGAATGGAGACCTGAGGGGCTACCCAACCTATGGATGAAGAGCCAGAGGAACTCTACCCAAAGCAGAGAGTGACTGGAGCCTGGACAAGAACCCAGGGCTCCTGTCTCCCAGCCCAGCACCCCCTTAGTACAGAGAGGGCAATGTGCTGAAACCTCCACCCACAAACCACTGGCCTCTGCAGGACCCATGGCCTCTTTGCTCCAGGATGAGGGTCCAGGATGACTCAGGTACAAATAATACACATTGACCATGGCAACCTCCCCTATCACTTGCCAAGTGTTTATGATTAGCCACGTTAAATGCTCTATATGCATCCCCACACATCACTTATGCACCCCCATGACCTTTGAGGCAGTCACTGTGGTTATCCCATGACGGAGTAACTGAGGTGCTAAGAGGCTAGTTGAATTGCTTATAATCACACAGCTGGACAGAGGCAAGGCCTGGCTTCTGACAGCTCACTATGCCATTCTAAAAACTAACATCGACATTGGCCATCAAACAACAAAAAGGACTCACCAGCTAGATGCAGGCACAGCCCAGACAGCAGGTACCAGGGAGCTCCGAGGCTATTGTTAATTGAAGGGAGAGCTGGAATGGTGTGGGGAGGAA
Source organism: Martes martes (assembly GCF_963455335.1). NCBI lineage: Eukaryota > Metazoa > Chordata > Mammalia > Carnivora > Mustelidae > Martes > Martes martes. Next base: position 17,260,991 of record NC_137904.1, on the reverse strand, counting down.
AGCTGCCTTCCCTGACTCTGTGAGGGTCCTTGGCCGCTCCCCAGGTCGCGGTTGCTCTGCGCTGGTCAGGATGAGCTGTGGGTACGCTCTGGCACTCAAGGAAAATGTTTCCAGCAATGGCAGCAGCTGCTGTTGCCGTGGCTGATTCCCAGAGGATCCCAGAGCTTTTCCCATCATTTTTGCCCTTTTTCAGAAACCACTTAGCTGCTGCCCCGCCTCCCACCACGCCAGGGGCTGCAGTGCACTTAGCCACAACACAGCCCAGAACCAGCCAGAGCTGTGACCTCAGCTCACAAGGAAGAGAAGGGCACTGCTCAGGCCTCCCAAACCCACCAACCTTACAGACAGTGTGGTCTGGGGGGGGAAAAATCCACGAATTCACTTTTACAACCAGAAATGTCAAACCCAGCACCACGTAGAAGGAATGGAAATGATCAGGTCACCCATCATACAGTCCCGGCTTGGCATCTATGGACCTGGTTTTGAATGCCATCTTTGCCACCAGCTGTGTGTGACCTTGGATGAATCCTTGCCTCTCTCAGGCCTCTCACTCCCTGTGGAACCGTGGTGTAGGGATTGAGGTGGGAGGCTTCTGGGTCTGCCAGGTCCCAGCTTCACTTAGCTGGGATTCCTCATGGAACCACAGAACACAGGAAATTATTTTGTCTATTTCCTTGTTTCTCTTAGTATGATCCTAAATGCACAGGAGAAAAGTTAATACAGTAAGGCTTAATTCCCTCCCAGAATATGGCTGAGAAAAGCTGCCAGGTCCTTCTGAGTATGCATTCAGTCTGCAACCCAAAATGTCCTGCAGAACCCAACCTGGCAGCTGCCCATAGGAACCCTACATAACTCCACAAACCACAGGCCCCACACAGCCTGAAATGAGCAGCCACATGCCAAAAGTCCCATCATAGCCCTACTTGGAGTAGCTCACAAGGTTGACCCTTAAGTCAAGAGAGCAGAGTGCAGACACTGCAAGGACTTTGCATGCCATTGGACAGTTTAGAGAGAGGCTGTGCAAACTCACTCTCCCAGGCCACCCAACACCCTGGGCAGTGGCAGGGCAGAGATGGCCAGACTCATTTCACATGTGAGAAGTCCATGCAGTTAGCTGACTGCCCAGGTCATGCTGTTGGTCTGGGTATGGAAGCCAGGCCCATCTCAACATGCCATACCATGCCCCCTGCTTGGACATCTTCTTAGCTGTGTGCCTTTCCATATGTGCCACTTTAGCTGCAATTAAAATGAAACTTTGAATTCATCCCTTTTCTGAAATTTTGGTAAAATCCATATAACAGGAAAAATATCATAACCATTTTAAGCATACAATTCAGGAGCATTAAGTACATTCAAAATGTGGGGCAGCCATTAACACCATCCATCTCCAAAACTGTTTTCACCTTGCAAAGCTGAAACTCTATACCCATTAAACACTAAATCCCAATTGCTCCCCTCCCACAGCCTCTGGAAACCAGTCTACATTCTGTGTATGAATTGGATTACTCTAAAATTGTCATGTAAGTGGAATAACTCTGTATTTATCTTCTTGTGACTGGCTTATTTCACTTACCATAACGTCCTCAAGATTCATCCCTGTTGTAGCAAATTGCAGATTTCCTCCCTTTGTAAGGCTGAATAATAATCCATCATGTGTTTATACTGCATTTTATTTAGCCATTCATCTCTCAATGGACACTTGGGTTGCTTCCAACCTTTAACTGTAGGATGAACTATGCTGCTGTGAACAGGGGTGTACAAATACCTCTTTGAGTCACAGCCTCCAATTCTTTTGGGTTTCAGTTCCAGAAGTGAGATTGCTGGATCATGGAATTCATTCTTCATCATACATAACTATCTGTTACCTATATTTGAAAAAATCCCCAGTAGTGACCTCTCAGCCTACAAGTTCTCTGAGTCACTGTTCCTTCTAACCAAATGTGTGGGCCAGAGGTGCTGCGGGGAACCCCTTAGTATGGAGACAGGCCTATGCTATCTTAGGGACAGCCTCAGGCTCGCCAGGGCCAGGTCTCAGACATGGGCAGCCCTGGGGAACAGGTGGGAGGCATCTGAGAAAGGCACCGAGACAACTGGCCAGCTCAGGGGCAAAGTCCAAGAAAGGGGCAGGTTGCACTTCTCCACCAGAACCGCCCCCTTGGCTTCTGAGGTGATTTCTGCCTCCAGTGAGGACAATATACATCACTAAATGTGTCCCCTTTGCAACAGAGCCATTGGGTGCTGACAACATCTCCCAGAGTCTGCATGGTACCCTGCATACTGTGAGGGCTACAGGGGAAATCCTTCTCTGACTGCTTTTTCTCAACACACGGGACCTCCTCACGACTGACACTTATATCCTCCTACCCCTTTCTGAGACTCCACTCCTCCAAGGACCCATCTGACTTTCCCAAGCCAGGGACTCCCTCATGCAGGGGTCCAGCCCTCCCCTCTCCCCTGAGCTCCATCCCTACCTCCTGGTACCTCCAGATGAAGACCACAAAGCCCTTCCACTCAGCACGTCCAAGCAGACTCCTCTGCCCTTCACAGTCCCCTCTCCTAATGTTCCTGCCTATAGAGACACCAACTTTCTTGTGGTCACCAAGCCTGATATACTCTGTCATCTCTAGCCTCTCCTTCTCTGTCCTATCTGGGCTACATTTCCATAGCTCACATCTATCCTTCTCTGTAACTAGCAGCTACTTCCTCTCACCTAGGGCTCCAGAGATACCTTCCTTCCCTGGCCAAGCACCTCGATTTACCACGTTCCAATCCCAGTCCTGGAACATCCTCCTGACTGTACTTAACAAGGCCTTATCCTTCAGCCTGGCACCCTGAGCCCACAGCCCCGGTCCCCTCTCCCACCGCAGCCCAGCCAATCCTGTCACCTGGACACATCTCCTCCCTAGTCACACCAACTGTGCCTGCCTCCATGCTCTTCCCCTGCCCTTCTTCGGCCCAATGTGCTTGCACTGTGCATCCACTTAACACGTCTTTAAGGCCCAGGTGTCAGGTGAGATCTGTGATTACTATCATTCAATTCCCACATCCTCCAGAAAGCCTCTCTATCAAGGGCCCAGTCTAAGTACTCACCTCTAAACTCTTACAGAAATCTCAGCATATGCCTTCCTGTAACAACTGGTGTTTGTGATCACAATGACAATAACAGCAGTAGATCCTTATTAAGCCCATGCAGGTGCATGGGGTAAGCACTTTGAGCATTAACTCATCAGACTCTCACAGTTTCATGAGGAAAGTGTGATTTTTGTCCCCAGTTTATGGATCAGGAAATGAAGTGCAGACAGGCTGTGTAACCTGCCCAAGGACAGGGACAAACATACCAGTCTTGTCTGAAGCTTCCTAAAGCTTGTATTGAGTTCTAACATTTCTGATGTTTGTGTCTTATCTCACAGACTTTAATGGCTTCAGGGTGACAGGGTTCTTGCCCCCTCAATTTTCCTTCTCTAAGCCTAGTTCCATGCCTTACCCAGGGTAGCACACTGTTATTTATTGGCATTGTTTTATCTGAGCAAAATCTGCAGAGTGGTTCTAGTAAAACTCGGGAAATGGTGGCACAGACACTGCCTTAGAGGTGAGCACTGCTGTCATCAGCCTAGTTTTCTGGGTCATAATGGGCAACAAGGTGTTCTACCCACTCCCCTCCCTGCAGCTTCCATAATTCTTTAAGGGTGTTCTTGAATCTATGTAATGATGTACGTATTAAAATTCTTTGTAAGTAGATGTCTAAATGATGCATTCTGGAGGAGGCACCTACTGCAAGCTCAGGTCTGATGGGGACAAAGAGCAGTGGAGGAAAGTACTAAAGGCTACACCAGCCAGTGTGTGGGCCAAGTCGGCTGGAACCCACGTCACAATGGCTGTTCTTCTAGAGTTACCACCAGGGGGCACAGTGACTTAAACTGAGCCCTTGACTCTGATGAGAGAATCCTCATTTCTTTTCTTCATCCATCTGGGTCTTGGATTTGAAGCCAGACTTACTGGTACAGCTAGAGACCAGCACACTCTCCTGTGCTGAAAAAACCTGATTACCAAAACTGTCAGCCTGGCATTTCTGCGAGGAACCAGGTAGGAACCTGTACCTATACCCCACCCAAGGACAGTGCCAACTCTACTAGTCTTGTCTTGTCTTGAGCTTTCTAAATTTTGTGTTGACATTTCACTTCCCTGATCTTTGTGTCTTGCTTCCCAGATTTTATTTTTATTTTTTTAAGATTTTATTTATTTATTTGACAGAGAAATCACAAGTAGGCAGAGAGGCAGGTAGAGAAAGAGGGGGAAGCAGGCTCCCCGCCGAGCAGAGAGCCTGATGCAGGGCTCGATCCCAGGACCCTGAGATCATGACCTAAGCCCAAAAGCAGAGGCTTAACCCACTGAGCCACTCAGGCGCCCTGCCTCCCAGATTTTAAATGGCTTCAGAGATCCCAGATGCAGATGGCAAACAGCAAGCCTGGAAGAAAATGACTTTCCTTTCTGCCTTTGGTCTGTGTATTAGCATCACTGGGTACCCATGTGAGTAAATTTCTGTGGAGGGCAGAGCTCTGCGAGAGGTGTCAGTGTACTCCAGAAGTGGGTGGAGCAGCCACCTAAGCCAGGGAGGGATAAGGCATCCACTCAGTGCCCAATAACTGGGCCCTGCTCTGCAGAGCTGGGTCCCAGGGTGGAGACTGCCAACAAAAGGGAGAAGAGATGGGAGGGTTGGGAGCATGGGCAGAGAATGGAGGCGGGAGAGGAGGTCCAGCTGTGCTAGATGCCCACTGCATAAATTTGGGCTGACAGCCGGAGCTCTGGGCCTGCTTCCTCCATCCACAAAATGGGCAAAAGCACCTGCCCTACCTGCTTTACAGGGCTTTTCTGAGGATTAATAAGGATACTGGGCGTGAATAGTCTCTGTGAGCTGGTAAAGCTCTGGACAGGCATGGGGGATTATGGTTCTCATCCTCATTATTTCAAATGAGAACCGCATCTGCTGACTGTTGAGATGTATCCGGCCATTAGCTCAAAGTTCTGACTAATTGTTTTTTAATGAAAAAGAACAAGATTTGCTTAATGTTTCATGACTCACACAGTGAGTATCTCTAAACCCAGAATCTCTCAATTTCAAAGACGTGATCTGTCCATCTAACTGTGGCTGAGACAAGAGGTCAGGTGCAAACTGCCCTCTTTCCTGAGACCACTGGGCACTAGCAAACCCACAGCAATTGAGTAGGGTGAATAAGATGATCTCTGCCCTAAAGGAGGCCAGGATGCATGAGGAGGAAGACCTGCTAGGCTCTCTCTGATGCTTTACTTGGCGGGGAGCCCTGTAATAGGCACAAGCTAGAGGCCAATAGGCCATGCCACCAGCAAACACTGAGAGCTGTCCTGGATGCCAGCTGCGATTATAATCCAGTGACAAATATGCTGCCAGGGAGACTATAGCAGGAAGATGGCATTTGAGCTCGGCCTTGGACAAGGTATAATGTTCTGCCCTAGAAGGAGGACGTTCCAAACATAGGCATCAGCCCAAGATGAAGGAGGAGGACAGGGAAGAGAACAGCTTAAAAGGAACCCTTCCCTCAAACAGCTTTCAGTGCAGTTGAGAAGAAAAATAGAGAACATGAAAACCATATAAGCATAATATGGATCTAGTCACAGTCAAGAGCCAAAAGAAGGCTATATGTGGCAGTCTCTGCCCCCAGGTTGGTTCGGGCCACCTTCTCTCATGGGCTGCTTTCCAGGCCCCTCCAGTTAGGTTCCTGCCTTCTGCAACACCCATTCTCCAATCTAGAGTCTGCACACTGGCAGTTATACTCCTAAAGCCCCCAGGAAGCCTGTCCTCCATTCCACTGCCCACAGGAGAAAGTCCAAACCCCTCCATCTGGCATCCAAGATCCTTCACAGTTTGGCCAACATTTCCAGTCACAAGTCCTATCACACCCTTTCATATGCCCTATGGCCAAGTTACACCAGACAATTCACCACAGCATGCTCATGCCAGTCTTTCACGTCAATACATTTGCTCTCTCAGCCTAGAACACCAAAGAAAGTGGGCTCTGGGGTTGAATCCTAGAGCTGTGATCTTAGGTAGGTTACTTACCATTTTTGTGTCTCAGTTTCTTCATCTGAGCAATGAAGATAATAGTACCTATCTTTTAGGATCACTGTAAAGATCAAAAGGTCCAAACAAGTGGAGCTTAGATTAGCTCCTAGTACAAAGCAGGTACTCAAAAAATGTTAACTGTTTGTTGTTGGTATTGATGGACTGAAACTCTCAAGGTTTAGCTCAATGTCACTTACATAAAGAATGAATTGTTGCTCCTTCTGCACACACATAAATCTGTGCTAGTGTTAATTTCATTCCCTAGTGATAGAAATTCAGCTACTCATCATTGTGTTGACAGTAAACTCAGCTCCTAGTGGGTGTCAACAAATGTCTGGGTCAGTGCTGGGTACAGCTGAGGCTTCCTAGGTCTGGTCTCTACTGTGGCTGCGGTGGTCAGGATATACCTAGTTATGCTGTGGTAACAAACAACCCCCAAATCTCAAGGGTTTCAAACATCAAAGGCTTATTTCTCAGTCACACTGCATGTTGCTCATTCTTTGGTGAGGGTTCTACACCATACTGTCCTAACATGGAACCCACGCTGACAGAGCCTTTCTCTGGGACATTACCAGTCACTGGTGGCAAAAGGAAGGGAATGTGACAAATCACGCACTGGCTCCTAAAGGCTACACAAACTGGCCTGAAGGCACAGAACAAGTGACACACTTCTCGTCACCTTTTACTGGCGAAAGCAAATCAGGTGGGAGAATGCAAGCCTACCATGTGCCTATAAGATTGAGACACAGGCAAAGAGTCCTCAAGGCCAGTGGCTCATATCAGGATCATGCTGGTATCAAACACTTCCTGATACCTTCTGGGAATGACAGCAAAAGCAGTGAGTGGTTTGTGACTTCCGGCTGAAGAAATGAGGCCCTGGGAGCCGTCCTCAATCCACACCCTGCAGAGGCTCTAGGCCATGTGAAATAAAAACAGCAGCAGAGCTCTGAGCTGATGAGCTTGGACAGGGCAAAGCTCAGCCCTCGGAGATAGAGTGGACATGTGGGAAGGGAACAAAGTTCCAGCACCATACTGGGCACTGGGCTTTGCTTCCGGGCCTTGCATCCAGGTCCTAATCCTACATTTACAGACTCCATCCACAGCACTCTGAGAACGCAAGACAGGCTGCCTTCCTGAAGTCAGAGGGCCGATTCCTCCCAGCAGACAGGCCTATCCCGCGGTGACTTCTCTCTCATAGGCCTTTCACAGAGGCTCCAAAGTAATGGGGTCAATTCATTCTTGCTGAGAGAAAACTCACATGACTTTCCTGAGTGATCTTCAGCCACTTGTCCTGGTAGAACTGTGCAATAGGCAGGGGTTTTCTACAGCACAACCTCAGGGCTATGTCCAGCTTCCCAAACCAAGCTCTGCAGCTGTGCCATAAATTACAATAATCCCAAAGAAGATAGGTATGTATTATTAAAGGCACAAGGCTCTGGAAGAGAGAGCTTTAGTATCTTAAATCCAATCAGCATGGCCAGGCAGATTAATCTAAGAGCTTCAGACAATCACATAACTGTGACATTTACAAAGAGGCAACATGACTGTTTACCAGACTCATAGTTGCCCAGGTGCCTCAGAGTCAGGCCTGCTTGAGCCTTAGAATCACTCTTGGGAGTCTGGAATTAGATGCAGCAATGACAGCTTTCTCCTAGATGCTCTGGGATCCCTGCAGGGAAGCTGAGTCCAGGGGGATGTTTCTGCAAGCCAGGAACACAGTGGCCCACCAAGGTCTACCCCAAGAGAAGGAAAAGCTAGTACCCGCAGGATAAAGGGGTTCCCTCTGATCAAATTGGCCGCTCTGACAGGAGCATGCCCAGCCACATCCCTTCCCTTGGAAAGATTCCCAAGATTGTGCAGGGACAAAAACACACTGCTGCCCAGACATACCTCTGAAAAAGGGTCCCAGACTCTTGGGAACAATATGCCTGAATGATGGGGCCACACAGCAGCCGTCTCCCTTGCTAGTCATGCCACCCGCCTTTACTTCCCTGCTCTGTGACTTCAAGCGAGTTGTGCTAAGGATCTGAAGCAGCTCCAGTACAGAAGGCTCTCCTTGGAAGGAGAAGCACATCACCATGCACACCATGCACATACATGCACATGCACCATGCATCTCCATCTCAGCCAGTCTGCTTTACGCTCTTGGGCCATGCCCTGCCTCAGCTAACCAGCTCTGGCCAAGGGAGAACAAGAATGGGAGAGGGGCCTTAGGGACACATGGTACAATCCAGTAGGGAAGGACTTTTCCAACAGTGCATATGACCCAAGTCTGGCCTTCATGTCCCAAAAAACAATCATTCCAAAAGCTGGAGCTGGGGGCAGGGTGGGGAGGTCTTCTTTTCTTAATTGGAGACTTTTTGGTGTCTGAAGTCCACATTTATTTTCTCTTTGTCTACAGGTGAATCACAGAAGAGTCTGCTGACCATGATGCTGGGCTACTGTTCCTTTTCTTTCTTTTTCCCTCTTTTTTCCACATACACATTTGCAACCAATTCCCAAGTGAGTCTTTTGGAAAGCGCTGATTTGAGATCCAGCTGATGAGTCCTGCCTGCGTTATTAGAGTATGAAGATAGGTACTTGGTCAAGATGGTTCCCTGAAAATGAGCTCTGCTTAAAAGCTGCCCACAAAACTGTCCAGTTCAAGGATGACCCCAAGGTCATGTCAGGAATGTTAGTTAGATAAAATCTGCAACAGTCTTTTGGCCAAAAAATGCACTAAGACTCCCTCTGGTTAAGATTTCTCTGGAGCATGACCAGTGCTGCCCCCACAGCTGCATCCACATCCTGCCCAAAGGACACTGGGAAGGGGAAAGCCCTCTGCACCTCCTGCTTTAGCACCTCATTCCTGGACAGTGCACTCCCACTGCCAATCACCCGTTTCACACCCCAATCCTTGAGCTGTTGAAATGGAAGCATGGAGTGCAGGTTTTGAACAATGCCTCGGCACAGAGCCCGGGTCACGTGCCCCAGGGAGAGGTCAGAGGAGGAGATTCTGGTCACTGAGGCCAGCTGGTCCGGCAGGTGCCTCTCGCCCAACACCGTTGGAGTGATAGTTAGGCAGGTGTCTCTCTGCTGTGCAGCTGCCTGGATCATGCATGAATACACAGTGGATTCTTCGACCTCTAGACCTTCCAAGAACAGAAAAGACCTGTGTGAGTTCATGCACCCTTGCTGTAGGCCGAGACAGTATAGAATTCCCAGTGAGCAGGGATAGATCTACTTGTTGCTCATCCTCACTTGGCTGGCTGTTTCCTGGCTCAGTGACTCATGCAGCTAGCTAGCTATGCTCTGCTCCAGACACCAGCCGGCTCTCTCACCGCAGACCCCAGCCGAGACTTCAGGGAGAGATCTCGTAAGTGTTGCTGTGAACACTAAGCATCCAACAACTAAGCATCCCATAACTATGCTCCCAAGGGAGGCAAATGCATTCACTGATCAAAAAAGCATCATCACAGCTACTATTAGACTTATCAGCAGTGTCAAAAAAAAAAACCAGGACCACAGTGCTGATCACAGTCTAGCCCAGCGCTCAGCAGAGGTTGAGAACCACCAGTCTAGACCAATGCATTTCACATTTGAATATATATATGAATCAATTAGGGATCTTATTAAAATGAAGTTTCTGATTCAGTATGCCTTGGGGGAGCCCTAAGATTCTGCAGTTGTTACCCACTCCTAGAGGAAGCTAGTGCTGCCGGCCCCAAAACTACACTTTTGAGGTAGAAGGTTCTAGACCAGTGCTTATTGACACTTAAGGGCATAACAATCACCTGAAGAGTTTTTTAAAATGCCTACCCCACCCTACCTCATGGCCAAATCATCAGCTTTCTGCAGGCAGGACTAGGACATCAACATTGTTTCCACAATGTTTTAAACTCCTCAGGTGTTTCCAGTGTGCAGCCAGTGCTGAAAGCCACCGCCCCAGTGTGACCATGAAAGTCTCCTCAGCAGCACATTTAACTCATACAAACTCAACTACATACACTTGGGAATGAGACAGAGAGAGGAAGAGGGAGAAATAATTTAAAATCATAGTCAAAATGTGATCAGCAGAACTCTGGTTCAACATGCCAGAATCAGGGCACCTGGCTGACTTGGTCAGTAGAGTATATGACTCTTGATCTCAGGGTTGTGAGTTCAAGTCCCATGTTGGGCATGGAGCCTACTCAAAAAAAAAAAAAAAAATGCCAGAATGGATATTAGTGTCTTTCACCTCCCTCTAGAAATTCTACTAAAATCTAAAAAAAATCACATGCTTGATGAATAACCTAGCATATGTGTACAAGTATACAAATCTGTAGGACTGAGTCCTTGGAGAATTTGTTCAAAAGATATGCACATCATATTCTTTCCTTAGAAGTTGGACCAATTTATACTACTACTAAATGTAGAAGAGGGATTATCTCTCCATATCATAGGAAACACAGTGCACTGAAAACTTCTAAAAGAATAGATAAAGAATATAAAACCATGAAACTAGTGGGAGAAAAGGGAAAGGAGATGAAAAAGAAAAAAAAAAAAAAACAGATCAATCAAATAGAAAGCTTTCAAATAGAAAAGCTCCACCTGGCTGGCTCAGTCAGTAGAGTGTTTGACTCTTGATCTTAAGGTCATGAGTTCAAACCCCACATTGGGTGTAGAGATTACTTAAATAAATAAAAACTTTAAAAAATAGAAAGCAGAGGGACTAAGGAGATACGATGATTAAATGCAATGTGGTATCCTGAATTGGATCCTGGAACAGAAAAACAACATTAGTGGAAAATTGCCATAACTCAAAGAAAGTCTATAGTTAAAAGCAGAAAACAATGAGCCATGTGCTTGTATGTCCTTAATAAAAATTCCCTAAAGAATGTTAAGGAAATGTTAAAATAAAGTGTTCTTCCTCACTGGGAAACATTTGGGCCATGAGAGGCACCTGAAGGAAGGAACAGATTAGCTGAAGGCCCAAGAGACCTGGCTTCTAGACCTGTCTCTCCATTCCTTGGCTTACCACCTTATTCAAATCTACTGGAGGGGATCAAATGCTATGAGTTGCCAAATATTCACATCAAAGGCTTAGAATCACAGACCATCAGAGCTGAAAAAACACAGAAGGGAAGGGACTTGCCAAGGCCACATAATAACTTGACAGAACAGAGAACTGAGGCCACTCTCCTGGATCGCACCACCACACAATGCTTATTTAACAAGCGGTTATATCACACTTGTTATGGGCCAGACATCATTCTAAGTGCTTTGCAATACAACTCATTTGATCCTCACAGTCCTTCAGGGTAGATCTGGGATAATCCCTTTTCAGATGAGGAAAGTGAAGAACAGAGGGGATAAGTAACCTGCCCTAAAGCACAAGAAAGTGGCAGGGCCCGGATTCAAATGCAGGCCACCTGGCTTCAGAGTCCCTGCTCTAAACCACATGAGGGTGGAACTCATGTTTTTTAACTTCTGTAAGATAATGCAAATCTAGGGTATTCTGAATAGAGAGTTTTATTTTTATATCTTGTGCTTTAATATTTCCATATCTGGTTAATAAATGTAATGTCTTTTATCTCAACAACCTATTGTATTTGTATCTATATATTTCTTATTATTTATTTGTTTATTTATTTTAGAGAGGGGAGGAGGAGCAGAGAGGAAGTTAGAAAGAGAACCTTGAGCATACTCCCATCGAAGCATGGAGCCCGACGCTGGGCTTGATCCCACAACCCTGAGATCATGACCTGAGCCAAAATCCAGAGTCAGACAACCAACTGAGCCACCCAGGCACCCCTATTAATTTATTTTAGAGAGAGGGAGAGAGTGCACATGAGCAGGGCAGGGGCAGAGGGAGAGAGAGAGAGAATCCTCAAACAGACTCCATGTGGAGTGCAGAGTCCTATGTGGGGCTTGATCCTGGGACCCCAAGATCATGATCTGAGCCCAAATCAAGAGTCAGACGCTTAATTAAGTGAGCCACCCAGGTACCCCTGCATCTATATATTTTTTTAATCAAATGACGTAACTGTAGAAATTTCTTAAAAGCCTTCAAAGTCCTCAGTTTCACCAAAATAAGAACCATGACAATGCAAAAGACTTTCATTTTCAAAGGATCTTACAGAGAAATTAAATATTACTGTCTCTTTCAGGGGTAAAAATAACAGTCACTTCTGTGTAAAGAAAATACCGGTCAACTCAGTCAACAATTCACAGAGCCAACCAGTTAAACCAGTATCTAAACATAGCACTTGCCTAAAGATTCTGATAACTGGTTCTGCATCTTGAAAACCTTTTCTGACACAAGCAAAATAAAATCAGAGTTCTGTTCTTTTAATGACACATTCCTGAGGGGATCTCAGCCAAGGGGGCAGAATTCCCCTGAAATCCTGACATCCCTAGCCAGCTGGAAAGGACATGTCAGCAACACCTGTCTGCACAAGCAGTTATGACCTTCCCATGTGCTCCCTACTACCTGTGTCTCACCTTGTTACTATGCTGAAAGCTTCCCAGAGTGACCTGATTCAGAGCTCCAACAGGTGGACTAGTGATTTCCCTATACCTGCATGGCTGACCAGAAATTTCATCTCTACCTCAAATGCTTAGAAAGGGAACCTCTCGTGGAAGGAGGTTACATGTTTCTCTGCAAATGAAGAGCAGAGAAAGGCCCAATCTATTCTACCCTGATGAAAGCAGGAGGGCATCAGAGTTCTCAGGGATCCCTTCCAAGAAAGGGAGTCAGGAACCACTTGCCAGGAATAAGTGCTATAAGGATTTTATAATAATGTAAAATACCAGGACTCTCTTCTCTCATCCATGTTTGATCATTTTATTTTCAGCTGTCTGTAGTCATCAGAAAGGGACAGTGACCTACTAACAAAGTAACCAGGGGGCACAGGAAAGCCAGGGGACTAGTCAGTGTTAGAGGAGAAAGTGCTCCCTCAGAAAAAAATAGGTGACGACAGCTCGGAAGATGAGAAGAAAGAAGGCTGCAGGCCCAGATCCCCAAAGAAGGAAGGAATGTGCTGGAGCTGGGCAGGATCTGACACATGAATCTAGAAGCTTAAATAACACAGGCAGCACCAAGATTCTGCCACATCGCAAGGACAAGCAGGGAATACATCACTGTGTGGGCAACACCTTACCTAGATCCGTCATCCACTGTACCAGCATGTGGACAAATGTGGCCAGCACGTTGCCCCCATTGAGTGATGCTGCCACCGCCAGGTAGGTCCTGTCAAAGTACGGAAAGTAGGTGACTGGAGTCGCAGGGTCTGGAGTCTGTGCTGGCTGGAATCCTGAAGGCATGGAGGTTGCCAACTGAACTGAGGTGCTGATGTTGAGAACTGGGGTCCAAGGAAAGCAGAAGTTAGGCCTGTTGGCTGACTCAGAGGGCACAGGTCACAACAGGGCAAGGGGAGAGTATTCTGGTTAAAAAAAAAAAAAAATGTCTTCCAATTCTTTGAGACTCCTCCTTTTTGGAAGGTAGAGCCTAATTTCTCCTACCCTGTGAGTGTGGGTGGGACTTGGGGGACTGGCTTCTAATTGAGAAAATAAAGCAGAAGGGATCCTGTGTAGTCATAGGGTCATAAAAAGGCACTGCAGCTTCTGTCTTGGATCACTTGCTCTGGGGAAAGGCAGGCACCATGTCATAAGCAGCCCTGTGGAGAGGTCCAGTGGCAAAAAACTGAGGCCTCCTGCCAAAAGCTACGTAAATGAGCTGAGAAGTAGATCCACCAGGCCTGGCCAAGCCTTTGGATGACTGCAGACCCAGCTAAGCAACACCCTGATTGCAATTCCATGAGAGACCTTAAACCAGACCATCCAGACACATCCAGATTCCTGACTCTCAGAAACTAGGAGAGATAATAAATGTTTGCTGCTGGAGGCTCTTAAGCACTGGGGTGTTTTGTTACACAACAATAGATAATGACGTACAGAGAGTAAGACCTCACTCAGTCCAAGTTTTTGACTCTCTATGGAGGTTTCATTCATTTTTCAGCAAGTGCCACCTCTTCCTTATATCCATGGTGTTTTCTTATCCTCCCTCCACCAGCAGGGGAAAAGCTCCCAGACTCAGCACAGAGGGGATGATTTCCTCCTCTGGATTGAGGCCAAGGCCTGTGGATGATTCTAGAAATCTCTTTTCTTCCATGTCTCACAAGACCTGGCCAAAAAGCCTGTTCTTCTCAGTCTGTTGGGATCTGAAATAACTGAGGTCAGCGTGTAATCTTCCTACCTACTGGGAGGTTGGAAGCAAGAAGACTGAAAACAATCTTAGAAAGCCAATAACCTTTACTTTCTGCCATATCAAGCCTTTCACCATGACTCTTTACCAAGAAGCAACATGTCCTCCACCTGTCCCTTCAAGTGGAGGTGACAAGGATGGAGGCCAACCAACTTTGACCATGGACACAGAACAAGTGAGCACAGCCAGCAGCCCCAATCTGGAACCAGAGACTACAACCAGCTCAGTGAAGAGGGAACCTAATACCTACTTTCTTCCCATCTGACTAGCCCTTCACTTACTGTAGAGAAAGCACATTTACATCCAGGCACAAGACAGTCCGCTGTCAAGGGAATAGCCTTTGATTAGAAAACCAGCAGTGTAGAAAGAGCCAGGCTCTTTAGAGGCACCATTCCAGTGTGTCACAACTGCCCCATGAGAAACATATCATTGCCCTCATTTTAGATGGTGACAAGGGCTCAGGAAGAAAAGCAACCTGTCCAAGGTGACACCGGAAGGAGAAGAGGGGCTAAATTCTCACCCAGGCCAGTAGGCTGGACTCCAAAGTCCATGTGAGCTACCTGACATTTATACTCTGAGATGGTGTATTGGGAAAATTAAGTGTCACAGAATAAATGTAGCACATTTTCCTGAAGAATTGATTTTAGTTGAAAATTTGGGAGAAAAGGTTTTGAACAACTTTTGACTTTAGAAGACTTTTCTCCATAAAATATGTGCAAACAAAATTGGCAGAATTTCACTTTTCTCTCTCAGATAATTTTGAATTAAGAGGAATTACTACCTAAAACAACATAAAAACAGTCCTTGAAGTGTTATCTCTTAAGACTGTCATGAAATAGGAACAAACTGCATAGGGCACAAAGCTGGTCAGAATTTTTAAACTCAGGGTTGAATTGTAATAGCTCTAACTGATGGAAGAAAAAAGATGTGATAACAAAGAGAATTCAGATAAGATGAATGAATTCTCCATTCCCCTTGATAACAAGGAAGGGACTCCCAGAGTGGACTCACTCAGCCAGCCTGCCATAAAGATCAAATGAAACCCCCATCCTGCAACCACCCTGGTTTGGGCAGGCAGGCCCCAATTCTCCCCTTGTCCAGAGAGGCGCAAACAATAGCCCACAGGCCATATCCACCCCACCATGTGTTTTCGTGAGGTCTAGGAGCTAAGCCCAGCATTTACATTTTGTTTGAAATAATAGATTTATTGAGATATAATTTGCATAATTCACCATAAACAGCAACCTCTTAAAGGGTATAATTCACTGGTTTTTAGTATATTCACAGTTGTACAGCCATCACCACAATCTAATTTTAGAACATTTTCATCACTCCAAAAAGAAACCTTGTACCTGTTAGCACTCGGGGCTCCACCCAGCCCCTGACAACCATTCATCTGCTTTCTGTCTCTACAGATTTGCCTGTTCTGCACTCTTCTTAGGAATGGAACCAGACAGCATATGGCCGTTTGGAACTGGCTTCTTTCATTCCTCTCTTTCACTCCCATGTGTGGCATTTAAGCTATGTGGATATACGCACTTTTAAAACCCATTTATCAGTTGGTGGGCATTTGGATTGGTTCTTCTTTTTGGAATTATGACTTATCATGAATAATGCTGCTAAGAACATCTGTTTGAAGTGTTTGTGTGGGCATGTGTTTCCAGATCTCTTGGGTCTGTACCTGGGAGTAGAACTGTGTGATAACTCCCTATTTCACTTTTGAGGAACTGCAAGACTATTTTCCAAAGGGGCTGTAACATTTTACTATCCAGTAGTATGTTCCTACACTTTTAAATGATTGAGAAGTCAAAAGGAGAAGAAAATTTCATGACACATGAAAATTCCATGAAATTCACATTTTAGTGTCTATACATGAAGTTTTACTGAAACACAGTTATACCCCTATTCATTTATGTATTAGCTATGGCTACTTCCATTCTTCAGCAGAGGTGAGTTGTTAGGACAGAAACTATATGGCCTGCAAAGCCTAAAATATTTACTATCTGTCCCTTTACAAAAAAAAAGTTTACCAAGCCCTGCCCTAGACTGAGGCCTCCACCTTACTGTGACTCTTTACACTGAATACAGAAAGACAGCACTCCTAATCAGATCGGATGGAACTTCCACTGACAAACACATAATAACAAAAAACCCTAAAACCTACTAATCTATTTTTTTGGTCATGGAGTTATACAGAAATCAGCTAACTAGAGAGAGTCAATTCCCTTACCTGGCCCTAAAGAGGAAAAGCGCAGACTGTGGTCAAGGGACAGAACTTGGACGGCTGGATTGTAAGCTCCCAGAGGAGGGGCTTTACCTATAGGAAGGAGGCTGTTTTTCATGTTTACAGCATAACGATAGACAGGATGCCAAGGCTGCTGGTTATGTGCGCCCCTTGGGCCCTCACACAGAGCTGGAGCTTAAGAGGTAATAGAAGAAGTCTAAGGAGCCAATAAAAGAAAGACTTACCTGCATCTGTCCTTTTGGCCATACAGGAATAGACAGAGGCCTGTAAATCACCCAAGGCCACGCCCACCCGTGTCCCCTTTGGGATTTCAAACCAGGCACAGGAAGTTCTGCCAGCCACACTGCCAGCCTCCGCGATGTCTGGGAGAAGGTGGACAGGAAAGCCTGAGGCCCTCAATCTGCAATCCAAAAAATGGACAGTGTATTCACCCGGAGCTGGATTTTTGGTCTTTGTTGTTTCCAGGAAACTCAATGAAGGAAAACACTACAGGATACACACACAAGAAGGGAGGGTAGAACCCAGTGTTTTCACAGAGGACCTTTTTGGCTTTTTTTAAACCATGAAAAATAGACTTGTATTTTTTAAAAAGAGAACACTGGCTTTCAAAAGTCTGGGGATTGGCCGTCCAGGGGAGAAAACAACCAGTTTAAGCAGGGGTGATCAGGAAGAGTTAGATAAGAGCCAGATATCATCGCCATCCAGCCTTCTGTGTTTGAACAAACACAAACACTCTGCAAAGGGAGACAGCATTTCAGCACACAGTCATAGTCAGTTAGCACATGCCAAACCAAAGTCAAACCCATCAGTCTCCTAAACACCAACCGCATTCATCACTTGGGGTTAGTAAACAAGGGGCCATCAATTTTACAGAACATGCTAGAAAGTCCTTTACCTGAACTACCAGGTGCTTTTTGTTTTTTACAGACTCAGAATTTAGACCCTGAAGGAAGTGAACTTAGAGGGCACTGGATTTCTGGATCTGAAAAGGCAAATGATTCCTTAAAATGAACTTTTGAAAGATATCCCTCAAGACTACTACTTTCATTTCTTAACCTTATTTAAGAATTTGTTACACTGACAGTTGTTCTTTGAAATCCGCAGGCTAGGTCCGAGTCACAGAGAACAGGGGAGCCCAACCTAGGTCTGGACAACTGTGGGGGAGCAGGACAGCATGGTGTATGGCGTAACCCCCCTCCAAGGGTTCACTCACAGCCTGGCCCACCCTTGCCTGATGACTGGAACAGGCTGAGGGTCTTTGGAACCTGATTCCTGGGTTCTTGGAATCCTCCATTATTGTTCCCAAATGGGAAAGCCCCACTAAATCGCTTGCATTTGAGATTCCGGCCTTTACCCTGGAGCCAACTTGCAAGGATATACTCACATCTCCAAGTTCCAGCTTTGGCTCTGAGTGTTGAAATAGCCCCAGCTAGCAGCATTCTGGTCACACATCAGGGATCTTGGCAAGCCACACAGCATGGCAACCACATAGTCATGGATGGTGCCAGCAGCATCGTAGGACTTCAGGAACTCTGGGCTAGTTTTCATACAAAAACAGTTCAACATGGTCCAACAGCAACTTGAAAGCATGTGCTACACCTAGCTGCAGGCAGCGGACTAGACATGGCATAGCTGGGCGGCAGCAGGCATCCCACACGCTGTGGCTCCCTGATGGCCGAACCTCCCAGGGGGAGGCCCTCCCAGCCACTCAAGGCAAAGCTGGCAGGAGTTGGCCTTCAGGGAGTGGTTTCAAGGGAGAATATGCCATGCTAGAGAAAACAGCACATCAGCAGCCCTGACCCCACCATGAACTTACCACGCAACCCTCAGCAAGTCCCTTGCCCTCTCTGCCTTTTTCTTCCCCCCTCTGGTTTACAATCAGATAACCAACAAGGAGCCCTCTGAGAAATGAAGCAGTTCTAGACCAAGTCTAGGTCTTGTGACCACCCCTGGGCCAGGCCACCTCACTGAGGGATGCTCCAGCAGGTGGAACGATACCAACCGGCTAGAGATACAGACTCCTGGCCATTCTCGTGTCCCTGGAAATCCAGCACCCAATTCAAAAATCAGTTGTCCATACCTGTTCTTCAAAAGCCAGAAGATGGTTGCACAGCCAAACCCCGAGGCCACACTGAGATGGGACTCTGGTTGGGGCAAAGAAGCCAGGAACCCACTGCTACACCGGCCGTCCTGCCATGTGACCAGGGGGCTCACAGCTCTGGGCTCAAACACAGGAGAGGGCCCTCCCTCCGTCCATTCACAGCCTGGAACAAAGGAAATTACCAAAAACAGAGAAAAGAACGACTGACCGGCAGCAGCATGTCCTCGAGACCACTCTGCTAGTGAGATCACAGCATGATAATGCTTCACGTATGCACGTGGGTTCTGCTATCAGAGCACCTGGGTTTAACACCTGGCTCCACCACCAACGGCTGCGTGACCCTCACCAAGTCACCTACTTCCCTCCATTTATCCCACTTCCTCTATGTTCCCCTTAATTCATTTTTTAAAACTGATGGCATATCCCCTCCCCCTCCCTGTAAGAAAACAAATTTGGCACACTCTCAAGTCCCCTAGTCTCTGTCCTTCCAACCCTTATCATGATAATATTATCTAGAGTTGATTCTGGATGATGATGGATATATTTTCTCTTTTCCTTTGGTCTTAGCTAATTGAGTTTTAGACATCAAACTTTACTCAGGAATCTGGCATCTTTACTTAATTTATCTCATTTGTCTCTTGAAATCTGGATTTTTTTTCCCTCTGCTCTTATTTAAATATTTTACCCAAAATTAGTTCCAGTGAAGTTCATTCTGTGGCAAAGCATCTAGACACCTATATGGCTCAGAATATTTTTTCATACCCTCATATTTGAGGGACAGTTGTAACATTCTAGGTTCTAAGTTCCCTTTCTTCAATACTTAAAAATACTTTGTAGACTTGTGATAGATTGCCACAAATTCCTTGCTTCTACTCCCATTAAGGGGTAGAGTTCAAATCCTCTTTCCTTAAATCTAGGCTGGCCTTGATGATTTGTAAGAGCAAGAGAATGTTGGGGGAGTGACATCCTAGGACTGCCAAGGTTAGGTCATAAGAAGATGTGCAGCTCCCACCAGAGATTCCTGGAGCACTCACTCTGGAGGAAGCCAGCCACCATGTAAGAAGTCCCACTATCCTGAGGCCACCATGCTGAAGAAACTAGGCGGAGAAGACACATGCAGGCATCTAGCAGGCCATCGTCAGCTGGGTCTATCCTTCCAGCTTTCCCCACCAAAGCATCAGGCATTGACCAGAACCACCCCTGAACCCTCCAGACAAGTCTGTCCACTAGATGAATACTCCCAAGCAACCTCTGTCAACCCCACATAGAGCAGCTCAATCTGATATGCAGAAGTAGTTCATACAAGGTATGATAAAATGGTTGCTGTTTTAAGTCACTGAGTTTTGGAGGTAGTTTGTTATGCAACAATAGAAAACCCAAATGTGATTCCATTGCATTTTTACATAGAATGTTGCTATTGAAAACTATCTAGTCAATCTGCTTCTATTCTTGTATATAGGATCTGGTCTTTCACTCTGTAAGCTTTTGGAGTTTTCTTTGTCTTTGAAATCCTTAAAAGTTTGCTCTAATATATCCAGCTGTAAGGTTTTCCTTCTCTCCCTCCATTGACATTCCATGGGCCCCTTTGGTCCAGACTGTTACATCTTATTTTGTCAATTATGGTGAATTTTCTCCGTTAATTCTCCACATACTTCCTCCTCTACCTCTTTTATTTTTCCTTTTCTATATCTCCTAGTATTCAGATGCTAGTGCTTCTATTTGTATTTTCAATATCTTTTTTTTAATATTTTCTACTTCTTTGTCCTTTTCTTCTTCCTTCCTAAATTTGCATCTTTCACTCTCTAATTTGTTCTGAAGTTCTATCCATCCTGCTATTAATCCCATCTATTACACTCTTTATTTCAACCATTATATTTTTTATGCCTAATATTTCTGCTTGGTTCTTTTTATGTTTCTTCTTATTGTTTTTTTGCTAATATTCACCTTTCACATATTTTAGTATGTATGTCAGGCTAATTTTAAATTCTTAGACTGTCCACTCTAAAGGTCTGGGGAGGATGGATGAGACCTGGGGTGAATCCACAGTGAACCCATCCCACCCTGAAAAACATCTCCTCAGGTCAGGGCTTCCAGTCTGCCCCCAGGATGAAACAATGTTTTGAGGATCCTTATAGGTCACCAGCCCTGTGATTTGGGGAAAGACTCCCGCTTTTCTCCACTGCCTTAATTTTATTCAAGGACACCTGAATTACTATGGATGTGGGGACAGGTACTGCTTGTCATAAAGCCACGACAGCCCACGGGAACCAGCAGTTCTCCTCTTGATTTATCCTCCCACAGGCAAGGCTGGTTGCCTCTTGCCCCAGATCCAAACCATCAACCCACACGTACCAACTCAAAGTAGCCCCATCACCCTAGGTTCTCTTACAGTGTTCTCCCCTTTCTTTGGTATTTTTCTCTTATGATTCTTCTGAAACCAATCCTGGGGGAGAGAGCCAGCAGTCAAGCTAGTTCAGCATCTTGGTGGCAACTGTATCTGGAAGTCTAGAGGTGAAGGAAACTTATAACTGTTTCTTATAACTATATCTCTTCCAGCCACATATTGACTTTACTGTCAAACTAGTAGCAAGGGAAAGGGTTAGAGTTAGGGTTAGGGTGTATTGTCTGTGCTATATATATAGGGTTGTATGTATTAAATGAGTTAACACATGTACACATTCAGAACAGTACCTGACATGGTAAGTACTCAATTCATGTTAGTGATGATAATGATAAAAATGAACCATTACCTTCTAAATTCTGTCCAAGGTCTAAGACTTCCAACAGCCTTATAGAAAGAGAATATACACCCCCCTACATATCTTTTGTTCTCGCCTATCCTCATACAAGGGAGATTTCTCACACTTCCATACAATATTAATACAACCATTGCAGCAGAATGGGAAAAGAATGTTAATATTAAGTGCCAGTTGAGAAAAATTATCAGCAGCAAGAATACTACAAACCCAATGGATGGACATAAGAATCTGGCTCCACACGACATGAGATGGCTTCCAGGTAAGACCAATGCCTGCCATGAAGCAAACCAGGGCAAAGCCCCACATGTGACTGTTTCATGACCATGACTGATTTCAGGCCCCAGATTTGGGAGCCAAAACCACTACATTTTCTTATAAGTATGTTCATTAAGAACCAAAGAAAGAGACTTAACTGTCCCTCCCCATGAGTTCCAAGCCACGAAACATCATTCATTCACTCATACATGTATGATTGAAAGACATGTGTATTAAATATCTAATATGTATTAGGCACTGGTTCTAGTCCCTGAGAACACAGCAAAGAACAAGGAAAAGTCACTACCTTCAGAAAGCTTATATGCTAGGGATATAGAATATAAACAAGCAAATACGTAGTACCAGATACTTTTAATTGCTGTCAAGAAATATACAGCAGTGATAGATATTTGGAGGGTGATCAGGGAAGTCCTCTCTGAGGTGACATGTGAGAAGGGATGTGAATGGAGTAAGGAAGTGATCCAGAAGAATGTCTAGGGACACATACTGCAGGTAGATGGGTCAGAGCAAAGGATCTAGAGGCTCTTGTCAGTCTCTGCTTGGTATTCCGGGCAAGTAGCCAAAAGAGCCATGCATCTAAACCACACTCAGTTTCACATGGGGTGAAGGGCTCCTCAAAGCAGTGCACCCTCACAACTGTATACTACATCTGTACTTAAACTTCGAGCTGCATTCTTATCCCAGCTCTAAAGCTGGATCTCTGCAGCTTTTTTTCAACACCTTTATCTGCTTCCAAAACTCTGGTCCTTTTTCAAAAACAAATTTGGACTATTGTTTGTTTGTATTATAAAACAAATGTGGAGCTCTTACCATGTACAGGTATTGTTCAAAGCACTTTAAAAATATAATTCACTGAATCTACATAGTAGCCTTATCACATAGGTATGATAATTATCCCCTTTATACAAGAAAAATGAAGCACAGAAAAGTTAAAAAAATTATCAAAGGTCACATAGATACTAAGTCACATAGATTTTCAGTATAAGATATTCAGATATTACACATAAAGCCAAAGGCTTGGTCCCAGTCCCCCTCCTGTCCTTGTTGGCCCTTGTGGGTAACCATCCAAATAAAATGCTTACACTGATACAACATATTTGGCTTGCTTTCATTGACTTCATTTTGTTTTTGTCTATTTTTTAAAAACAAATAGCACTACACTGTATTTCTTTTTCTAGGCATTGTTTTTATCATCCAACAAATGTTCTGGACTTCCTTCCATGTCAGGATACGTGAACGTACCTCCTTCTTGCTAACTACTGCATATCCTTCTGCAGCATGGGCACGCCAACATTTATTCCTCCATGCCAGTTTCCACTAGTGAGACAAGGGGGCAAAGAACGACCATGAATGACCATCCTTATGCACATCCATATGAAAGTGATTTTCCTGAGCAGATTCCAAGTAGCAGAGCTGCTGAGTCATAGCAGTTCCCTTATTTTTAATAGGCCCCACCAAACTGCCCTCCAAATGGCCATGCTAATTTACACTACCACCAGTCATATTTAAAAGAACCAATTTTCCACCCCATTTGCCAACTCTTGGCATTTTCAGACTTTGATTTCTTATAATCCAGTGGGTGGAAAGTAACTTCTCTTGTTGTTTTCATCTGTGCTACCCTAATTACTAATGACACTGAGCATGTCTTCATATGCTTATTAGCCACTTGTATTTCCTCTTCTAGGAACTGCCCTTCTCAGTATCCTTTGCCCATTTTCCACAGAGCCATTTGTCCTTTCTTTGTTCTTGGTTTTTTAGTATGCACCCATATTCACACTAGCAAACGTTTTCTCCTAGTCGGCTGCTTGCCTTTTAGCTTGGTTTTATGATCCCCATTTCTTTCCTGCTATTACTGAGCCTGGAAATGGAGTCTACAGGCATAATAACCACAGGCCTCTCAGAAGACACTCTCCCTGCCTTTCCTCTCCGCCCGCTGGCTGGCCTGTGCCCTCGTGGAAGCAATTAGCTCTCTGCTCAGCAAACTGGTGCCTGTCTGTGTTGACGGCCTTGAGTGTGCCCTAGAGGGTGAGGGCTTTGTCTGCTCGTTTCTATGTCTCCAATGAGGTCTAGCATGGAGCCTTATATATTGTATGTACTGAAGCCAAACTCATCTATGGCCACCATTAAAACACAGTGACTTGCTCCCAAGTATGATTCACTCAACTCTGCTAAGCAAGTATTACCATCGTCAAAGAGTGGCTTCCCTCCTTCCCAGAAGCACAAAACAAAACAAGGAGGCATGTGGTTGTCTCAATGAAATATTAAGCAGCTCTCTCCAACAATGCGGGCAATGGTTTGTGTGGTTGTTACAGAGTCCAGGAAACGGGCAGAAAGG
This sequence comes from Martes martes, assembly GCF_963455335.1. Classification (NCBI taxonomy): domain Eukaryota; kingdom Metazoa; phylum Chordata; class Mammalia; order Carnivora; family Mustelidae; genus Martes; species Martes martes. Next base: position 17,236,954 of record NC_137904.1, on the reverse strand, counting down.
GAGGTGTATGACCAGACCACAATCTTTAGATCTCTGTTGTCCTTTTTGGGAAGGGTTTTAGTATTAAAAGGACATTTATTCTCATTAATGCAAAATTAAGGAGTTTAAAAAGCTTTTACAACCTAGATTCCCATTGAGAAGCCAGCTCTAACACCCTAATCGGCCTTCTCCTCCAACTACTGATTAGAGCCAAGCAGCTCCTGTGGTCCCAAACAGTCTGACAACAAGCAGATAAGAAGGAGGGAAGAAGCAAGAGATACTGACTGCACTGGCTTCTACAGTCACCCAGGCCCTCCTGGGGACTGATCAAAGGATGCTTCACTAGACACCTGTCACATTGCTGAGAGGCAGGTCACCACTCACTTGGCCCAGGAGAACTGGAATCACTAACTCTCCAGGCAAAAAGGGGTGAACCAATGTTCAAATCCCCTTTACTACAGCCCCCAAAGTAGCCACCCATCCTGTACTTAAAACACCTGCAGTAAAATGTTGGCAGCTTTGAAGCTGGATGATGGGTATGTGTCTGTTCATAATAATATTCTCCCTATTTTTATGTCTATATAGAATTTTTTATAGTTAAAAAAAAGGCCTTTTAATGCTAGCTATAACAGGAACGCATAACATCCAAGGAAGGTGGACATTCTTTTGGGAAGTTCCTCTCTTCACTGAGCTACTGCACCCTCCTGCAACTCTGGTCCTTCTAGAGGCCTTTAATAGCTCAGTGTCTAAAATCAGACCAACCTGGGTTCAAAAGCTGGAGTCACCACTTGCTGCCATATGACCCTGAGCATATGAACCTCTCTGAACCTCCACTTTTCACCTGCACAATGGGGCCATTAATGTAACCTACCTCATAAAGATGTTGGGAAAGTTCAATGAGATCATACAGGTAACACCCTTACCAAGCATGCAAGCATTTTTATTTTGCTAGCTTAATAAGTCTCCTCCTGGAGGCCAAACAGAACAGGTCACTGACCTCTGCACTATGGGAGACCTGATAGAAGAGGGCCAACTAAATACTCAGCACCTGAGCCCATAAAAAGGATGCCCTGAAATTTAAAAATCACAAACTTCTGTGATTATGGCAAACAACAAAAATTATGCCCAAATTCAAGTGTCCCCTGTGTCTTGGCATCTCCCACAACTACACTAATCTTTAGTTGTCTGCGCTGATGCTCTGAGACACCGACAGAAATAAAGAGAAAGCTGTGGAAAATCCACTCCACTGAATCCTACAGAGAATCAGAGAGAACTCACTCTTCCCTCGCCCTGTTTATGGACAGAGTGTGAGTGGAGAGTTCGCTTACTCATTTACGCATTTGTATAAGAAAGGGTGCACACAAAATGCAAGAGGCAGCATAGGCCATTTTGTTCACACTGCAGGGTGACCTGTTACTTCAGAGGAGAGCCCTCCACAGCACTCTGCTATCCACAGTGATTGCTAGGAGCACATGATCACCCCCAGAGCCCAGCATACCTTGGCCTGTTTTCCAAAACATGACTCCATGCATTTGTCCTGACACTCCAATGCCACAAACTTCCTGGAGCAGCTGCCGAGGAAGGGCAGCAAGGCACTCATTTAGGGTTTGGATGATTCTGCTCACATCCTGCTCCTTTCCCTGGAAACAGAACAGGACACATTGGGCAGGGGCACACAGACAGGGGGAAGAGGGCAGAGGCCTCAAGGAATTTCCCGGGTACTATCTGCCGAGCTAATTCCACTGGGGTCACTTCCAGGACCTGCTCACTGGCCTCAGGGAGGACATGTGGGACTGAGGGTTCACCACTTTCAGAAGGGCCTGGAGCAGGAATGTGGTGGGCAAGACTCCACTCCCTCCCCGCACAGGTGAGGCACTGCTGCGAATTAGATTCAGAAATGGCCAAGGCTCTGCCCTCCGCTGTAGGTGAGTCTGAGCTGAGGAAAGCATTGTCTCTGCCCTATAAGAGTGGACAGTCTCGCAGGAAGGATAGGAAAACACAAGAAAGACCATAATGTAAGTAGAAGTTAAGGGTCTATCACAAGGGACACAGGTTCGGGATAAGGGAAGGATGGAATATAGCCGGGAGGAACCTGGCAGGAAAGTTGTAGACAGGAAAGGCCTAATGGACTTAAGCACTTTAGGACAAGCTCTAGCATTTTCTTCCTTGTGGACTTTAGTTCATCCACATGGCAAACATTTCCTGAGTGCCTTTAGAGCTGGGCCTTAGACTTGGAGACAAAACACCCACTAGGCAAGGCAAGCAAGGAGATAACCCCAAGAATACCTGGGCAGAGCCCCAGGGAGATGGTCCATATGAGGGGCTGGTGGGAGTAAAAGAGGAGAGGCTGACCCCAGTGGGGGACCTCAAGATTCAGGGTGAGAGGCTCCTCCTAAAGCCCTCCCCTTGGGCTTTCTGAATAGGACAGTATCATCGTCAGAAGGTTAATTAGGCAATGGTATAAGCTACCCAGAGAGAGACTGGTAGTATAGAGAGATTTTGGTGGGGGGGGTGGGGGTGGAAATGAGATTCAAGAAGGTCAGGACCATCCTTTCCTGATTTGTCTTTTTTCTGATCTGCTGACTCCTGAAGAACTTCTCAAGGCAGAATAACCTTGAAAACTAAAGTCTTGGGAAATAAGAAGCTGTACATAAACAGCATACTAATATCTATGAATCAAATGGTCTTAAGCGACAAATATGTGAATAGAATGCAGGATTTGAAAAAGGTTAAAGGTCTCTGGAGTCAGAAGCAAAAGCACATTTATGTATCTTAGAGATAATAAAATGCCAAAACCAATTAAGCAGTGTATCCAAATGGATGGGAGGTACAGACTAATATAACTTTAAAAGTAGGTGACTCACACCAAAAAAATTTAGGTAGGTTCCATGACCATCTCTTCTTTTAAATTATGAAGTCCCTGTTAAAGACTAGAAATCAGACTCCAAGATCCCATCCAATCCCAGGAGATGTCTCCATTCAGTAAGAAGTTTCAAAAAGCTAAGGAGGCCACCACAAAATATGCACTTGGAAAAGCAACCCAGATGACGTAATTGTTTTCTCAATGATTAAGTAGATTTCAAGTAGACTCCACACCTAGTGTGGAGCCCAGTATGGACTTGAATTCATGACCTTGAGATCAAGACCTGAGCTGAGATCAAGAGTTGAACACTTAGCCACCTGAGCCACCCAGGGGTCCCATGATCAAGAATTAAACATGCATGTTTAAAAGAGTCATGCCTATCTGATTAACATTTGTGCTTAAGGAAACTTAAGAATATTTGGTATTTTAGATAAATTTATATGTTTAAGAAAATTTGACCTAGGTTACCTTTGTAATTGAGTAACTGATGTAGATTTGCAATTGTAAGTTCAAATCTCACTACTGTATATTTATAAAAGGATTTTAAACATATAAAACATTTCAAGTTTACATCGTTATCCATTTAACTTATTAGATTTATAAGAATTACTTAGGTATTCTGAAAAGCTTTGGGTCAGGCAACTAGAGTACCTTATATACTTAAATAGAATATTGTGTAATGTTATATTTCATATTATATATTTATATAAAATGTATAACTAAGGTACTTAACTGAGATAGCATTAAGTATTATTCAAAGGTCCTCAAAAATCATAGTTACATCTTAGACTTACAAATGGAACCACCTTAATGAGCTAAATTTAAAAGCTTAAGAACTAGGGTTCTGAATTTAATAAGTTGAATACTTATTTTTATTTCAACCAAAGTAAAATGTTCTGGCACACAAAAATTATCTCAAGGCACAAAATAAATTTATACTTAATAACTAGAAGGACCCATGGAAAACTCAGAAGAGAAATGTGGCTCAGCTCTTAATAAATGTCTGGTCTCTGGAGAACTAAAAAGCTCACAGTCTTGGAAAAGTATCTAAAGACTAAGCCCTCAAGCCCCAAGATACCCTGCCCAGGGCAGAATGCAGCCTTCTCCTCCTTAAGACAAACCCCTCACTTGCCCCGTCAGCCTGCTGGCCTTGAGCAGGGGCAGTTCTAAGACTCCAAACAAGCCTGAACGAAGGAGCAGAAGAAAAGGAAGGTGAGGTTGGGTGGGATGGGGGAAGGAGTGCGAAGAGAGCACAAATCATTTCCCTGAGGCTGTAGCCCCAGATTCTAACAAGACTCTATGGCAGAAGTGACTAGGCAGCGAGACACCAACAGAGAGGAGATGTATGGCTGTGCACCTGAACTGAGATGTGTTGGGAGTATAAAAATACATACCAGACTTCATATTTAATATGAAAAAACACACAAATTATCTTATTAATAATTTTATATTAATTATTATATATTGAAATGATAGTACATTGGATACATTGGACTAAATTAAATATGCAATTAAAATTAATTTCAAATGTTAATTTTTACTTTTAATACTAGAAAACTGAAAATTACAGGTGTGCATCACATATGTGGTTAGAATTTCTTTTGGATAGTGCTAGAGTTCCCACAGGACCTTGGAAGGTGTATCAACCCAAGACAGAGGAGCCACTGTTTAAAATGGGCCCAGGGTGGGTGAGTCGTGTGGGTGGGGATAGTGGAGGAGGGAAATGGGCCAGGCGGCAGTGAAGACAAGGGGGTAGTCAGTGTTCAGCAATTAGTTCGAGTTTCACTGGTGAGTGTGATCAGGGAGTAGCTCTTTGACAATGGGCATATCCACAATGTAAAAGGATTGGTGCTGCCCCCCTTCCTTGGTTCAAAATATCCATCGCTCTACAACCAAATCAAATCCAAAAACTTTAGATCTGAGGAAGAACGCAGAAACTCATTCAACCCTCCTACCCACCAACCCCTCTTTACAAATGAGGAAACTGGGGCCCAGAAAGGGGAAAGTAATAACTCAGAAAGGGGGACAGAGATTCCCGCAAACATCCTGGTATTTTAAAGTCACAAATACTTAAAAGCTGCCAAGCTTGACCTTGGTGTATACAATACTTCCTAAGAGTAAAAAGTACAGACATAAGGAAAGGACAGAGTCATCAGGCATTTCTGTAGCTCAGTGGTCCTCACCTCAGGGGTAACATTTGTCCCCGAGGGTACATTTGGCAGGATGGGGACATTTTGGGGTGTCACAACTGGGTAGAAGGATCTACTGGCATGTAGTACGTAAGGCCAGGGATACTGCTGAATATCCTACAATGCACAGGACAGCTCCCTACAACAAAGAATCATCTAATCCAAAGTATCAACAGTAGCAAGGTTGAGAAATTCTGCTATAGATGAAATTACAGCAATACTGTTTGTCCCAGAGCACAAAACAGACGTGGAGGATGCAAGGGGGCTATTCCTGGCCTCTCCTAAAACTGTCATTAGGCAGGTGTGGCACACTCTGTGCCTGTAAACACAGAACAGCCTGCTGCATGCTGTGGGAAGCCTAGAAAGCAGTTTTCAAGAAGTGACCCTATTTCAGGGCCCCTGGGTGGCTCAGTTGGTTAAGCGTCCAATTCTTGAGCTCAGACCAGGTCTTGATCTCAGGGTTGTAAGTTCAGCTTTCCCATGCTGGGTGGGAAGCCTACTTGGGAAAAAGGAAAAAAAAAAAAAAAAAAGACTGGATCTATTTCAAGGGAAAAGGGCAGTGCCTAACTCCACTCCCTGTAATCCCAGCTCTGCTGCTCACCCCCACAGGGTAAGAGCTGAAGATGGCTCTATTTCATAGTCCATGTAGTGAAATAAGCATTCTAAAATACCCTGATGCCCCAACCAAAGTAATTTTGAGTCTATGAAAATGCAAAGTGCCCCTGAACTCTTTATCCTCTGAAATGTTTCTGAGCAAGATGGACTCTGAACCCTAAAGAACTTAGATAAGTGCCAAAAGATTGTAAAAAACAAGTTCTAGGGATTGAGGCTTGTTTGTGGCTGGAAAGGGCCTTAGAGGCCACCTATTTCAACTGGAAGAACAAGCAAAGATCTAGAAAGAAAAAAAAAGTCCTAAGGTTTCACAAAAAGTTCCTGGATATTAATTTCTACTGTCAATTAACTGAACATAGAGCTACCTTTTTCAGGGAATTAATGGAATCCAGCTCTAAGAACTGATGATCTTTCTGAACCCACATCTCCAAACAGATCCCACTCTGGTGAAATTCTCCATTTCTACCCCGTAGCTTTCACAAAACACTAGTTTTAATATATAATGATCCATCCGCTCTTTTCCTGACATTTAAATCAGCTTATCTCTCCTGTGTCTGCACAGTCCTTCCTCCAAGGTGTCTCAGCCTTTGGGTCCTGGTGTCTTTTGCTGACCAAGTGTTTCAATTCTCCAGTCCACGTTCCACCCCTGCAGAATGAGAAGAGCCACTTATGCCCTGATTCTACAATCTTAGTTCCTGAGGAAAACCTATATTCTGCCCTGGGGAACAAACTGAATCCTGAACTTGAAGATACCGGATGCCGGCTGGTGGGAGGTGCAGAAAGGTCAAGAACAAGAGGGAGGCCTGAGGTTACACGGGGAGAGCAATTTCCCCAGATCAAAGTACAGAAAGTGGAGGGCAGAGAGCACCGGGATAGAGCGCCATGAGCAATACTCCCAGAGGCCAGAGAGCCAGACGGTGTCAGCAGGTGGGAAAACCTCCTGTGAGGAAGAGTAACGGATCAGAGGGAGCTGCAGCAGGCAGGAAGAGGTCAGACAGGCTGGAGAAATCAGGGAGACTTCTTTGAAGAAGAGGGGTGTCGAGGAGGCCTCCTTTGAGGAGCGAGAGAGTGGCTCCCTGAGGCGGCGCAGCTCCAGGACGCTGCCTCACCTGGTGCCCAGCCGCCGCACTCTGGGCCGCCGCCTCAGCTCGCGTAGCCCGGGCACAGCTCGCCAGTACCACAAACCCGGACGGGTCGCGTGGCACGGCCTCCACCAAGGCCGCCTTCACAGACGTAGTACCCAGGTCGATACCCAGAGTGACCACCCGCGTAGCCATCGCCTCAGAGAGTCGCGCAGCTGACGTATGGGATACTGGCGCCCCCTCCTGCGCGCTCCACAGGGGTTCTAGGCGCCGAGGCGGGGCCAAGCCTTCAGCCACACCCAACATTGAGGCTTCTCACCTTCCCATTGGTCGAAGAAGGCTAAGCCCCGCCTACCCTCGCGGCGAGCCCTGGCAATAGGCGGAGAGGCGGCGGAAGGCGGGATCTAGAGGGCCCAGTTCCCCATGACAGCGGTTCTAGGACAGCGGCCTCGCTCCCCGGCCTCGCTCATCGTAGTGGCGCAGGGTTCGCCGACAGGCACTAGGGGCTCCGAGAGCCTCTGTGTCCCCAAAACTGGTTTAAGTCTCCCACACACCCGAGCCCTCATCCCTGCCAAGGCGCCTAGGCCCCTCTGCTGAGCCCCAATCCTGCCCAATTGTCAAGCTAAGACTAAACTACAGTTCCCAGAGTGCATCGCCGAGAATCAGGTGGCTGGAGTCAGGTGACTTCTGCCCCGCCCTCGCCCAAAGTCAGGCTGCCGGGGGAAGCGGGTACAGTCCGAAACGGATCCAGCGTCTGGTGTGGTCGGTTCCCTGATCCTAGAGGATCTCAGGTGAGAGTCGGCGCCGCCCCAACAGCCTCCCTCCATTTACCCGGCCGAACCCCAGAGGGTTAAAGACTGGCACTATAAGTCGGTTGAGGATCTTGCGGCGCGTCTAGTTCCCCTCCAGCCGCGCAAATTCCCCCTCCAGCCGCGCCAGGGTTCCATCACCTACCAGGAATCCCGGCCTCGAGACACCAGACAGCCTCCAGATTGAAAGGCCCGCGAGGTGGTGAGCGGAGGCAAGGGACACGGGGCTGCCGCGGTGGTGTGGGTGGCTCCACCCCAGTGCAAGTCCGAAGCCCCCTCCCCGCCTTTGGGTTAGTTGCGACCTGAATATGGGTCGCAGAATTTGCAGATTACTTTGGAGGGAGAAGATGCTGGAAAGCCCATTCCACGAACCCGCGTTGGTGTGCTGAGCGCCGGTCTGCGTTCTGGGGGACTGGGTAGAATGAGACTCCGCCCTGTATTCCGGGGCTTTCAGGCTTGGGGAAGGGAAGACAACTGCCTGGGCCCTACCCTTTTCAAAGAATTGAGAAAAATAATCACCTGTGCTTTATGAGAGCTTGCTAGGTGCCCGAGGCAACGGTAATGGTCATTTTACAACATTGCTTCTCAACCTTTTTTTTCTAATGAACTCCTTCCCACCATCATGAAATTTTAATAACACTGATTTAATCAGTTTATGTACTGTCCCCCTTTGGAGAATCACAAGCCATGTTTTGCATTTCATCTCATTTAAGTCCCATGATGTAGTCTCACTGCCCTTGTTTTCACATTAGGAAATTGAAGATTGAGGAGGTTAAGTAGCACCCCCAAAGTCACACAATTAACATTTGGTGAGCCCAGATTCAAACCTATGCAGTTTGTCTGCAGGGCACACATTCTTGCCACTTTCTGTGTTTCACAAGAGAAGGAGACTCAAGGACTTGCAGGTTGTAAAACAGTTGACATGATTAAGTCAGATACTTGACAGCAGCTGGAGATCCCTGACCCCAGGTTGCTCCTGGGACTTGTGGTTTGAGAATGGGAGACTTCTTAAAATGGTATCTGAGTAAAGCCTGGAAGATAGAACTTACACAGGAAGAGGGCCATGCTGACAGAGCCCATGGTCATGAAATTCTCCCATTTCTACCTTGTAGCATTCACAAGACATAGTTTTAGTGTATACATATCACTCTGACCCTTTTCTGACATTTTCATCAACTTAACCTCTCAATGTCTATCTGTCCTGGTGTCTTTCTTCCAAGGTATCTTAGCCCCTGGGGCTGGGGGACTTTTGCTGACCAAACATTGGAGTTTCTCCGTCCACATTCCACTCCTGCAGGATGAGAGAGGAGCTGGTTAGGCTTGATTCATATCTTATTTCCGGAGGAAAACCCAGACTTTACCCTGAGGGACATTCTGAATCCTGAACTTAGGGACACAGGGACACAGGGAAGTGTGAGGAGCAGAGAGTGGCAAGAGTGAATGGGAGACCTGTGGTCATTCCACAGACACAGGAGAGCAATTCCCTGCAGGTCAGGGTACAGAAAGTGGGTGGTAGAGAGCATAGAGATACAGCATCAAAGGCAAGGACTCCAGAGGAGGCCAGAGACAGAGGAGGTCTGTGCTGGCAGGTGTGAAAGCTCCTGAGATAAAGACCTAACAGATCAAAGGGAGCTGCTCAGACAAGACAGACCCCTGGAGGAGACAGGGACAGGCAGAGATCAGGCAGGCTGGAGCCCTCGGGAAGACGTCTTTGAAGGGAGGCAGGGAGGCATGTATCAAGAGGTGTCTTGAGGCCTTTTGGGAAAACTGAAACCAGAGAGGTGTTTCCACAGAGCCCTCTTCTAGCTGTCCCCGCGGGAATCCCCAGAGGCTGTCAGGTGGGAGGGTCTAGACTCTGCATGCTAAGGCAGCAGGTACAGACAAGTTAGAGATATCCATGCTGACTTGCCCCATCTTGACCTGCGGTTCATCTGCTGTACACTGGGCTCTAGGTGTTATGTAGTGCATCTCCCTCACTTAACCATGAGTTTCCCCTGGGCTAATCTGGGACTCATCCCTCACTGGGTTCCTTTTTTTTTTTTTTTTTTTTAAAGAATTTATTTATTTATTTGACAGAGAGAGATCACAAGTAGGCAGAGAGGCAGGCAGAGAGAGAGAAAGAAGGAAGCAGGCTCCCCACTGAGCAGAGAGCCGGATGCGGGACTCGATCCCGGGACCCTGAGATCATGACCTGAGCCGAAGGCAGAGGCTTAACCCACTGAGCCACCCAGGTGCCCCCCTCACTGGGTTCCTATCATGTGTGATCCCTGCCAGTCCTGGCGAGGTGACATTTGTTAAATGAAAAAGTCTTGACCTGGTGTCCTTGGGTGGCATTAGCCCCTTACGCTTTTGTCCTGGGACAAGGAATGCAATTACTTTCCTTAGGGTTCGTAGGTTCACCAAGTCAAATATCTGACCACAGTTTGGATAACTTTTTGAAAACAAACAAACATAAAAAAAAAAACCAGGCAATGAAACTGCATTCTTTCTTTTTGTTAACTAGTTACAAGAAGCAGGTGAAGAGGGAAAAAGTCAGTAGTTGTCTACCTCAGAGTGGAACCTTACACAACACACTTAGCCTTTCTGAGCCCATGGCTCCACATATCAAAGAAAGCTGTGTTCCACATCCCCCTCCCCTCAGTCACCTCTGAGCTGGTGATGCAAAGCGCATGATGAGGTCACAAGCGTGAGGTGAACGTCCTTTATGTGCCTTGATTCCAGCTGGCATATTGTCCATTTGTTGCTGAGTTGCTCCAAACTTAACCTGAACTCTTGCTGTTTGTTTTTCTTCCTAGTTCTTTGAAATTGAGGAACATGATACGGAGTTCACTGATTATTTTTATCCTTCTTCACCTGAAGCTCATAGAGAAGTGTGGTGAGTTTAGAAATGGGTCATCAGCTTCGTAAAGAGGGAGATGGTGCAACAGAGTAAGTAGCCAGACCTGTTCATAGCCAAGGGTTTAGGATTGTCCGGCCTGCGTGTGTCTGCCGGCTCCTTGGCCAAATGACCACTGGGTGGTGGAGCAGACGCAGGTATGGGGTTCAGGACTTTCACAAGGATCTAGATGATTCTGCAAATAATTGGCCTTCTTCCGTGAGGTCCCTGTTACCTTTCCTGTACCACCAAAGTCAAACTGAGGCGCTCCAACAACTCTGTGCTCTGTGGAGAAGTGTGGTGAGTTTAGAAATGGGTCATCACAGAAGGAATTCTCACAGAAGGAATTCTAGGTCCTAGGAGATGCTGCAGAAGTGAACGAAGTCACCACCTTGTTGCACCTGGTTCTTCTGTCAGGCCCAGATACATGAGGAGTCTTCCCAGCATCCCCTTGTAAGATGAAAAAACCTTCTCTTAGAGAGAAACCGAGAAACAGGGTGCAACAGCCCAAGTGCAGCAAGGGCCTCACGTAACACAGGCTGGTTGTCAAAAAATACCTTGGGGTTTGGGCATCCTTATGAGGTTTGCGAGAGCAGCAGGGCCTTTAGATTAGAGGCCTGTATCATTCTATCAATTCTCCCACTGCCCAAAACATTGCTGAAATTTCTTCCATGAAAAGGATGGAAAGTATTTACACTCCTAGGATGGCAGGCCAGTTATTTTGATCATCAGCTTAGCTATTGTCAAGAATCAAATATATCTCAGAGTGCCTGGGTGACTCAGTTGGTTAAGTGGCTGCCTTCGGCTCAGGCTATGATCCTGGGGTCCTGGGATCAAGCCCCAGGTCATGCTCCCTACTTAGAGGAAGCCTCCTTCTCCCTCTCCCTCTCCTCTCCCTCTGTTTGGGCCCTCTCTCTCTCTCTAGCAAATGAATAAAATCTTTTTTAAAAAATCAAATATATCTTAAAATCCCTGACTAAAGATTTCAAATGACCCTTGTACACACAATACAAATCCTGCAGAAGCTTCCTGAGAGCCGTGCACAGTGGCGGTACCGTAACAGTCATGTGGCCTCTTGACGGCTCTTCCAGATTTGTTAAATAATCAGTCATGTTACTTTGCAGTCACACCTGGTGGATAAACAATTTCCAAGAAAGGAAAGGTGGTACCATGAAGCCTGGTGTTTCTCAACATGAATTCCAGAGCCCCACTCCAGACCTGCTGGTTCATATTCTCTGGGCCTCAGGCCCAGGTGTGTGTCACACCTGCACTGTCAGGCTTTAGATAAAGCCCAGGAAGGAAGAGAGCATCTGGCCACCACACCTGAGTTATACGGAGGGGAAACTTTGGCCCAGGAGAGGGTAAAAGTCATCCCCAAAGGTGGGACCTGCACAGGATCCCTGCTCCGTTTTATTTCTTTGCATTCTTCCTGAATGTCATTGAAAAAGAATGATGTAAACACCATAAAATCAAGTGACTAGAATGGGGGCTCTAATCTCATTCTGCTTGTTTTCTCTTTGCTCTGGGGATTGGTCATCAAGGACTGTAGACGAGTCTCTGACTTCTCTGGGTGGAATCTTGAGGCACTGCCACCTAGTGGCGAGAAGCTCGGCCTCAGGCCCAACAGGCCTGGGTTTGAATCCTGCCTCCTCCATTTCTGAGCTGTGTGGGCAAGACACTTTCCCTCTGGGGATTCTGTTTCCTTATATCCAAATTGGGAATGATAATACCCACCTCTCACTGTTACAATAATTAGAGAATGGGTTAGCAGTGTGGCAGAGTGGGTGGGATGGGAAGCACAGTGCGAGGTGCCAGTAAGTATTCCTTCAGAAAAAATTTTAAAAATACCCTGCCTCAGGGGAAACTTTGGATGGTTTCGTGAAGACTTGTTTGGTAATTCTTATGGTTTTCAGAGCCTCTTGCCCCGGGGCAAACTTTAGAATGCACTTTCCCTGGATACAATGCCTGTTTCTTAACTGCCTGCCATCTTGAGCTTGAAAATGTCCTGCCGTGTTTACCTGATGAGAACAGCCGCCAGCAATTATTTGGCACTCAGGCCACATAGGAAATGTGTCACAAACACTATCACACTGTATCTTCACAGCGCCATGTGAAGTACGTAGTGCCGTTCCCTCCACCTTATAGGTGAAGAAAGTGGCCCACATAGAGGTTATAAACAAGGAAGGAAGGAAGCAGGGGAGTGACAAAGGCCCAGTCGCTCAGCTGCTAAGTGCCGCTGTATCCAGGGACTCTCAGTGAGGGGAAAGAAAAGAGTCCATGATCTGGTTCTCAGGAGCTCACAGCCTCTTCTTGTAAAGTGCTAAGAATATGGAAGAACAAAGGCCACGCGGATCTCTAGCTTGCCATGACCACAGCCCAGTAGAGCCTTTGGGCCCGAGGTTATGAGTTACCCCAGAGATGTGGGGGCTGCCTGGCATCACTCTCTGTCCTGGGCACTGTCTCGTCAATGGTTTTGCTTATCTGGTGTGGTCCTCAACTCTAGATAGAAAATAACAACAGGGACCTTAAGTCCTACCACCTCCCAGCTGTGCAAGCCCAGAACAAAGCCTCACATTACTATCAAGAGTGTGAAAAAGAAGGGACAGAGTTGCCAAAGCTGCCTCCGGGTCCTTAGGCTACACATGAGCCACTCAGCTTTGAGAGGCTTGGCCGCTGCCAGGACCAGCATGGGAACATACCCACATACCCACTCAGTGGGACCCAGCCAGGCAGATGTGAGGACGGTGCTGAGACTAGAGACCTCAGACTGTGGGATTCTCCCTGTTGGAGGCTTGCAAGTGCAAATGACAGAGCCTGTGTCTGTCCACATTCATGGTGCAGGGTTGTCTTGGAGAAGGCGGCCCTCCAAGGCCCCAGGTAGCAGAACCAGGCCCAGAAGTACAAAGTTCCAGGCTGGCCGATTCCTTGGCAGGAGATGAGGTTATTGTTCTTAGAAATGTTCAGGCAGAGGAAGAGCAACTTCCAGGTAGGAACAATGAAAAGGGGGATCAGACAGTGGAGGTTTTATCCCGAACTTTTAAGTTCCCTTCCAACCTGAACACCTAAAACTTCTGATCTCACTTCTTGATCTTCTGTCTGGAGGGAACCGGGAGGAGAGAAACCTGGGCCCTGCCTACAGCCATTCCCCCTACAAGGAGTATCTTAATCGAGTTGAGCTCCTTTCCCGTGGGCTCCCTTCCTGCCCAGTCTAGCTTCATGACCACTCCTTATTCCTTATGTAACCCTGAAGGCCCTTAGGTAAGGGAGGTGAAGTAGACAGGTGACTGGGGCTTTGAGTACACCTGGGAGTAAGGTGGGGTGGGAGTGTGGGCTGCCCAAAGAACACAGGAAGAGGTCAGGGAGAGGCTAACTCACTCGGGTTCTATGGCCTATTTGCTCTGGGGTATTTGGCCTCCCAAACCTGCTTCTTCCCTCACTCCCAAGGCCTATTTGTCTACCTTATCCTGCATTAACACCGTAGTGCCAAAAAGAAATCACTGATAGTGAGACTGTGGTAGTCACCATTTTCCCCCCACTCCCCAGTATAGTCAGCCTCAGGAAGGGGATCAGTGAATGGCTTAGGCTAAGTTAGTACAGAGTCCAAAGGGGTTCTTTGGAAACAAGGTAGCCGGGCCCTGTGTATCTCTG